>NW_017804176.1:553118-555867 GCF_001625305.1 Branchiostoma belcheri | reverse complement strand
CCTTCGCGATTTCCAATCAGCAAGGGACGTCTTGGAGTGAAAGGAATTGGATCTTTTTATTCAATTGACCTGACCAAAATCAGAGGGTCTTTCTAAGACGCCAGAAGAAATGAAAAACATCAATCAGAATATGCAATTTTGTTCAATGTCGCAGGGAGGGACAACAAATTCTAGAATGAACTGCTGGGACGACCCAGTGAGGCAAATCCGTCATAGTTTGTGAATTGCCTGAAGCGTCATTCAAAAACTACCATGTGGTGCTACAAGCTAAATGTAGCATGCAGGTAACTAGTAGCAAGATTGAAGCTTTTTCAAATTCTTGAGGTACTGCCAGAATAGCAATAAAAAAATTCTCTCTGAATTGAAAAATACTAGCACTTGCTGAAATCTAACCTTGTGTAGTTCACATGTATATTAAAAGGTATCTGTCATTTTCGTATCTACCAAAAATTTCTTAAAAGACACGAAACATAAACCACAAAATCCAGTGATGTGGGGGTCATACCATTATACGTGAGAGGGCCTAGCTTCATGGATTATATTGTACTTCCTGGATGTGAAAAGAGCCTCTATAACAGCCACCAGGGACTGGACTTGACAATGATAAATAAAAGGACACTGCATGCTTCACTAGAGAAATGACGAGAATAACATGAACGTGTACCCCTGGGCCAGAATTGGATTATCATGCTCAACTGAGACTACAATACGATACCAGTGGGCATTCACAAAGGTAGTAAAACATTACGTACGTACTCATGTGTATACTGATCTATTGCAACAATGTTATGGGCTATTTCACGCTTGGAACATCTTTCAAATACTGTATACAGGAATAACAGTATAGTTTTGAAAGTCCTCTGAGAATAAAGTCCATTGGAAAGATGACATAAGAATCTTGATTTGATGCAGAAAAACATTGCTCATGGCAACTAGTGGCCTTACCTTGGAAGTCTTGTATGATGAATACAATGACAAGATATTTCTGGTGGTTGTATAGAGAGACTACACTTCTTATCATGTCTGCTAGGGGGCATCAATTTACAGCTGCAGAGATCAGTAAAGCATTACAGCCCAGAAGTTCTCCTTAAAATAGCCTATTACACTTGAATCCTATATTGTGTAACTGTCATTCAAGCAAACAGATGCCAAAAAGGGACCAGGTCCTGTTTAACCTGAATGTGAACTCAATGTGGGATTAGTTCCATTTCTTTTGGAATCATCAAATCTGCTGTGGAACAGGATTGAGATGAGATGTCAGCCTAAATCAGGAAAGCTCCTAACAGGAGTGTGTTTCTTTCTGACAGCTGGCTGTTAATGGACTTGCTCCACACCTATGAGTATGTGCTATGTACACACTGACGGTGACTGTGACTCTGTATGTACACATTTAATGAGACAGTTTTCCACAACATGACCACAGGACTGGCAGATGTTTACTCCTACCAGTAACAGAGGACTCTTCTCCATGCCCATAAATGATTAACTGGTATATCATCTTCACTTCTTAAAGATAACAAATACTTTGGCAAAATGGGGATAAACAAACAAGCCTTTGGCAGTAAATCTGCTAGGTGCAAGAAGCTAAATCTACATTGCATTTGCACATGTATCAGACAGGGATTGAAGAGCTATTTTATAGTTCAGGAAGTTACCGGCCTTATCTCAAAACATTCTTGGGACATTCTGAAGCAAAATTCTGGTGGGTTTGGATTCGATTAAACCAGATTTCTCTGTTTACTGTCTAATCCCTAAGCAAGCAGGTAGGAGCAGGGGGATATGGGGTCTTGATTCCTGATTGAAGCATGAAACAACAAGGGTTGGTGGGGTCTTACTAGGGTGACATTCCTGTGGGAAAAGTGGATTTGATACCATACTTGTGGACTGTGACAAAGAAACTACATCTGATGTTCTTTTCTCAACTCTTATCAATGGAGTGATATCTGTAAAGGATCAAGTCAAGAAAGATACAAGAGCAAGACACCCACCTGTAGCTTGTTGGGATCATCTTTGGACTCCCTTATTCTGATCTCGATCTCTGTCAGCCACATGTTGAGATCGTCGGTCTGCGAGCGGAACTGGTACCACTGCGGCACCACAGTTCGCAGCGTCTTCTTCTTCAGCTCCGCATCGCCCTTGACCGAGCTCCACCGGCCCTTCAAGTCGTTCAGTTTCAGCCGGATCTGTTCCTTCTTGGTAGAGTCGTCGGTCTCCTTGATGGCTTTGTCACCTTTTTCGAAAATCTCGTCGATCTCGGCTTGTATTCTTGAAATTTCATCTTCAGTTGCCTGGAAGGAGCACATGAGAGAAAAATTTTCAGGAAAGAAAAACACTTCAAATCATAAAGTTTTGTACACTGTTCTGAGTGGTTCTCTGGATTGCCACCAGAGTTTAAGCAACGTGGGAATTGCTAGCCCTGTTTGCTTACACCTAAGGAAAGCTAACACGCTTCAAAGGATGCTGCAATCAGGATGGCCACATAAACACAGCCAGAGCACAAACACGTGAAGATTTCCACAAGACAATTATCATCTTGGTGAGTTTATAAAAGCCCTATCATGTTTTAAACAAAGAAGTGCCAAACTCAAACTGAGGAAACAGCGACAGGAAAATGAGGAAACATCTGCACCATTTCTTTACTTCTAGGGAAGCTCTTAACTCTTGAGGTAAACAAACTCTGTTCCTGCCATCCTCCTACCAGGCAGATTTCTCACAAGCAATAACAAACAGCACAAGTCAAACACACAAT
>NW_017804176.1:440784-553098 GCF_001625305.1 Branchiostoma belcheri | reverse complement strand
ACTGATCTATTGCACCTGGGGGGATTGTACCTTTCTCCCACATGGCACAAAAGATGTCAGTTAGCTTCTGGGTTAGCACATGTCCTCCAGACTTGTATACCTCGGCTGGAATGCCGTCGAGGCCTGGCGCTTTTCCGTTGCTCATTTGGCTGATGGCCTTCTGAGTCTCGGAGAGGGACGGCAGTATATCCAGCTCTTGGTTAACTGGGATCTGTGGGAGACGTTCAATAGCTGCATTGTTGATGTCAAGAACAACACAAGGATCTATACACCACCTTCATCGACCTAACTAAGGCCTTTGACTTGGTGAGTAGAGAGGGGCTATGGAAGATCATGGCCAAGTTCGGCTGCCCAGAACGCTTCACCTCCATGATACGACAGTTCCATGAAGGTATGACAGCCCGTGTCCAAGACGATGGAGAAAACTCAACAGCCTTTCCAGTGACCAATGGAGTGAAGCAAGGGTGTGTCTTGGCACCAACCCTCTTCAGTATTGTCTTCACAGCCATGCTGACTGATGCCTTTCACGGCACCAAGGAGGGAATAGACATCAAATACAGAACAGACGGGAAGTTACTTAACCAACGTCGCCTGCTTGCGCTAACGAAGGTGAAGCACACAGTCCTGAAAGACTTCCTCTTCGCCGATGACTGTGCCCTTAATGCCACAAGCGGACAGGATATGCAAATATCAACCGACAGGTTCTCTGGGGCTTGTGACAACTTTGGTCTCATCATCAGCACCAAAAAGACGGAAGTCTTGTACCAACCACGCCCCGGCAAACCTTACAAGGAACCTTGTGTCACAGTACATGGCCAAGTCCTAAACCCTGTGGACAAGTTCACCTACTTGGGCAGTACCATGTCACGGCAGGCAAACATAGATGAGGAAGTGAACGGCAGAATCTCTAAGGCCAGCAGTGCTTTTGGGAGACTTCGACACAATGTCTGGGACCGAAGGGGAATCAAGCTCAGCACAAAACTTAAAGTGTATCAGGCAGTAGTCATTACTACTCTTCTCTATGCCTGTGAGACTTGGACAGTTTACAGAAGACATGCAAAACAGCTAAACCATTTCCACACAACATGCCTTCGTAGACTCCTTAAAATTCATTGGCAAGACCACACCCCAGATACGGAGGTACTTTCCCGTGCCAACATGCCCAGCATTCACACCTCATAGAGAAAGCCCAAGCAAGGTGGGCAGGACACGTCCGACGGATGAACGACAGCCGCATACCCAAAATGCTGCTGTATGGGGAACTGGCTGAAGGCAAAAGGCTAGCGGGCCGCCCCAAGCTCCGCTTCAAGGACAGCCTCAAGGCAACTCTGAAGAGCCTCAGCATTCCCGTTGAAAACTGGGAGGACGCTGCCACTGACCGTCACCAGTGGCGCAGACTAGTCCACCAGGGCGCCGAGCTTGCTGAGCGTCGTCGCACCAGCCTGGCTGTCAGTAAGCGGGAGGCACGAAAGGCGAGGGAGAAAAACCCGTCTCTGCAGCCACTACCTGAGCACAAGTGTGACGTCTGCGGCAGGTGCTTCCGGGCTAGAATTGGACTCGTCAGCCATACCCGGACACACAAGGACTGAAGTTGGGGTCATCATCGACTGCGATGGACGAACATCACTGATCTATTGCAACAATGTTATGGGCTATTTCACGCTTGGAACATCTTTCAAATACTGCATAGAGGAATAACAGTATAGTTTTGAAAGTCCTCTGAGAATAAAATCTATTGGAAAGATGACATAAGAATCTTGATTTGATGCAGAAAAACATTGTTCATGGCAACTGTGTACAAATGTACTTGCTTTGGAAAGTCTCGAATGATTACAATGACAGCATATTTTTGGTGGTTGTATAGACTACACTTTTTATCATGTCTGCTAGGGGGCATCGATTTACAGCTGCAGAGATCAGTAAAGCATTAGAGCCCAGAAGTTCTCCTTAAAATAGCCTATTACACTTGAATCCTATATTGTGTAACTGTCATTCGAGCAAACAGATGCCAAAAAGGGAGCAGGTCCAGTTTAACCTGAATGTAAATTCCCTGTGGGATTATTTTCATTTCTTTTGGAATCATCTAGTCTGCTATGGGATAGGATTGAGATGAGATGTCAGTCTAAAACAAGAAAGCTCCCAGGACTGTGTTTCATTCTGACAGCTGGCTGTTAATGGACTTTCTCCACACCTGTGAGTATGTGCTATGTACACACTGACGGTGACTGTGACTCTGTATGTACACACGTAATGAGACAGTTTTCCACAACATGACCACAGGACTGGCAGATGTTTACTCCTACCAGTAACAGAGGACTCTTCTCCTCACTGATAAATGATTAACTGGTATATCATCTTCACTTCTTAAAGATAACAAATACTTTGGCAAAATGGGGATAAACAAACAAGCCTTTGGCAGTAAATCTGTTAGGCGCAAGAAGCTAAATCTACATTGCATTTGGACATGCATCAGACAGGATTGAGGAGCTATTTAATAGTTCAGGAAGTTGCCAGACTTATCTCAAAACATTCTTGGGACATTCTGAAGCAAAATTCTGGTGGGTTTGGATTTGATTAAACCAGATTACTCTGTTTACTGTCTAATCCCTAAGCAAGCAGGTAGGAGCAGGGGGATATGGGGTCTTGTTTTCTGATTGAAGCATGAAACAACAAGGGTTGGTGGGGGTCTTACTGGGGTTCCATTCCTCTGGGAAGAGTGGATTTGATACCATACTTGTGGACTGTGACACAAAAACTACATTCTGATGTTCCTTTCTCAACTCTTATCAATGGAGTGATGTCTGTAAAGGATCAAGTAAAAAAAGATACAAGAGCAAGACACCCACCTGTAGCTTGTTGGGATCATCTTTGGACTCCCTTATTCTGATCTCGATCTCTGTCAGCCACATGTTGAGATCGTCGGTCTGGGAGCGGAACTGGTACCACTGCGGCACGACAGTTCGCAGCGTCTTCTTCTTCAGCTCCGCATCGCCCTTGACCGAGCTCCATCGGCCCTTCAAGTCGTTCAGTTTCAGCCGAATCTGCTCCTTCTTGGTAGAGTCGTCGGTCTCCTTGATGGCTTTGTCACCTTTTTCGAAAATCTCGTCGATCTCGGCTTGTATTCTTGAAATTTCATCTTCAGTTGCCTGGAAGGAGCACATGAGAGAAAAATTTTCAGGAAAGAAAAACACTTCAGATCATTAAGTTTTGTACACTGTTCTGAGTGGTTCTCTGGATTGCCACCAGAGTTTAAGCAACGTGGGAATTGCTATCCCTGTTTGCTTACACCTAAGGAAAGCTAACACGCTTCAAAGGATGCTGCAATCAGGATGGCCACATAAACACAGCCAGAGCACAAACACGTGAAGATTTCCACAAGACAATTATCATCTTGGTGAGTTTATAAAAGCCCTATCATGTTTTAAACAAAGAAGTGCCAAACTCAAACTGAGGAAACAGCGACAGGAAAATGAGGAAACATCTGCACCATTTCTTTACTTCCAGGGAAGCTCTTAACTCTTGAGGTAAACAAACTCTGTTCCTGCCATCCTCCTACCAGGCAGATTTCTCACAAGCAATAACAAACAGCACAAGTCAAACATACAATGATGGACAAAATCCCCAGGACTCACCAAGACAGACACTTTCGTCAGGTGTACAATCTTAAAGGAAGCAATGGGATTTGTAAAGCTTTCAGATCGAGAGGAGGCCATCCTTGCAACCTTCCCTCCAGGGAGGAAGAGATGAGTGGAGCTGGGACTGTTTTCTGATAGCCCATATCTCGGGGCAATAAGGAGGAACATATGACCCTGTATCTGGCTGATACCATCTGTCAACAAGGCTGACAAATTGTACAGGGCAGCTCTGCACACTTCCTGGGGAGGGACCTGTTGTGCTTGTAGATTACCTGGATTTTCCAGACTTCCAAACTCCAGCCAGTCTGCCATTAATCTCAGTTATTCGCTTGCCACATCACTACAAGAGGCAGCAGTGCCATCATTGAAATTACAAATTTACACTGGGACAGTACTGGGTCGAAAAAAAGAGTTGTTTAAAATGAATGGTATATGTTAGTACAGCCCATTGCAACACCGATTTCCTTGGAAGTGCTTGAAAAGGCTTACAAAAACAGTATTGTCATTCAGTTAGATGTCCTTCAAGTTACAAGATGTTCTTTTTCAACTTTTATGATAATTTGATGTCAACAGCAATGGTTGCAATGCACCTGGCTAAATATCTTTGTACAAATAAAAATCGGAAATGATCAAGGAGGATGAAATTTCTGACACAGCTGAAGTGTCACCTACAGAGAACTCCCAGGGCACAAGAGATAGAAAAACATTCTGGGCTAATTTCTTCCAGAATAAGATGGTGTGGTCTGCATGTTTGTGATCCTGTAGCATGTCAGGTCTGTACATCATCACTTCTGCAAGGCTTAGTGTTAGTGTTGTGCATAGTTAGGCATTCCACTGTGATGGCTGCCATACTGGCAACTTGTTTGGTGTCAAAACAGATGCTGTCACTCCCCTTGTCACATATTACCGACTTGTTTTCAGGCCTTTGTAACTAAATATTGAAAAATGGCAGACTTGATTCTTTTTTTTTTTCCAGAATCTGAACAAAGACCATTTGTGCTACTAGTACTGTGTAGCTTTAAACCAATGGGTATAGTCAACGCGTCAACCTTGCTACTTTGTATGTCAGGAGGTGAGAAAATATTTCGGTGCTTTCAAATAGCCAACTCTCAGCATGGGAAAAGCAGTCTTCTCAAGTGCCTATTTTCAGCTAGGACTCTCAGACAAAAAGGGGTCACCTAAGGTCACATTGCCTGTGCATCACAATGCCCTGGGGTCAAGAACCCCTTAACCCTGGGACAGAGATTGGCATTTGGAATTCTCCTGCTGTTGTGTTTCAAATGGAGGTGGATCACTCAGAGCTTTATCTGATCCAGAAAATGTACCCGCGGTATCTTCACTTAAACCCATTTCTCCTCTTTGGCATACTTTCAAGGTTTACTTGGAGACAACTGACCACAGTTCTGATTATGTTCACTTCACATACTCTTCAAGTTCAACTGGTCTGTAGTTCATCCTGTATCTGTATCTATCTACTAGTATATCACATAGTCAGTAAAACACCTAATGCCTGAATGACGAGCTCTGTGAAGATGGTGAATGAAGTATTGAGGAATTTTCTGACATATTACGTGTGTAGCTCTTCACAGACATGGAGCCAATAGCTTGATTCCACTGCTACTTACTGTATTACTGATTTTTCAAAATTTTCACAAACAGATCTCACTCACTCACTATCTGGTTTAAACCATTTCAGTTGGTGAAGATTTCTTGAGAAAGCTGTGAAAATTTAGCTTAAAAAGAATTAAAAACTTGTTTACATGGATGTCTACCTAGTGTCATATGTTGAAGGTTGGATATACAATGTAAATCAACTGGATTAATTCTGAGGACTCTGACGTTCCTGATAGAATCCACTATCTTTCATCAGTGACTGAGAATGAGTCTGACTTTGAAGACAAGTATATAAATGAGTATCTGATTCAATATGCAAAAGGCTAGGGGGTACCCCTCTTACCTTGACCCTATCCTCCACATTTTCGGTGAAGTCTTCCTCTCTCAAATCCCCACTGTCGGTCAGTAACGTGTCGTCAAACTGTGCGATGACAGAGCTGGCCTTGTGGAAGTCCGTCTCCAACTCGATGATTCTCGTGGTTGTTGTGACGGTTGTCACCGTGGTAACGGTGGTGGTTTCCGTCTTCATGGTCCTGGCGGGGACGGGTGGAGGAGCCGCTGAGGCGACGGCGACAGCCTGTTGCACTTGAACCTGCTGCAATGGCTGGACCTGCTGTTTCTCCTGGAACAAAACATTCAACAATCAGTTCTCTCTTTAACCTTCTAACTGCTTAAACCTTCTAACTGCTACACAATTTGTACTGGCGATGGGATTCAGCATCAATGTGGCAGTCAAATTCTTACATAAAAGACACTGGGACAGCTTGAATCAACAAGCAAAACAACAACACAAAGATAACCTCTGGCTAGCTAAGTCTGTTATCGATAGACGCAATCACAGCTGAATTCCAACATAACCTCAGACACATACAACACGAGCATAACAAATTGTCTTCCAAAAATGGCACTTACCTAAATCTACAAAACAGTATGGATAAACTGCTTGCAAGCAATTGTGCCTACTTCATAACAAACTTGTATAAAATTCTCGAAGCTAGAGCTAGAATCGGACCTTCTTTTCTGCAGCCCTTTGTGCATTCCTTTGCCAACCTTTGACGTAAAGGCCCAGACTGTTTCTCCTTGCCACAAGGACTGTTATCTTTCAACTCAGCACCTCGACACACAACTCCCACAGTCATAGCAAAACGTCTACCCAGGCTAGAAGCCAGCTGGCTGTAGGGCCCACCCAGGGTCAAAATTTGTCAACAATTTGGACATGACTTTGGGCTCAGCAGGGGATGAACAGAAGAGGGAATGGAATGGTAACATTTGGTCTGGGGCTCTATTTTGGTCAAAAGGTAAATACCAATCTCTAAAAAACATTCAAAACAATGGCCAAACAAACTAGTGTCAAAGAAATCTTCAGAGTCAGAAAGGAATAAAAGATGATCAATACAGCTGGTCCAGACATAGTGATCTTCATCTTTTCAGCACACAGGTTGACCGGTTTAGCACACCGAAGTTACCATTTGGCTACTGATTCTGACACTGACAATGAAAGAAATTGGTCTAATTTCCTATGACCCATGCAAGATTGTGTGTCCCACTTACAACATGTTCACCTCCATTTGCCAAGGTCTTGCTCTACTTACTCCCTTTGTAAGTTTCTATGCTGTGTCTAACTGAAGGTTCCCATGTGTAATAACTGGTATTGATCGACATGCTCCAGGCAGCCCAGTAATGATGTACTAGTCTCACCAAATGGTGTACTCTCTATTGTTAGCAAATTGCTGACTTCACTGGTCATTGCGACAGTATGGCATTTTAACTTCCCCTACTGCTACAAAGACAAATGTATGGAGTGAAAACCAAACTGAATTATCCACTCATCACGAACTTCTCACACACTCTCCAATTTGTGATTTCCTTTACCATCTCATACCCAATCTCAGTTGTCTTGTCGGTTTTTCTTTCTTCTCACAATCTAAGAAATCTATTCACTTGGGGGTCGTGTGGCATAACAGCAGAGCATTCAGCACAGAACCAAGAGGTCCCGGGTTCGAATCCTGCCATGTTACTGATCTTGTGCCCTTGGGAGAGGCACTTTACACAACTTTCCTCACTTCACTCGGGAGAAAATGAGTATGCCAGAATGCTCATTATCACGAAGTCTTAGATGAATCTTTGTCTATAAAATAGAGATCAGAAGACAAACCAAAAGTCTGAGTAACTCCTCCACTCACCCTGATCTTCTCACACACACTCTCCCATCTGCTGTTGAGGTTGATGAGTTCAGGTTCCACCATGCCCTGCACGGCCGGCCCATGCTGCATCAGCTCCATGGCCTGGTCACGTACCTGGTCCACTGTTCCTCGCAACCGGTTCGCTTCCAGCTGGAGCTTCTGCAGACAAACAAACCACACAATATAGTTTTTACTTTATAATGCTTTTTGTCGGTACAATATGCAAGTAGGCTTATGGCCATGATTACAATCATGCATTCATACTATTACCGGTTAGTAAAGTCTAGGGGTTGGGGGTCTCTGATGTCTATCTAATTAATGTAAGCGGTATACAACCACAAAGCCAAGGCAGTTTGATTGCTGTCCTATAAGCCATGTTTATTGTAACCTATACTTACTTTTAGGTGCAAGGTATTGCTATAAAAGGTTTACGACAGGTCCAGGGGCAAGACTTATTGCGCTAATAGCTCTAAATGATGTTCTTTTTGAAATTGTACTTCTGGTTGTAATGCGTCAATCAAGATCACATACTGCAGGGTCAATGTCCTGTTCTAAAACGCTATACAGTATTTGTTTATGACATGATGCCTGGTGCAAATAGGTTGCTTCAAGAGCAGTGCACACTCATTTCAAAACTATCACATTTGCCTGACCATTACATTGGCCAGATGTTCCCATGGATGCTTATGTACTTCAAAGTTCATAAAGCATCCATGACCAAGGATAATCCCTCAAAAGTTCAATTACACCAGAAATTCAGATTCCATACAATCATTCCCTTCCAGCTGCGTTTCCAAGAACATGAGAGTTCAAGACAAGTTCCATATTGCCTCCCAAACTCATAGATCTACCCAGCAGTGCTGACTACACTGGACTGGAAGCAATTATCTAACCAGGTAGGAAACTAACGACCCATCCCCACTGTCCAGAGAGCAGTCAGTCCGGTGTGACCCTCTGCTTCTCCCCTCCTCACGTGCCGTGAGCGAACCTTACGCCCACAGTACGCTACCCCGGCTCCTTGCCGATGATGGATGGAACCTTATCCTCCCTCCTGAAGACAAACGTCTGAGATAGTTCCCATGATGGATGAGTGGGATTATCTGTTTGTCGACCACTGCCATGTTCAATACCAAGAATAATTATGTGTATCCAGCTAACTGGGTAACCCCTAAGCTCGCAAGTCTTCACGTGTCGTGAGAAAGTACGGCAATTCATCTTCCTGTTTCTCTGGGAATGCTAAAAGACCACGAACACAATTTAACAAGATCCTTTCTTTTCACTAGAGAAGTTAGAAGCTCACAAGCATTTGTGTGCGATGAAATATAATGTTGATATAGCTTCCAACTTCTTCAGGAACAACAGAGCCAAGACTTTAAAAGGTATTTCCTCTGACGTCTTCCATATATGACAAACACCACCTCTGACATTCTTTTCAGGCAGTTACACAAATTTCCAAATGTTCAATGTCTATAGAGACTAGATTCTGTAATGCAACTCAATACCTTCCCTTTAGGCTATGGAAGTACAGGAAGCAATGTAATATAATTGATGCCTCTGGCAGAAACTTCACCACCTGCAGTTTCTGCATTACCGTGTTATAGGCATCTGAAGCCTTACAGATAGGGACAGAAGTCTACATGATGCCTTCTCAAACCTAAATCCATCTTCTGCAAGTTTGTTGTCACGACGCATCCTGTTTTCCAGAGATAAACACACTATCTGTCAAGGTTGTAAGAGTACGTATCACTCCTCACTGTCAGGAACACACGTCACGTGCAAGTGCACCAAGACCCCAGTGACAGAGACTGATCTTTCTCAAGAAACCTCCTGTTGTCATTATCTCCTCCATCAGCACTCATCCATCTGTTTCAATCTCATGTCCAAGATGCTTATCGTTTCAGCTACTCCCGACAACCACTACAATGCACAATACCATTTATATCTGTTATCAGCAGGCTGTGGACTGCAGCAGCATTTCAGTACCACGGACAGCCCTGCCTGCCATCAGTAAAATGGCCACTCGTGTGGCTCTTCAGCCTGGGACAGCAAGTCATTAATCCTGCCCTTGCAGCACACATCTGCTGCATTCAACCACAGATTCAGGGCCTGTGTAGAATTACTCTACCAAATTATCCCAGACAGTTTTCTAATCTACAGGAATGGGAGAAGCTAATGACAATGCGGCAACGACATCACGGAAGCCATTGTATCTGCCCACAGTCAGGAATTTGAGAAGGGCAACTGCCAGGAAACTTTGATCAACAGTCAATCAGGTATGAAATAAAGCCTGCTTTGAAGTGATCCTCTCAATGATCATGGATAACACCAGTGTTTCAATTCATAATGCTACACTCAACACCAAAAATTTTGCTGTTAAGATTCAGCAGCCACAAATAAAATAACTAGCACTTGGCCCTTATTAAACATTACAAACTTGTTTCACAAAAGATTTCAATAAAACGATCCTATTCATACAACATTTTGACCAGAAGGGCCTACCCTCAAAAATAAATCCTTTCCTGTTTCTTACCTGCTGTAGCACCAGTTCCCTTCTCTCTCCCAGCAGCTAGACTGCTGCTTAGCCAAGAGTACTTCCAAGCTAGCGTGGTTTCCAAACTACGCTGACCTTTTTCTTACCTCCCCTTTCTAACAGCTACTGGTTACGTTTAACTGCCACATCTGTGGCACTCATTGTCTACAACTGCCTTGACTTACAGGTTGGAATGACGCACAGATGTAATGTTTCTGAGAAAACTCTAGCAAAGCTCCTGAAGGACCGAACTTAATAGCACAGAAGCCTCCACCCACACATCGCCCAGCACCACTTTAGAGTCAGCTGTGGGTGAACATAAAATAGTACTTCACTCCTTCTACGGAAACTCTCCCCTCAAGCTTTAATCAAGAGCAGAGCTTTACGTGCCACTGTGGGGAGCTTCACGCTGCCATTACGACCAAATCACACGTATGAAATGGAACAATAAAATGGTGATGTGGCTGCAATGTGAACTCGGGGTGCCATCCGCGGCATGCGCCTTCCTTTCATATACACCAATCATCGACTCAAACTGCACGAACACGGACGCCAAAAAAGGTTCAACAGCCTACTCATGATTGACGCAATTCTTTGTGCTGAGCTGAAGACTGACAACTCTGCTATACCATCTATAGATCTTACCCCCAGCATTGATGCCTTCCTTTTGATATTCTGCAGATGACTTGTGTTCTACCATGCTTAACTACCACCTGCTAGCAGTTTCCAATTATTGAAGTTCTTAAGCACACTTATCTTGTCAGATTCCATCTAGCCCACTGGTAAAAGGAACTAGTCATTTCCGGGAATTCATACAAAGAATGGATGCATGTTTTATCATTCAGACTACTGAAGGACATTTCGTCTATTACTCCACACTTCACACATTCTTCATTTCCTGGGTCACCTTACATTATTAAGTGCCACTGTCCCATGTCCGTATATCACGCATACAATATGCAAGCCAGGATGCTCCAATTTAAACGACTCCCACCTATATAAAAATGACTTTCTTTTGAATCCTCTACAGAGGAAGCCCATCTGCCGAAAACGTTTAACAGCCTGCTTTCTTGATCAACCGGGAAAACGACACGTGTTGAGAATAATGTCAGCGTTAAGTAGGCTCCCCACACACGGCCATTACTCTCTGTTCTGTCCCATTTCAGCACATCCTCACCAATCCATCCAGCCCATATCATGGCTGACTTCCCGGTTCTGCCTGATAGAAATCAAATATTGTGAATTACAGCTTGGTTTTCTGGCTTCCTGTGGCGATATGCTGTTTTCTCCACATGGCTCTTGTCGTAGGGAAATAACACAGCATCTCACAACCGGGATTCTTCCCTAACAGTCCACAGTTTCCAGGGAAGACAGTCATTTACAGCAATGGAACAAGGTCACTGCTTTCAGGCCTATTACTCATGGATAAAATCAATATGGATCTTTAGAAAATCTGTTTGCATTTAGCAATTATTGCACCAAACCAAATCTTACCTAAGCCTGTCTGCGGAGTACAAAATGACTAATCTACCATCGCCAATCAACATGAGTATTGGCTTTCGCCAAACCAATTTTGTTGACCTAAAACTGCACGCAAACCCAAATGGAGAAATATAGCATCCTACAGTGGAACCACAGATTTATATCAACTACTGCTTTCAAGTATTGGCTATACAACGACTATAAATTGCCCAAGCTAATGGCCTGGCACATGATATTACAAATAAATCCAGGCAGGCTGGCATCTATCACTTCTGTGAACATGTTCCACTTCTCTTCTCTCCGCAGTAAATTTCTTACCTCAGATTCCTGATCGCTTGAGTTGAAGATAAACTAGAAACACTCTTGCATCATTTCTCAGACAGGGAGGGAATTATCTCCTTCAGCGAGAGATACCTGGCACCAGATATTCCATTGTGCGTTGATAAATAAGCGACGTAACAAAGTGCGGCAAAGATAAACGTCAGCCTCTTCAAGAAAGGGAACTAATTAGGATTGAATGGCCTAAGTGTTGGTAATGTGCTGGACTACAGTTTGCCCATCGCCTGCCCAATTCCCATGGTGCTGTTCAATTATGGTGGCCGTGCCGCCAGGAGCCAACTGCCAATCAATACGGGGCTGTCTGTCAATAATGGGGTCTCCAAAGTCAAGCAATTATGACCTGATTACATCAAAGTTTTACATAAAAATCAGCAACCGCGTTGTCTCCGATGAATGATATAACCGGCCGTTGCGCCCTACTTCCACAAATTACAGGTCAAACTGAACTAGAATTACAGCATAAAACACAGCATAAAGACCAGTGGTGTGGTTATTCACCAAGCACTTTACTTCCAGGCAGTAGTGCACACTTTAATACTGTATTTGCTGTTATCAGCTATTTTAGCAAGTGAACAGATTAGGGCATTTGTGCCAGTAAATTTACGCCAATTACAGCAACAATGCTTTGTGTGTCGGTAATCTGTCATGATCCGGCCCCTAAGTCCTTTGTCCCTCCGTCTGTGCACACAGGAATGCCCGTATCAATCTCCAGAGGGTTAGAAGGAATGGCAACAGTACATTCCAATGAAATATCTCATGCTTTTTTTCCTGGCTTTGCACAAAGTTTCTGCTAGTGCTATAACAACCTTCCTCAAGACCAAGTCCTTTTTTGAAGAAATGTGTCCAGTATTGCCTTTGAAAGTTACCTGCACACCGCACACTTATAAAATGTGAAACACGTTCAGATAACTGACGATAGGGTTCACTGGCCAAAAGCCTTGCTACTATATTGTTCACTGATTCAGCCTTGCGTCCTTGAATACCGCAATCTAGAAAGAATATTGCTCTTCATCTCCATCATAAAAAAACTGTGTACCGATGATGAGTGTTTTTACAGGAGGGCTATTTCACACATGCAGAGCACAGCGATGCCATATATATACCTTGTAGATATCCTACAATATACAGTACGATATATCACCCAATCTTACCTGGCCAATAGCAAGGAGTTCCACCACGCAGGCGACAATCCTTCTCTCTGTTGATACCAACCAAGCAGCACACAAACCCGCTACTACCGCCGCATGATCACCAATCGTTATCGCCTTGGCGCAATGAATCGCTCCACTCACACGTGACTGGAAACCCAAGCGTGCGGTTCTCTTGTGGTCCACCCAGGACGTGCCCATTGTGCTCTACAGTTGGTGGTCGTGCCCCCACCCCTTTGTCATGCAGAAGTGGGGACCCAGGGGGGCTTTCAATGTGGGAAATTAAGCCACTTCAATGGAGAACCCTTGCCCTAACAACTAAAATTACTAACCTACAAGGTATGGAAGTAATTGCCTACACAAATCTCGAGAGAATGAATAATACACTGATACAAACCAAACCAAATAAAGTAAAGAATGACAAGAATTGTGTATTTTTCCCTATTCATAAGATCCTTGTTACACACCCTTTTAGGCAATAAATCATCTGGCAGAATTGACCGAGAAGTTGCCCTACATTTGACATGACCATGGGATTTCTCCCAGACCACTTCAGCTTCATGTCTCCCTACGATTAAGAATGAACAACAACTTATATTTCCAGTAGGTCGCCTTTACTACTGTACATGTCTATGGGTGACCCACTTCCATTTCACTCCTCACATACTTTAGAATTCTAAATCGACAAACTTCAAATTACAGTGAGACAAGTACATACGCAGCAAGCACGATTTGTATTTTGAACAGAAATCTTATCTCATGCACAGACTTCCTCTAATCAACAGGCCTTTTCTTGTGGCAAATGAGAAAGCCATTGCAGTTCTGTGAGATAGGCTAAGACACCAGCAATCTCTTCATCTCACTTTCAATCCCCGAACTAACCACTAAGCTGGGAACGATTATCTCCTTTCTTCTCCTTCCTTTGAGTCTCCTACAGGATGCAGGATTCATCACTTTCTCCGCCAAACTTGAAAGCTTGCCCTAACCTACTTTACTCTAAGCCCCAGATATTGCTGATTGCAGTTTCCTCTAATCAAAACTAAATCTATAATATAATGACTGTGATTAAGAACAGGGAGCTTCAAAGTTCCACTGAAAACTGCTTCTACATTCAACAGATGTACATAATTAGCTGCAACCCAGCTGAGGACATGAAAGCATTCAGAGCCGTCCCCTTTTCTACCTTTACTAACCAGATTATACACAGTAATTGGACTGCAGGGCTAAATGTGGGGTGACCTAAATGATACAGCTATTGGAAACATGCAATACATCAATCTATTATGCTTCATACAATAATTTTCTAATCATTCACCCAAAAAATTAGTCTCTAATATCTGAAGACATTTTATGAGAGCTTACCTTGTAAGTGTCCACCTCCTTGGCCTGCTCCTCAGGACTGAGTCTGTCAGAGATCTTAAAGAACATCTCCACCTTCTCCATCCAGGTGTGCACCTCGTTCAGACCTTCCCGGAACTTCTCCATCTCAGACATAAACTCCTACACAACCAGAAGGATACAGCATTATGTCTTGTGTTATGTAAAGAAATATCAATGAAAAATGTCAGGAAGATACTCCACAATCATATAACACAGCGCTCTCATACTGATATATATATATAAGCTTGAATGTTACTGTACATTTTGAATACGATAAGTCAACTTTTCTGTGTTTGACCTTCAAATGCCCTTTCCATTTAAAGTACAAAAATTGTTGTGGAAAAGATAAGAGAAATAAGCCATAAAAGGCAATTTTCTATTCCATCCATCTTCTCATCTCATCTACAAAACAATTTAGGAATTATTCTAACCAGTATGGGAATGAAGTTATTGAGCACTGCAGTGCTGTGAATCCTTCTGGCTTACAGCCTAAATCCCACAGAGAACTGAATAGGTGTAGCAATAATGCAATAATGGTGTTATTTATCTGAAGTACAAATGTATGGCTTTCCCTAAAGGTGTAAAATAAAATAATGGCGCTGCACTAACATACCCATAACACAATACTGGTATACTTGATACAATTACTCATATCTTTGTGGCTTATTTTTCAGTAAAATATGTGTGATCTGTTTGTCTTTCACTTCCAGTTTTACTGCACATATCCACTTTATCAGCAATAGCATGTCAGCAGAACGTACTACACCTGCACAAAACCCGTAATGTATTGTACATAGCACTTCGGCAAAATGCCTCATGTAAGGTCGTATTCGCACATATAAGCTTAACATCCCGTCTGTAGTTTTGAAATGTTATATCGGAAAAGATAAATGTCTGCAACAGGCAAAATTCTTATGCAACGTTGACCAAATATCCAGCAAAAACCATGAAATATCAGGGTGTTGCTCAGGCGCAGTACATTCTGCTGACGTGCTCACATCTCCCTGAAAACACATCCTGACTGCCACTGACCTGTAGCCTGAGCCTCCTCTCGGCTGCCCTGGCACACACGTCTGACCAGTGCTGGTTCAGAGCAGACAGTTTCTCCTCCAGGGGAGCCAGAGTTCCCGGCTCGGCCAGCTCCACCATCTCCTTCCCTGTCTCATTTATGATCAGCACCACAGACTGCTTCCTCGTCATCTCTTGCTGTAGGGTCTGGAGGGGACACTTGTGTTAATGCATGGCCTGGCTGATGGATTCAACTTTAGACTTCTCCTATCCACAAAAAGGGCTTACTCTTACAGCTTCAAAGGGATTAAAGAATTTGTATCCAAAACAAACCCACTTTTCTGCATCAACAATGCACATGCATTTTTGTATGATGCCTGTGCTTTGACATAGAAATACTTCCTTCATTAATAAGTACACTATATGTTTGCAAAGTTTATATCTATCATAAGACTTTCCCATTGTGCTTTACTGACACAATTTGAGACTCTAATGAATAAAAAGAAGATCAAATTTCTTGCTGGCACAAGAAACCTGCATACCTTCTCCCATTTGAGTTCCTCCACAACATTACAATGTAGCTGGGATTGCTTCCAGCCAACTGGAAGAATACATGGCTAAAGGCAAGCTCAAAATATATTCCAACTCAAACACACCTTGCACCACTTGAGTTCCTCTTCTACATTAGCAGGGATGGCTCCATCTGCCTCCTTCTTGTTCAACTCAGCCTCAGTGGTGCCCAGCCACTCTGTCAGAGACACCATCTCTTTCTTCAGCTTCTTTGACAGTTTCATGGCCTTCTCCAGATCCTGTTTCCCTTCTGTCACCTGGGTGGATGAAGAAAAAGCCTGGTCACTGGCTAAATTCCTAATCTTTAGACATATAGTACAGGAATAGAACAGATCTATCAACAAGTAGAGGTAAAAGGATAAATCACAAGCAAACTCTTTATTCATTGGCTACTCAGCATGTTTCAATCCACCAATCAGGACCCACGACTCAAGCTACACACCTGATCCATTCACCAATCATAACTCACCATCCAACCAAGAGTGTTTCATCCACAAATCGGGACCCACCACTCATCCAACACACCTCATCCATCCACCAATCAGGGCTCCCATCTCATCGAAACACCTGATCCATCCACCAATCAGAACTCACCATCCTTTCCAGCTGCTCCCGCAGCATACCCACCTGTGCACCCAGGTCGTTGTACTGGAGCTTCAGCTCGTTAAGCCGTTCGTTAAGATCCTCGGTGTTGTCCACTTGTTTCTTTTCAACCACCTGTCTTCCTGTCTTTATCACAAACTCTACCTCAGGTTTGACATCACTAAGAATCTTGTACAAGCCCTGAAACAAATGAAGAAAATGATAAATATGGCTTGATAGCTTGTCTATCATAGTACATGTTAAAAAATGTAGTCCCGCATAATGCAAATGCCTCATGTCAAATTTTCAGCCATCTCTATCCAAAATCATCAATGCAAGGACTATCAACCTTTCAGCTACAAGTCTCCTGTCCCGACATGACCCTACCAACTAAATCCAACATTTAGCACAAGTGTTTCACATAAAGAAAATATAAACAATGGCTACAGTGTCTTCTGTCTTCATTAAAAGTCATCCTCTTCAAAGCTTTGTGTGATTAAAACTGGCTCAAACCAGACTTACTTACAGCTATACATCTGTATCCCATCTTCGTAACATAAACAAATACTTAGTTTGCCCATAACAACAGTCTATCAAAATACCACTTGAGCCTATTAACTGTTACAGCTGACTTTTGTATTCTTACAGTAAGTCAAACAGTTTAACGGTACAGTTTAGGGGTATTACGTCAGTGAAGCATTAAATTTGTTAGTGGTCAATAATGGTAAGAAGATTTAAACTTCACTGGAAGCTAGCTGCTTTCACAAGCTGGTATGGGTACCAACAGTTACTAGTCTTGTCCTTTTTTACTTGGGGACCACTATTTCTGTTACTATCTTTAGCATGATTCCCGAGCAACATCTGTACTATTGTCGAGCAGTAAAGTTCATTCATTCATTAATCTGTACTGACCATTGGGGCAATGCTGCAAACAGCGAGTTGTAACTCAGGTGTTTTGTTTTTACATAAAAATTAGCAAATTGCCAAGAAAACTTGACTAAATAAACAGAACTAGTTGTCCTCTTTATCAGAGTTTAAGATAAAGGGCATGCACTGTATCTGTATCTGTATAGCCAGTATAACCGCCCTTCGGCGTAACACACCAGCACTGTTACAGGTTATATTCAAGTCCTTTTAACATTCAAATTCACACTCCAATCTTCCCTGCACTAACCTGCACCAGTGATATTTTGAACCCTGTGCTATGAATTTCAGAGATAGTACTGTAAATCACTTTATATTCACAGTACTTTTATATTTGCGGATTTTGCAGTCACTTCTGTGCTGGGAATTTACCATTACCACAAACAAATAATTCGCCGAATTTCTTTCTCTGTGTCTACCGACACCGCAAATTTAAAGTTCCACGAGCATGTCCATTTTTCTAATTGGCTACCGCAAAGTGATTCAAAGTATATTTTGATCGCTCTCACCATACAGATGTCCAGTTGTCCCTGTACCATCTCCGGCTCATGGTGCTTCAACTCCAGCACTCCCAGCTCCTTCTCAACGTTGTTCAGGATGTCTCGCACACGGCTCATCTTCGGATCAAAGTCCGCAGGCTTCTGGTACTTGCGGAACTTCGCCTTGATCTCCACCATTCGCTTCTGTTAGGGACATTGGAGGAAAGAAGAATAATGATACATGGCTCTGGATATAAATATCAGAGAGAGAACTAGGGCTCTAGCAAGCACCTGTTTTTCCCTCAATTTCAGAAAAAAATTTAACCAATCCGTCAAACTTAACTGACAAAATTGACAAAAATCTTGGGAAAACATTCAAAAACAACCAAAGGGCCACCAACAACCACTCTCAACCACATGATTTGCCTTTCAAAATGTGGGAAATTGCCTTTTTAAAGGCTCGAAAATCCAAAATATGCCCAAGGACCCACAAGATTGTGAGCACTCTCCACCAGGTCTGATCATGAACGGAAAAAGATTTCAAGCTAGCTAGAGCCCTGCAGAGAACCAATAACACTTTAGTAAAACCAATAGAGAGATTTGAGGCCTGACCCTAGCTCTAGGGTGACTACGGAAACCTTTAAAACTAACATTTACATGTATGTCTCGGAAACAACATTTCTACTTAGAAATGGCATAAGAATGGTAAGAAAATCATCACGCTATATAACAAACCATCAGGCCTGACAAGAGCTCCACATCTCCCATCCTGATTCAACCATTTGTGCCACTCCCAGACTCACATATCCCTTTTTAATGCACTGTTTCTACTACAAGGTAGAAGGGGGCAGAGGGTCACTCAATTCCTCAACAAATTATGACATACTTGGATGAGCAGAAGGGAATGGAGATGCTCCAAGGTCAGAGTGCCACATTCCGGTAATATTAGAAGACGAAATCTGTTTAAAAAATCATGGGGCCCAGTCCTGGCCTTGGACAGGACAGGAAGTTGTAACTCAAAACTGTCAATGCCAAATCCATATATTTTTCGATACTCACTGAATACATGTACCTTCTGGAAAAGTACATACAGATCTTTATTCAAGATCTGTATTCAAGATCTTATCAAAGTAACAGCATGTAACCGAGAGCTGTTTCACTTGTAAATGTCAACATGTATCTGTGCAATTCTTGACTCATAGGTTAAAAGTCACATACAGAACTCTTACTAAAATTCTGCTGAAGCAAATAAGCACTTTGGAATTTAGCTGACCTGCAGGATCTCAGACTGCTGCCTGATCCTGGTGGTGGCCTCCGTGCTGCCCTCTGCCATCAGTGCCTGACATTTCCGTCCAATCTCCTCCAGGTCCTCATCACGGGCATCAAACTCATCCTGGAGTTGCTGCAAGGAAAAATCAAGGAGTCAGCATTAGAAGGCTCGGAAGTTGAATGGGGATGAGAGCTCATAATTTGTTGGGCTTTAACACAAGACAGCTGCCAGTCTGTGCTACACTAGTTGCACTCAACATGACAGTAATTGCCAAAAGTATAACCATTAAGTACTGTAGTTTTGATCCACTCCGGGGCAGTTTCCCTTCTAATGTGTTGAAAAGTAGTGACTTCTTCTTAACCTTTCCCCTGCTACCTAACCCCATGAACAATAGAGAATTGGTTGCCAATTAAAAATGGCAACGTCTGTATGTAATTGTCATTCTCTACCTCAAACTCCTCGGGCACGTCAGATGCACAGACACCAGAGTTGATGCGTGACTGCAGCAGCTTGTCAGTCCTGGTGAACCAGCGCTCCAACTCAAGCACATCCTTCTCCAGGTCCTGAGCACTGGCAATCCTCTGCTCCAGGGCAGTCTGGCGCATCTTTGCCTGGAAAATGGACAATAGTTACTGGTCAAATTCTTTCAGCTCTGCATACCTCTATGGAACTATAGCATCTTCTCTGTGCCTCAGCAAACACTAAAGTCTTTCATTTCCATAGTTATGAAACCTATAAATTCTCACATGGAAAGACTAACACATATTAGCCTAGAAGAACAAAAATTGTACACAATCGAGTCAACTACCCACTTTTACATGCAGCTATTCTACATTAACAGATTTTCTTACTCTTCTATGAAATAATAAATTTTATATTTCTCATATTTGTAATCACCATCTTGTCATTGCCACTTTGCTTTGGCACACATTAATATCATCATAATCACAAGCACCAGTCTTCATTTTGTCTAAATGCATCATTCTTCAAAGAATCTGAAAAGATAAGTATTTCTGCACTTCCAATCATCTAAAAACATACCTGTTGCTGCAGAGTGTCCCATCGTGCAGTGAAGGTGGTGACCTCAGTCTGTACAGGGTCCACTAGCACCTTGTACTCCACTAACTTCTGGGACACCTCCTGGATCTTATCCCTGTTGTCACTGGGGTGGTTCCTCACATGGTTCTCCAGGGCCTACACAGGAGAGTTCAAAAGAAATTGCTTTATTCTAAACCTACAAGGTAAATGGCAGCTCACTTCTCTTCTGTTGTAGAAGTGCAAGCCCGCACATGCATGTACATACACACACACACTCCCCCCCTCTCTCTAATACAAACATGCTCCTATACATTGCAAGACAGAAACTATCAGCTTCAAAATAAGATAATAATGCATTTTCTATGTCATGCATGTTGTTGACAACCACTGAACTGAACTGACCCACCTGCATCCTAATCCTTCTCCTTCTCTTTAGCAAGAATCAGAGGGAACAAAATCAAGGGCGTTTAGGACATTTACTGCCTTATCATATCTCATAAAGTTATTATTAGAACATATGGCTCAAAGTCTCTGCACACAGTTAGGAAAAAGCTATGTAATCACTTTTTTATTTTTATGATTAGTTTTCAATTTTAAATTATACAATTCTGGCATAACAGTTTTCAAAGCATTTCGCAACCCGTTGATAAAGTTGCCCTGTAGCTACTCACATCCAGAGCCTCAGAGATTTCCTCAGCATCCCCTCCCACAGCCTCTGTCTGCTGAATCTTAGTCTCCAGGGTGGACAGCCAGGTCTGCTCCTGTTCTAACAGCACCTGGAACTGCTGCCACAGGGTCCACACCTCCTGTAGGGCACAGGATACAACAATACAGCCATTTAAAACATTTGCCCTCTGTTACATGTATAGTATCTGTGCATTTGAAAATGTTATTATAGCTGCTGCTGTGGCTAGAAGAAGAGCCAGGAAAGCTCAGCAATAAAAGGACTGACTAAAATGTGGACTCGCCATACTGAGAGTGGCTGTCAACACACTATCTGTATTATACTCCACTTTTGTGCAACAAACTAGTTTTTAGTTGTTGGAACAGAATGCCTTCTACAGATGCCCATTGCAGGCAAATGAGAAAATGGCCAGTTCAACATTGCTGTGGCATACGATTTCCCCCCAAACTGGTCATGGTAAGGGAGACAGAATGGGTCTACTTTGTATGCATAATAGACAGCTTATAGAAGAGACAACTGAATATGTATGAGGACTACAGTCTTAAGATGACAAAGGTATGAAATGGGTACAAAATATTGCTGGAAAGAAATAGAATATGAGGAATTATTTATTGTGTTTAAGGGAGGAAAACAAAACAAAGCTTTTACCAGTTTTGGTCTTAATACGCTCCATAGACTTTCAAAACTTCTTCAAATGTTACAACAAAAACACAGACTTTTGTTGAGCATACCTGTGAAACCTCGTAGCGTTTGTTGACAGTGTTACACAGCACAGTCCACCTCTCGTTCACCACCTGAAGGTCATTGCCGAGCCCCCCTGGGCTGCCGGCCTTGGTCACCATCTCATTCCCGACTGTGTTCAGGGCCTTCAGGTCAGGCTCCTTCTTGTCTAGGTCTGCTTTTAGTTTCTAAAAACAAGAGCAAAAAGGAATCGTCATTTTGAAATCTTGGAAGTAAGTTTGTAATGAGGATTTATTTCAATGAATGAGGCTTTATTCATTATATAGTGTCATATAACTTCAACTAATTTATCAAAGAAACAATTCAAACAGACAAAATGCTTAGACTGGTTAAGTTTCATGGAAGAAAAGATATTTTATGAAAGTTTTTTTTATTTTCATTTTATTAAGCAAATGGTCCTATGCATCAAGAACATTACACATTTCCAGTTATAACTAATATCCATCACTATTGTCTGAGAAGCTTTAACGGCATGTACCAGTATCTTAAGTAAAGGAAAGGACAAGAAACACTACCTTATATTTCTTAATCCTAGGCTGGATGTCGTCAGGATCCTCCAGAGGTCCGTCCTCCTTCAGACCCTCCTTCTCCTTGTCTGTCAGCCATTCGCTGAAGGCCTCCAGCTGCAGCTGTAAGGAGCTGGTCTTCTTCATGGCTCCTTCTAGACTGTGCTTCTGGGACTTTTGCTACAGAAAAGGTGAGAAATATAAGTCCTCTCTGGGGAAAAATGTTGAGTGCTCATCTTTAAGCGTGAAAAAAAGGCTCCAAAGGTGACTGAACTGGTATTTATCAATGAATCTTACCTTCTTGACGATGGCGTCCCAACGTTCATTCAGGTCCTTCAGCTCCTGTTTGAGTTGCTTTGAGAAGTCGGGGTGTGCCTCGGGTACCAGCCTCTTCCCTGCTTCATTCACATTGTTCATGTTGTGTTGTAGGGAGGCTATGTCCTTCTGAAGAGACTGCAAGCAAAGAATAAAAGCAGGTTTAGATACTAGTCCCAAATATATATGGGTTATGTAAAAATGGTGGATTAAAGGATTGGAAAATTATGTTGTCTTGATGGAGATCTGCCCTATCAGAGTGCAGTCTACATTTTTTCCGTAGTTTTCAGATCTGACAGTATAAATGTATGTTGGCCTACCTTGCTCTGTTCTAGTTGAGCCTGTAGTGTCTCCGTGTCTCCCACAGCTGCCTCCTCTGAGTGGATGTACACGTCTACCTCATCCATCCACTTCCGCAAACCATCGCCCTCCTTCTGCAGGGGGGAGAGACACAAATCTCAACTTACAACCTGAAGTTTCAGCAGTGTTTGCTGACAATTTTGTGATGATCTTAAGCATAAAAATGTCATAAATGACATGTAAAAAAGATCAGTACCAATATTTGTGAGCTGGAGAAAAAAAATTCTTGGGATCTTGGGAACATAAAAAACATGCAAGTGGCAATGTCTCTAGCTCAATCTTTGGCAACACAAGCTTTCAAGGGAGCAATTTCTTTACCTGATATTGCGTGAGGAGCTCGACCCCCTTGTCTAGGTGTTCCAGCCTGTCCTCGGTCATGGCGCAGACGTTGCTCCAGCGCTCATTCAGGCCATTCAGCTCCTTCTGCAGGCTACGGGCGCGGTCAGGCGGTGAGCTCTCCACAACCTGTTTCCCCGTCGTGTTCACGAAGTCCAGACTCTTCTGCTGGTCCTTCAGCGCCTGCTGCACCTCCTGGGAACAACAGGTACTTGTTTATTACCTTCTGGTCTGTTTGGTTGTGAGCTGCATACCTAGAGAAGGTGTACATTGATCTTAATGATGTACAGTTAAATTTGTAGGTAGGTCATTTTTGATTGGTAGATTTCTTTGGTACTACATACAACACTCCTTGTTTTGTTATCTTGTGTTTTGGACATTATTTCTCAGTGGCAGAGAGATATAGCTCTTGTTCAAGCATGTCAATACTACATAAAAGGACCTAGCATTTTTGGAAGTTGGTGGTGCCATTATCTAATACTTTCCTGCAACATTATTCACGACACCAATACAGCACTACTCATTTATTACCTCACCTCTAGCAGACACGATCTAATATGATTTGGAGTACCTATCTCCAATAGCTACACAGTAAGTAAAGTGTTTCCATCATGTAATCCAATCAATGTTTCACTAATAACTAAATGTGATCCTGTGCTGGCAACAATTGGGCTACAGTGTCTGTGTTTTCAGATCATAATCTAGTAATAACCTTTAACAGTTTCTGACTAGTTGGGCTGCATATCTGCTGAAACTGATAAAAACAGTCACTGTGGATGTTGACATGACGCAAATTTGTGTTACCTTGAACTTCTGTTGCTGGTCCTTCATGGTCGGGATGTCGGCAATGTAAAATTTCTCAGTGGTCAGGAGTGACTCTACATTGTCGATCCACTGGGTCAGGGCCTTCATGGCCTCCAGGAACTGTTTAGGAGGGGCCTGCTCCAGAGCTGCAGTAGACAACACAAAAATACAAACAGTTATATCTTACAAAAGAATACAACTGAAAGAACAAAATTATCCTTGGCCTACTACTATGGCTGTAGAAATCAAAGACACAACTACAACTATACTTCAATAATGTAGTCATGGCATGTCTGTTCACAATAATACACAGGTTTGAGGTTGCCTAAGCAAATAGCAATTTTTTTGGAAAAAAAACATTAACTCTTCACATCTATCATTGTCTATAAATGCAGCTGGTTACATCTGCATTTAATTGCAGATAAAAATTTTGCAAAGCTCCCATATCAGCCAATAGTCACACTTCCTCATAGGGATGGGAGGACTGGAAGAAGGGCGGTACCTTTGGTGAGGTCCTTCTCCCTGGCCGCCATCTTGGCCACCAGTTCCTCCCACTGCAGCTGGAACTGTGTCAGGTCCTGCTGCAGGTTCTTGGGCGGGTCCGAGGAGTCGGCCAGCTGCGAGCCCAGGCTGTTCAGCTGCTCCACACGCTCACTGTGGGCCGCCATGTCAGTCACCTCAACCTGGAGGGAGGGACAAACAGTTGTTGAATTCAAATATGAAATGCTTTTCACTGAAATAGCTGTCAGCAACAAGGATGAAAAGGTGGCTTCATGAGCCAAAATGGAGGATAGTTATCTTAATTTCATTACATTGCCTTTTCTACAGAAGGCGCTATTCATGTGCATTGTATCTAATGCATTAGCTACAGCTGGTCCGCAAATAAACTTCAAAAGTTCTTTCAGACCATGACTTATTGGCAATTGTGCTACATCTTATGACTTAGGGTTAGTCCATTTAAAATCTTGCCGAGGGCTAGTTAAGGTCACTTCTTACCCTTATTGAATTTTCATAAATGTGCTGTTTGTCCCTTTAAAACCTAAAATTTTCTAACTGGACCAGCACATACACATCTCCTCGCTCACCTGTAGTTCATCCATCTGTTGTTTTATCTTGACTGCATCGTCGCTGGGCTTGTCCTGCTCCTGTAGCCACGCCATCTTCTTACCGGTGACCTCCCTCAGCACCTCCAGCTCCGTGTAGAACTGCTTACACAACCGCGCCATCTGCAGCTTCCTTTTCCGGTCGTTGATCAACACACAGATCTCGTTCCAGCGCTCCATAAACGTGTTCAGGCGCGTCTCCAGCTGGATCTTATCGTCCTCCTCTTCGATGAGGGTGACGCCAGTCTCCTGGATGGTCTGTACGCGGCCCTGGTAGGACATGATGTTCTCGTCCAGCTGGTTAAACTTGTCTGTCTGAGCCTGCAGGCTGTTTGAGGTAGCGGGGTTGGTGTAGGCAGGAGACAACAGCAGGGTTTCTGTGTCGTCGATCCAGGCAAGAAGTGTTGTGATCTCACTCTCAAACCTGCCACAAGAAAAGCAAGTCAACCTTTGTACTCGCGAGAAAATAAGTGCACATTTACAACAAACTTTTTACAAAGTATCAGCACCCATGCTAAAACAATAATATTGGTTGTAAAACTTTAAAGCAATTGTAACACAGACTTTGAGACCATAAAAGATCAATGAAAAAAATAAATCTAGAATCTGGAAACTCAGTTTTCTAGTGATCTTAAAACTTAATTATAATTGTTGTTACTTTAATAATGCTGGAAAGTATCAGTATCTAATTGCACGACTGATGATAAAACAATGAAAGGGACATCACAATACCTCCGTCTCTGTTGGCTCACAGGTTTCTTAGGTGGTGGTGGCGGAGGAGCTTTCTGGGTCAGTTTCTGCGTCATCTTGGTGACCGTCTCGGTGATGGTGGTGGTCTTCTTGGGGACGGCGGCCGAGGCAGACATCTGCGGGATGGAGAGCTTTGTATAACACATGTGGCGTCAGTAAAGCAGGGAGGAGCAGCGGAGTGAAGGAGAACCTGTTAGTACCAGTGCTTCTGTATCACTGGGAGTGTGCAGCCAGGCAGGGTCGCAGACATTTACATGTAGAAAACCGGACTTACAGGAATGAAACCTTTTCCAGCAAAAGACAGACTCCACAAGTAAGACAGCTGTCACTAGAGTACAGGTTGAATACTGGAACAATTTTGGAAAACATGCAGTCATGTTGAGGCTTGCCCTGAGGTGTGCTCAATGCAGATAATTTATGTAATGACAAAACAGTGAAGACTACATTTCTACTCTAAGTGAGCAATGGCTCAATATATGTTGACTGTGCAGGCACAGAAGGTAAGATGTTAAAAAATGGGCAAAAGAGAGTACTGCTTCCAACTTGAGCCTATGAGATTTGGTCAGTTTTTGAAAATGCAATTACAAAATGTGCTGACTGTTTTGAGAAATAGCACTGGGGTAGAATTTGATGTGCTTCTACTTCAAAATGTGCAGAAAGACCAATGCAGTGACTTAATTCCATGCAAAAGGCAGCGAATGAGCAAAAACTGCCTCACCAGATGCATGCCAGCATGCAAATAACCCTGTAGACACACAGGAGACACAAGACATGTCACAAGGAAGTTAGACAAGGGTGGAAGGAGTCAACCACCAACTGGTATTGTTATTGTTGAGGGCAATCTATTTCAGGGACTCAATACATTGGACATACAGCCAAACCAGTACGGTGACCATCTCAAGGTAAGGATCAATTGGCCACTTTAACCACTTTTATTGTGGTACTTTCGACACAAGCATTGGTATAGTGACCACTTGTACTCATAGTTCAGATTTCAAGGGTACCCTCAGCATTCACCTTTGCCAATTTTGACTGCACAACACTAGAATAAGAACAAGTCAGAGGGTAGAGTTGTGTGCACACAAAGGGATGCAACATGGCAGACATGCTCGTCAAGTTTCCATCCGAGCAATAACAACGTCTTTACCAGTTTACTGTAGTTCTCCATCTTCTGGACGATGGCGTCCCAGCGCTGTGTGAACTCCTCGATCTTGCCCTGGATGCCCTCCACAGCGGAGGAGGAGCGGTCCAGGTGCTGCACCACCTCCGCAGCCTTCTGACTCAGCACCTGGAAGGTCGGCTGCTTCGCCTCCATTTCGTGTTCTAAGATCTACAAGTGGGGGAGGGGGGCAACATTTCATTTCAACATTATGGTACAAATGAGCAAAAAAATGAACAACACACCAAAAAAGACAGACTTCCTCCTGATGTTTTTTTCTGAATACAACATTTTAAGTATTAGTTAAAAAAGTGTTTTGAAGGTAAAATCTCTATCCTAAACTCCTACAAAAGTCTCTAGCCTAAACTGTTACGATGCAAAGAAGCTTCAATCTAATACAAGTTTCCATACAAGCTTCATCATCTTCGTACCTTGAGTTTCTTGACCTGTGCAACAATGACGTTGGGATCGTTGAGGTTGGCATGCTGCATGGTCTGCAGGGCGCCCTCCTTGTCGGTCAGCCAGTCGTCGAAGTCCATCTGCTCCAGGTTGAAGACCTGCCAGCGCACCAGGACCTCCTGCAGCACCATCCAGCGGTCCTCCGTCCACTTACACACCCAGGCCCACCGCTCGCCAAGGTTCTGCAGCTGTGCCTCAAGGGCTTGTGTGGCTGGAGGAAACATGGTCACAGTAAGTTAATGAATAAACTTCTATCCAGGAAGCTACAGACACTGGTTTTGGAGCTGTGCCTCAAGGGCTTGGGTGGCTGGAGGGAACATGGTCACGGTAAGTTGACAAAAATTCTATCCAGTCAGACATAGTGGTTTTGGAGCTGTGCTGGAAGGGGACATGGCACAATAAGCATCAAATCTGCTCCTGTATCAGGTCTCCTAGTGCTGGGGTTGTCATTAGTAAACTTATATTGAAAGCACACAACAAAAAACTTGTCCATTTTGTTCAAAGAATACACAGAATGCTCCTGGAGTTATCTAGCCTCAAAGAAAAGGTAATGTCACGGACGCTTTGCATTACAGTCTTCTTTACAGGTCATCAGACTAGTTATCTTCCTCCTGGTATACTCACATGCAAACATACAAAGCTTACTAGACAGAAAATACATGGACACAGACACATCTCTAAGAGGGAAGGTCTACAAGATGTACATCACATCAGCAGGACAGCTGAGGGGTCAGACCACACTTGACTGTGCACAGTCATCACTAACCGTTCTCAGGGCTGTTTTCATCTACCACCACCACCATATGAGTCAGGGAGTTCACCTGAAGCTGCTGGGTCTCCAGGCCCTCCTGAAGGGTCTGGAAGAAAACAAGAAAATTTCATTTTAAGCCTTTAAAACATGTACTTTCTTCCTCTATTGGAAACCTTTCTTGCACATGTTACTACAGGGTGTATGGAGACAGTTGCAGAAAAGCAGTTGTCTTTTTTCGATCTTTGGTAGAGAAGAGTCAGAATACACAATGCTTTGCTCCCAGTGCGTAGTAGTACATAGTACAACTCCAGCAAATCTTGCAGGCAAAAGTTTGACTTGCTCCTACTCTTCCCAGATGTGTTCACAGACTCACTGTTAGTACTACTCTAAGTCTTTTCAGAGGATTGCAAATCATCAACCTCACTTCTATTCATAGTTTGGCCTTGGTCTACAACACGGTTGTGCAAGGAAGAAACATGTCAAGTATTCAATGTGGTGCCAACCACCTGTTTTACAGTTCTAGCCAAAAAAACTTCTCTGGAACAGATCTTTATCTTTCCCTGCCTTTCATCTTGCATGTCAAAAGACACCACGGTGCTAGCCTTCTGTGACAGAAATTGCTTTAAGAGTTGTGTACACAACAAACAGCTGGTAGACACTGTTGCTTTGCCTTTGGCCAAAGCCATGGCTTACAGTAATTGGACTCCACGTGTCTTTGACTTGTATGGCTGGTATGTGTGACCCCATAGCAAAACCAGTATACACAACAAACAAGGAAATACTCATCTCACCCCCACTAATCTGTCTCTGTCTGTGTGCCTCAGACGTCGACTATACTGTCTGACATACCTCTTACAGCCGTACCAAAATGACTTGTATAGAGTTGAGTAGAGATGCAGAAGGAGATGGAAAATCTTGACATATAAAATCATGACATAGATGAGGATTACACTGTCTCAACTTTTAGAAACTGATTTCAACATTTGATCACCACTGTCCTGTCTATCACCACAACCCTCTCTTTAAACATGAAACTCACTTGTTTTGTCTTAGCATCCTTCAAATGACCTTCAGGAACATCATGGCAACCTACCTTGTGTTCTTCCACCTGCCTGCGGACCTGGTCAAGGTCAGGGCCGATGCCCTGCGTGTCCATGACCTTGATCCTCTGTTCCGTGCCGGACAGCCAGGCGTCCAGCTGGTCCAGCTGCTTCTGCTGCAAGTTCATCAGCACCTCGTGAAGCCTGAAGGTCAAACACAACAGTGGAACGAACATTAGGACATGGTGAATGGAAACATCTGTGTGAGACCACCAGTACATTAATGCAGTGTCTGTGGAAATGATATCTTACAGTGAAATATAACAGCTGTGAGAGACCATCAGAATCTTTAAATGGTGTAATTCAGGTAAGTACACAATAACATTAAGGTATATTGCTATTGCAGAACAATGTACAAAAGTAGATCCCACAATCTTCACTCCAATATGAAATCACTCCAAAGCATCTAAAAATGCAATTTCCCACATTTTGAGAAGCAAACCATGAGGTTGAGAGAAGTTGTTGATGGTCCTTTGGATGTTGTTATATTTTTACCCAAGGTTTTTGTCAATTTTGTCCATCAAGGTTGACAGATTGGTTTAAAAAAATTTCCGTCACACACCTTAAAGTTCCTGCAATTGGCGGAAAAACTGGTGCTGACTAGAGCCCTGCTTGTACTGTTACTTCTCTTTCTTCCATATATTCCATGCATCTAAGCTATCATCTAATAGGGTTCTACAGTATAAGGAAGTAGGCAAAAACAGTAGCTTCTCACTTGGATTGCCTGTCCATGGACTGTACGCGGAGGACCTCCCAGCGGCTGTTCAGCAGGCTCATCTGCTCTCGGATCTCGTTCTCCTCGTCCTCCGTGATCTTCCCTTCCATGATGAGCTGGTTCCCGGCCTGCAGCACGCTGCCCACACGGCTCTGGTGCGACGTCAGCTCCATCATAAAACTCTGCAGGCAGCAACAACAGGGATAATCAGCTTCAGATTAGATAAAGGGGACCTTATTACAAGCTAAGTAGCTTTTGTTGAAGCCTGGTCACATATGCCATACAATCATTGTAATATGGCAAGCTGAATGCATTTTTGAGATAGACGTCAGCTCCATCATGAAACTCTGCAAGTACCAACAACAGGGATCATCAGCTTCAGATTACATAAGGGGACCTTATTACAGGCTAAGTGTATTTCATTAGGGCCTGGTCACATATGCTGTTAAAAATTTCTTCCTTCACAAAGTGGTGCATAGGGCGGCACCCATCTCTGATTCAATAGCCCTTGGGCCACACAGTAGTGCAATCACTACAGCGGGGGGCTAGTCCACTTGTAGTGGTGTGTGTTTACTACCATATTCTCTACCAAATGGTGAGTGCAGGCAAAGCAGGGACAGCAGTACTAAAGTCTTTGGTATGACTCAGTCGGGGATCGCCTATTGAATGCAAGGCGAACACTCTACTCACTTGGCCATTGCACCTATCACTTACAATTGTCATAAGATGGCAAGCTGAATGCATTGTTGAGATAGTCTAGCTGTCTTCTCAAGTAAAATGTAAGTACAGCAAACCCAAAACATGAGACCCAAGACCCCTACCTCGTGTTCGTGGAACTGGTCCTTCACATCGTCCACCAGGTCAGAGATGTCTCCCTGGTGCTGGAGTTTCTCCTCGGCAGCCAGCAGCCAGGCCAGGACCTCCTCCAGGGCGTTCTGGTACGCTCCCAGGTCCACCCCGCTGCGCTGGCGGGCAGGGCTTGCACGGGGGGCGCCCGCAGTCTGCTGTACAACAAAAACAACACCAAAACTCATCACTAAGACTGTACAAGGATTTTATACTCAATTTCCAAACTCAAAATTAAAAGCTTTTGATCAGTCTGATCCTTCAGTTTGGAATTGACCTGAATGTACAAATCTTTACACCATCACAGACTAACTTTCATTCAAACTTTTTGTTTTAACTGTAAATAATTTATTGAAGCATGAGGAGCAAACAATCTGCTCAAAGTTTTCCAAAAGTGTAATATATCATGAGCGATTAAGTGTCCTTTTGGACCTTGTGATTTCTTTCATATTTGGTGTAAATGGCTTAATAGTACATTGGGCACAATATGGCTTTTCTTAATTCAACAGCATTCTGATTATTTGAAGAACAACAATGAAATTTTATTTAATTTAATGAATTAAAACCAGATTTAGGTAGCAGGACATGGACTTCAATATGGGTTTGGTATTTTTGGTATCATTCAAATTTGGCATGGTATGAAGTATGCATGAGAGGATTCATTTAGTCTGATGTACGACAGTTTGCAAAATTGCAACATCATTGCGAAACAGGAGCGAAGGCAAAAATGACGCGGCAGTTTCTACGCTCTAGAGCAGCAGCAGCAGTGACAGGAGCAAGACGAGGCGACAGGACGGCTTTGTCGGCACCCCACAGCACAAGAACGCACCACTGGAATGGAGGGTGAGGGCTGCAAAAACAAGTGGCCATGAGAGACTCCATTCAAGGGCAAGTGAAGGTCATCTCGGCAGGTCGTCCACTTGGAAACGTTTCAACTTCTTTTGGTAAACCAAATGTTTTAAGATGATTTTGAGACAAACCAGTTCAGAATAGTACAAAATTTTGTCCATATTTCAAAAACTGAAAGAATTTAATATTGAAAATGGCAACATATCTGTCAAACTTTGACTAAACTAGCTTTTGGCAATCCTTTGAAGAATATGTCAAAGTGTTAAGACTCGTTTAAGGAGGTCTCTCAATTCAAAAGGACTTTCTGTGACCTTCACAAGCCTCGGGGATAGGGACTGAAAGATGGGAGGAAAAAACACACGGAGAGATCAGAAATCCTTGGCTGAATAACCTTGACTTGCTGAACTTCTTGTTTGACTTGATGTACTTCAGGTTTGACGTGAACTTCTTGTTTCACTTCCTGTTGTTTGACCTTGGTGGTCACTACTTCCTGTTTGACCACGACCTGGCTTTCGTTCCGTTGGATGGTGACCGTCGAGGTTTTGGTCACGGTACCATCCACCAATACTTCTGTCTCCTGCTTGTTGCTCACAGTCTTTAGCGCCCTCTGTGGAATTGTGCAAGAATTACAGTACAGCTTCAACACTGCCCCTGGCTTTCAGTGCTTTCCCATCAGAGCAGAGACAAAAACGTTTGAAGAGTTGCAATCATTCACACTTTCCAAAACCTTTTACTTTGATGAAATACTACATAGGAAACAAGTGGTTTGTATTAATCTCAAATTCAATATTCATCAATCTGTCATTTTGGCAAGAAGGGGTAAAGAATGCCTTAAAGGTTTTTCTATGAAACTGGCAACCAATCTGAGAGAATAGCACTGAGAGCAGTATAAAGAGGTATCACATAAGACCCACAATTAATAAACAATGAAATTCTGCACCCACCACCTTACATAACACCTTACGTAGAGTTAAAGGCTTCAAAGTGTTACTGAGATAAAGATTTAAGATGTAAAATTATACTACAAACCTGCTTGGCAGCATAGCCTGGCGCAGACACCTCCAAGGCCTCCTGCATGGCCTCCTGGGTGATTTTCTGGTGCGGCAACACTTGGAAGAACAGCGTCACATACATGATGATGGACTTCTTGTCAGGAATTTCCACATTCACATCTGTCACAAAAACAAAAACAATCATGATTAAATCTAAGGTTTTCTTCATACAACTGATGCATAAGCCTTCAATATTAACATGAAAATGAAGTTGTAGCAAAAAAAAGTAACTTTACTGTAGAAGGAAAACTTTCCAAATTTCATAATTTCTTATACCTGTGGGCTCATTTATACAAACTTGTATCAGACACAAAAGGCTGGAGGCAACTGGTGCTAGACACTATCTTCATCTAAGATGATTAAATCCTTACAGTGTAAGTTAGTAGGGAAAGGGTTACAATCTTTTTGAGCCTGTCCCCAGAGCACCTTTACTTTGCCAATGCTATGTCTCTCAAATAACACCAAGTTTGGCTGGCACCACTGTTTCTTTCTTTGTATATCTTTCCTCCACACATGACTCTGCCTAACTCCTGCAAATCTAGGCTCAAGGTTGTCTGTAACTCATTAGAGGGGTGTTATCATTTCCATTGCCTTGACCCCTGCCTACTCCAAGTTATCAGACAAATACCATCTGCTTGAACTTGTCCCTGAAGGTACTGGGTTACAGTTACTTGATTCCAATATTATTTAGGCCAAAGGTTCTTTACATAATCTTACATTCTTGTAAACAGATGTGATGTCACAGTTTATGATGTAATCCCTGCTCAAAACTACTGTTGAGACTTTCAAAATATTATGTCTTTTCCATGAAGTTGGTATATTGTGTCTTTCTTTGCTGATGTTTCAAGTTCATGCCATGTTGCAGCTGACACCTCCTCTAGGGACTGCATAACTGAAATACTGCATGGACTTGCTCTGAAGATTTGAGCTAAGCTGCCATTCCCTAGCACGAAATTTAAAACCTACAAAACAACAAGCTCTTAACATGTTTCAGTGGTGTGTTCTTTCAGATGTTCAAAGTCTGACTCCCCATGCAGTGTGGAAGTTGGATTCTCACATTCACACTAGGCATTTGCTTGTAAAACTGGGTATTCAACTAAGATAGATACAGTTGTTGCCACCAAGCACAGTTGGGGCATCATCACTGGAAAGCTTTAAACAACTCCTCCAATTAAATGTGCAAAGATTGAGTGTAACAAGTCGTTCGGTGTGATATAGCTAGCTGCTGCCATGCCGCGTGCCTGTGAAGCTTTTGTGTTACGCCGAAGGGCGGTTATACCGGCTACACTAATACAGTTACAAGAAATTACGGAGAAAAGTGATCTAACCTTCAGGATCCAAGAGTCTGTCAATGTTGAGGTGCTCGTGGGCCACCTTGAAGGCATGGTCCAACCTCTTCTCTGTGCCCATCTTGGACAGGATATTATAATCAAACAGGTCTGGCCTGGGGAGGGAAGGGAGACACAAGGTTTGGTCAACAGAGTTGCTCAATGGAGTCTGTTCTTTACAAAGTGCCATATTCATTGTATAGTACAGATATAGATAATTCTAGTGGTAGTCAGAATCAAGCACAACTTTTTTTCCTGCATGTCATTATTCCTATCATCATGATTTACATGAAAGACTTTTACTACTGGGAATTAAGTTATCATAACGACAAAATGTTATCAGAACTAACTGTAGTACAATGCAACAGACTTACCTGTACTTATGGATGAGTGCATTGAAGGCATACCCATCCCTCCAGCTACTAGTGAAGTTAACAATGTCTACACTTCTATACCTGCAAGAGAAAAACAAACAAACATCAATCTACAGTAACTAAAACATGCCAAAACAAAACTATTTTACAAAACACAATCTTTACATACTTTTCAAAAATTTCATAACTACCCATTTACTTCTAACCTTTTGGACATAACAGTACTGTATGTCACAAAACATTTCAAGACAAAACTACTCCTTCCTTCCTCCATCTATTTGTTCATTCATTCATTCATTCCTTGACTCACCCCTGAGTGGTTTGCCTGCACCAGGCGAGGAGAGTCTTCTCCAGGTTACTTTGCTGTAGGTCAGCCATCACGTCTTTCATAACATCCTTCACCTGCCAGTGGAGAATGATGCTCCAAACCAAGCCCAGAGTCAGCTTGGGGTTCCCGTCTACGATATCGTTGCTACTGATATTAACTAACTTAACCTGTGGAAACATTGAAGAGAGAGAGACACATTAAGCTTGTGTGTACACAATAAAAAAGTATGCTCTAAACCAAGACCCTGTCAGTGATTGACTTAACTTTGGAAAATGTCAAGATCAAGTTGAATGTTAAGATTGTTCATGAGAAAACACAAAATAATGACATAGAGAGGACTTGCAAAAGAACAAACCTTGTCACACACAAGCAATGAATATTCAGCAATGCCCTACTGCCTCCATTTACGTCACTATAGACCAGAGAGGCGGTTCCATACTAAGTACCGCATGTAATAACAAACCATATCTTGACACATCAATCCCTCTCATGTGCTTTTATCCTTGACCTTGTCATTACAAGTCCTTACCCATCCCAGTCTGCTAATGTCTTTATACTTCAAAAGGCCACAGATTTCCTGATGATAGCTGCTGATACTGTATCACATCCCCTCCTGAATTAAAGTATTCCAATCTGATTAATGGCAGTTGGAGGCTTAGATCTCAATTTACTGTTTACTCCTTTATGGGTGGACACGTAACATATGGCATGTCAAATCATATTTTAGATATCGCCAATGTTGTGGCATGCAGTGATTTATTTTTACCTTGCAATTTCTGGTTGCAAACAGTTTATGGAAATACACATTATCAGCTAGATTTGAATCTGTACAACAAGTTTTATTATAACATACAGTAACATACAGAATTAAACCATGCTTTCCTGAACTCCGTCAGAAATCTGAGCCTCTTGTCAAAAATCTGAAATACTGAAGGGGGAACATTTTGCATTTGCAAGCAGACAGTATTTTCTCGTGTGAACTTTTCCACCATACCCTCATAGCCACCTTTTATTTCATCCTGACTTCTTGTATCCAGGTTTAATTAAAAGGGATCTGTTCTACCCATGTGTTACTGCCTAGGGAAGATGTATAGACCAGACTGACAGGGCACAGGAGGAAGTGCTTCAGTAGACATTGGCAAGAGGACCAGGCTTCTTCCCTGTGTCACTAGCCACTTCTATAAATCCTCAGGGACCAATTGGGGAAATGGAAAAGGTGGAGAAAAGCCAACTCCTGGTAAGGAGTAAGGCCTGAAGACAGGATATGAAGTTTGACATCTGTACTACCATGCCTTTGATGATATCTCTTATGGTGCGGTCAGATGAAATGATCTATGGATTAGGACCACATTTGTCGTGGATCCTTTTGATTCAGTACAATATTCAACCAGTCTGGGACAGAACCAACCAGAAGAGAAATAATGCTTTCGGCTTAGGGTAAGACTTTAGCAGGAATACAAAAATTCCTTTCATTTGGGCAGAAGATTGGTTCGCTTTGTGAACATTTTTTCTCCCAGAAATGCTACACCTTCACATGGAATTTACAACTAACTTTTGAAAGGAAGTTCGGCTTTGCCAAAAAAATCAAGCTTTACCCGTTCCCATCTGTTGGAACAAAGGTACAAAGCATTTACTTTGGCAGAAACGAAGTAACAAAGAAGACATTGAAATACGGATATTACATCCTCTTCCGATGTATCCGGTTCCAAAACAACATTTGCCCCAAATCCCGGGCTAAGGTTCTCAATTCATCAGACGTGGAATAACATATCAGCACTTGAACTTCAATGGCCGCAGCTATTACTTTCACAAGCGATCGTCTATTAGCGGCCTGAACGGCCAGTTGTTATGATCCAGATGAATGGAAAATCGATCAAATCGAGGACCAACTGGTCAGCGGGATTGAAGCACGCTGCTGGAATCCTTTGGCGAGAGACCAAGACTAAGCACCCATGCTAAACCTCAGCCTTCGACTGCAAATTGAAAATGGCAATGGAAATTGGATCAGAAATTAGATCTTGTCTCTCCATAGGAGCCAAACTCTTTGTCATTCCCACTGAAGAGAAATCTTTAACAGAGCTGGTCAATACAATCACGATGAACAGCTCTAAGATACCACAGATTCTGTAATCTTTGTGGTGCTTTTAAGTTTAAGGTTTTCTCTACACTTCAAACATAATCTTCTGTTTTCCGATTGCATTACTACTGTTATTTTCATCACAAATTCAATCAATACTGCAAGCTTTGGATTTTGTGCAGCAAACTTATCTTAATTTGAGCAACCAAAGTAATTCAAACTTCCGTAATTTTCTGTAAGAACATACCATCATTTATGGCCTCTTCCAGTTCAATATCCATGTTCGAGCATGCCAACCATTTGACAGAATTCTCTGGGGGTGTCAGTCATTTTGGCAGAACATTGGTTTATGAAGTGTGAAACGGCTTACTTGAGCAACTTGAAATGGTTTACCTGAGCTATGCGTTCCCCTTACATGAGGTATTTGCAGGGTTTCTCAAACTAGTGTTGTGTATGAAATTTCAATTTACCAGTTCCTGCAAGTCGCTCAATAGGCAGGTGGGGGCATATGGCTTTGCCTGTCTGGATATTGATCATTTATCAGAATGTAGGACCTGGTGATTTTAATCACACCTCTTCTCGTCTGCTGACCTATTTCCACAGGCACTCAGGCCTGCACTTTTATAGACTAGTGAAGACATCTGAGGCCAGACGAACTGGATTTTGTGGATCACATATGCAATTTATCTGAAAATGTAGTTGGCTGGCTTATGACACTAAAAAAAACTGATAAATAGATATTTATGCTTTTCTTTAAGTTAATTAATGTTGCTAAACCCAGCTAATCTGTAGAAATAGAGCTACAGATTTTTCAATAATAAATGCCTTTTACCTGTGATTTCAAACAATGTCATTCAAGCTTCATAATCTAAATCTTCCTGAAGCTTTTTTTCTCCACTTGAAATTCTTTTTCTGTCAATGTTTATAAAGAAATGATTTTCACTTATACCATGTTCAATGTTTAGTGTTATCTTCAAGACACCTTGGATATGCCTTCTTACAAAATTTAGAAGATGGGCTACCTTTCTTATGACATGACAATCCAAGAAGGTAGAGGTATACTCACGTTATGCTTGTCTAGTACTTGCAGTGCTCGATTGACGTTATTCAGGTAATGTACTCTCATACGACCCTTCTCGCGAGCCTGGAGGAAGAAAATGAAATGGTACTGCGTTAATTCCGCACAACAGGGGCAAGCATTACAGATTGGACATACCATTCTTCACGAGCATGTATCGTACTTACCTGTCAGTAAGGACATCACAGAAGTCACCACAAACTGACAGACAAGTTAGTTGTTTGCTGTAATGGCACTGTCAAATGTGTTGTAGATCGTCACACAAATTTGAAAGCAGCTTGTGACAGAAACACCGCCAGCAAGGATCTTTTCGGTAACAAGTCAGCTGAATTTTGTATGACACGTACACAATTATCCCAATACTGCCCTCAGCTTGCAATTTACACAACAAGTGTGACCAGAACTCAAGTCCTTACCTACACCGTATTCACTGCCACTCTGCATTGCCAGTGCAAACAGGCAGAGGCAAGCTAGAGCGCGGCATATTAAATGGGTAAAGGAAGTGAAATTGGGACAGCGCAAACTACTCGGTCTCCATATAATCCTTATGGATTGTCACAAACAGCCCTCAACCGTAGACTGTAAAAGGAAGCAGTGATATCTACTGGCTGCAATAACATTTACCCAGGGGGACCACTTTGACTGATTGCGCTGAGTGATTTCCTCATAATCTACATAGGGACAGGGAGCAATAAAGAAATCCTCTACCTAATAACATTACAGTATATCAAGTCTCCGTGTCGGCACTTTGCAAGTCTCCAATGTTTCTTGGGACTTAGGCTGAGAGTAAATCTCTGCACACCTCGAGAAAATTAACAGTTCCTGTTCTTAATATTGCTGAGCAAGAAAATTTACTTGTTCACGAAGAGACTTTTAGGATCAGAAATTAATTCTTCAACAATTTCTCAAGTTTATAGAGACAATATAATGTTACAATTGAGGTATTAATCATTGTTGTAGATCACAGATCTCCTCCATGACCTCAAGGTGACACAGACAACAATTAGACTTCAGTTCACTGCAAAATCTTTAGCTCATCTACATTGGAAACGGGGTTATTGGAAGAGACATATAAATAAGTCAATACTGCTTGGGCCTTGGTGGCACCAAGATTACACAGGGTCAAAGAGGTCATTGTAATTGGTCAAATCTTGCTTTGTGTGTACCAGCAGGAGATGAACGTTGTCTGGAATTTCTTACGATGGCCATTAATTAATATTGCAGAGGAAGGAAGAAAACTCAGCTCTTGCATACTGATTAAAAAGTTTGTATAAGTCCTGAAAGTTCATGATGAATTTGCCAGCTAAATATTGAAGACTACAATAGGTATACATGCTATAATTATTCTTCAGCTGTCACCATTAATAAGTATAAAGTAATAAAACTATTTCTCTTTGGTGACACCAGCAAACCTGATACCATACCACACTGACTGACAGGAGATCATCTTAAAACTTTTCGTGAGACAAACGCAAAACCTTCCTTAGCAATTAAGGAATTCCAGATTCACATTCTGGCTGTTCCCAGTACTAATTGTCCCACATTCCAGGTGCTAGCAGAGCCAGATGGATGTCAGTACTTTCCTGGGGCTTAATTGCTAAGCCAAAGTCGTCCCAATTCTTTCAGGGATACAGTTCGATGAAGCCGTGATAAAGTGTTGTTTAGCTTACCGATATGATGTGGCCATTTTTCACACATATCAGTTGTAGATTGATCACGTAGAAAGGTCCAAAGAGCACAAGGGAAAATCATTGATACACGAACAATAAAGTATCTGATTTTAGAAGGGGGGACAAAGATTTTAGGTTTGCCCATCAAAAACAAAAGGAAGTGTCATCCAAAATACTTGTATTTCAATGAGATGCAAATTTGAGATACAAGTTTGTTGGATGACACTTTGTTAGAGTCCAAAACACATGCAAAAAGAGTGTGCAAAACAAGTACAAAATGTACAATGAAAAAAAAAATGTTCATTTGGCATAAAAAATCTATCTCAGAGCTGTCAAATTTCCTGACTTGTGCCTTTTTACCTGCTCCAAAGTTTTTCCCCTGTTAGTACCCCTATGAACTTACAAGTTCCTTCCTCATCATGCTTAGCCTGGGTGCCATGCCATCAGATTAGTAGCGGCAACCAATTGGGGGAGGGGGGCTACATCACGCTAGGCTAAGAACAAACTTTCTAACTGTAAGTCCACAGTCTGAAACGCAGACACTGACCAATTTTGTTCCACAGAGGATCTCCAGCAGGCTGAGAAGCTTGGTGCCATCCTTCAGATCTTCAAACAGCTCTCGAACCTGTTGGCCTTCAACCTGCAACAAAATCACAATGAAAATCCTCTTAGATTATTGCTTCTACAACATCAACAATCAGAATGCATCTTTCATATCATTATCAGGCTCTATAAGACATACAAGAGATTTTTATGTATTTTATTTGAAACAATTCATTCCCAAATATATAAAGTAAAGAATGCCCTTTGGGATTTAAGATCAAATTGACTATCTTCCATTGCTTCCTTTCCAGTCATTTAAACCGAACACTTCATTAATTTAACTGCCCATCACTTTTATGCTAATCCTACCATTATACAGCTATTCACTAGAATAATCTATTTTGATATAGTACTGCTAGGATTTACTACTACATGTACTAGTAATATCAGTCAGAATCTACACTTTCCCTAACATTCATGAGTTCTTTCATCAGGAGGCTGAAATCTTTGTTTTCACAAAAGGAAAGACCATGACTTCCTTTCACAGTTGATGTAGTATTTAGGTCAATGTCCCATCAACCATTACATTGTGCCTATTTGGTAAATACAGGTCCTAATGAACCATAGCAATCACCATTACACATTCATCAATGTGCTTCATTTCTGACAATTAAAACACAGCGGCTCATCAAAGTTAGAAATTCCGAATTTAATGCCCGTAGGGTAAAAAAATCAATGTTCCTTTGAATCCTTGAAAAGTCATCCTTATGCAGCGTATACCTCGTCATTTGCACCAATGTAACCGTTCACAAATACAGAGTACTCTCAGGCTCTGGCAATAGACCTTTACCAAATCATACCACAGCCACATCCAATCATTTTACTCCAGGATTCATCACCTTAAATCACTTCCTTTATGATTCAGGGAAGACCTGAGATTAAATTAATTATGTCTTCAAATGTCATCACAGGCTTACTTTTTAATCTAGATATCATCTCTGTATGAAATTCTGGGTGATGATCTATGGGCCAAAGGGTGCCACAGAGTCTAGTACTGGATGCATTTCATCCTGCCTTAGATAACTTGTCCTTAAAATACATCCTGGCCAGAGGACAACTTCTATATAAGTCTGTAGGTCAACTGTTGCCTAAGGATAAAAGGCCAAGGCTTTATGTTTCTACTGATGAAATCACGACTTCTACTAGTCTAATGTATCATTCTTTCAGTCTTTGAAATAGCACAATGGAACTGACTCTTTCTTAATCCATTAAAAGCCCTACGTGAAGTGTTACAAAGACAGGCAAACAGTCTTGCAAAAGGTTCAGATGTTTCGGCTTTTTTTTTAACCCTGCCTGCCCCTTGAACGAGACAGACAATATTGGTCAACCCTTCACACGTTTTCAGGCCAACCAAACAATACCCCAGCCTACTCAAACATGCAGCACTTCTCTGTAACCCACTGTTTGCACGTAATGTAAATCTTAGGACTAACACAGCGTACATGCCATATTTCATCCATTGAAAGCATGCCTATAATAAAGCTAAATTTGAACACCCTTCAGTACTGTTGCTTGTATTAGACTTTATCTAGAGTGAAATCATGGATTGAACCATGTAACTGTAAGTGCATGGATGTCACAATTTAGTACAATTTGGCATTGAAGGCACCTGAACAATAAAGATATTCAATGGGAACGTCTGAAAGACACATTTACACTTATAAAATGCTGAAAATGCCAATCAAATGGCTTGACATGAATGAACCTGTAATCCCTCTCCGTTTTAAAAGTGTATCATCTTGTGTGTAATTGGTCGTCAAATATATCAACAAATGTGGGCAAACAAGACACTTAAGCACAACAAACACCAACAGTCAGGCCCATACATCACTTTTCAATAGCTATAAATTATCGTGACGTCACAAACTCTGAATTACAGAGTAGTGAAGAGGCCACACTGCTAGCTCTAGAAATGTCAAGCATCAACACTTGGTGAATGTAAATATGTCTGTAGGTGTGTCAGGGCGCCAAGGGTAAATTTGACTAATGTTTGTCAGTGTTGTGCAACTGTCCTCCACACATGGCCCGGCAAATAAAATCTCCCACTGTCGCTAACGCACATTTTCCTCGATTTATCGCTGGGCCTTGTCGTAAATTTCCATGAAAATACTTCGAAATCAAGGCAGAATTCTTGATGCTAAGTTTAGTAACTGTAAAAGTGCTCAACATCAATATCTTAAATCATATAATGAATGGTCTATGACCACAGCAAAATTGATAAAGCAATAAAAAGTGCCATAACTTTTGTATTAACTTTCAACAATTTCCAAAGACTTCTGATACTTACAGATTTATATCATACATAAATCACATTCATGACCAAGTTGAACTTTTACACCGCCGTTTTATAACTTTGTACATATTACTTCGTGCTATTTTAAGTACTAAGTGCTCATAGCCTGCAACAGTATCTTCTACCACAAATTACACCCATACCTTATATCACCAGTAATGACTTACTTTATGGCTACAAGTTGCATAATCAATACTACACGTACATGTACCTAACAGTACAGGAAACTCAGATACCAGACTGTGTAATCAGAGATGTACTTTTATCGACTGGACTGCCCCGTTACATTGTACCTGTTGCCTCCATGTGTACTCTAGGTAAAAATCAATCAAAGTAGGAGACTTTATGGTTTACTATGCCTCAGGGAGACAAACTGAACCATATCCTTATTGATTGCCTCCTGTATCTAATACACTTGTCTAGGATTGGCAATTAACAGAGACATAAATGCTGAGTCAAGAGAGGCTTCAACTCTAAAACATCGCAAATGTGGGAAACTTCAGCAATTTTGGCTTTTATCAAATGGTGCTACCAAGAAAGTGCATTTTTAACTTATCGATATGGATTTCCTTCTAGAATCTGCATTGATAGGATGTCTACTGTCTACTGCATAGGGTACTAGTATTTCTCTCTCCTTGCAAGTAGTGGACAGGTTGAACTGTTTGACTCAAACTTTGAGTAAGCAATGGGTGACAACATTCAGTTTTCTGTATTCTCTTCAAGCCTTTTCGCACAACACAGAAAGAACATAAAAAATGTCCATCATGGCAGCAAACGACTATTTTTAGGTCAAGTAGATACTATTGATCAAAACTATGGACAAATAAGGAAAAAGATTTGCTTATCTTATAACAAACAGCAAGGTCCTCACTTGTCTAGACATACTTATCACCAAGTAAACAACACAGAGAGGATCAAATGCTTATCGAATATGAAAATCTTACTGTACTTAAAAGGTGATTTTATAGCTGTCAAATATTAAAAACTACTACAAACACTACAAGTGTCAGAGAGAGTTGATGAACTGATGACAGAGTTTGAAATACTTTGATATAAACAGTATGTGCTGGCACCATACAAAATTACCTGTGCTACAGAAATCTTACCCGCATCATTTATTTTCTTCCTCTACCATCAAAAACAATGTTTCAGGTGTTGCCGTAATCTTATGTCTGTTATACTGCAGAATTTAGAATGTAACTGCAAACAGTGTAAGGCAAGAAGTCTGGGAAGAGATAAATACCAGTACCTACATGAATACATAGAGCAGTGCAGGTTAGGTGTAGGTAGACATCAGATTCAGAAACAGCAGGTGTTACTTTCAGCCCTAGATGTGTAATACGTGACCACTAGAGGTGGAAAATCTACATCTATTATACACCTAAATCTCAGTTAAAGGTCACGTTAATGCTGTTGTCAAACATTTCTAAGTACCTCAAACATTACCCAGGCCAGGAAGAGTGGACCGTTTCCTGTGGACGTGTTGTACGTGATCGCCGGAAGCACTTTTCACGTCAGGCGCTAAAGAGCGCTGTAAAAACCTGTCATTTCTTGTTACACAAGACAAAAAATGTCTGCCTAATTTCCAACCACCAGTTCAGGCCCTGTGTTTGATGCATGGTTTTGAGGAATTGAAATTTGAATATCTTCTTTCACATAGGTGCTACGTCTGCTTTAAGATTATGTCTACCAGAAACCAACTTTGAAAGTTTGATGTGACAATGGTAGTACGCAGGGGCTCCATATACATGCATGGAGTGGATTAAATTGTATGATCAACATATTATTATAATCAATAAAGTTACTATAGTTAGGACTGATCTACATTCTTGAAAACCAGTTCCAAGACACTTCAGCTAGGTTGAAGAGCAGCTTCTCGCACCCAAAAAAATCATCTGCACCATTTGACATGCCAGATATCGATAGCCTGGTTGCTGGTAAAGACCTCAACTAGATTTTCTCTACAAAACCTCTCTAGACCCTCATTGGAAAGCGTTCCTGGCCTGGCTCCAGAAATAGGTCAAAACCGCATTAAGATCGGACCTGGATTCTTTCAAGAACTGGTTCCCCAGACAACCTATCTTGACCAGCCTCAGCCCCTGGTCTAAATGGACCCAGTCTAAACTCCAAGTGGTACAGGGATTACCGATTTATTTGTTTTGCCCACACATATTGATTCTGGCTGTGTACTCAGATGGCTTGTCCCACTGGCAAATCAATGCACAGACAAGGCTTGGCCCTATATTGCTACAGCAAGGACATGTGTGCAAAATACCTGTTCTTAGTGCAAGATTTGATTGTGTCAATAGGTCAGTACACGGGACAGCGGTGTCCCAATCTGCGAAAATGGAAATGCCTCAGCTCGTTCAATCACTGTGGCCAATAACAAATTGTATCATTTCCTTTAAGTGGTCCTGATTTTGATTGCTTCCTAGTAGGAACATTTCTCTTATAATTGCAGCACTGCAAACTATTTCTCAGCTTTAGATACTTCTTAAATCAGATTGGCAGAAAATTGCATGATATTACTAAGTTGCAGATATTGTATGCCATAGACAGAAGTGCAGCAATTGGTCCAATCAGTATTGCTGCATTTGTAGATTGGATGTGGCATTGAATATGGCTACGGAGATTCCTACTGGAACACATTGCAATACAAACGTTAGGAAGAACACATGGTTTTTATCAAACTTGCACATTTGAGTTCAGAAGAAGGCTGCTTTCCATCAGAACTGACCTTTGTTGACACAGACCTCTGGAATTTTGACATTTTCTTGCAGAACTTTGGACCCATGGAGAGATATATCTTACAAGACGTCAAATCTTTATCAGGCAACTTAATCAAACCTCTTCTATAAAACAACAGGGGGACATTAGCGTACTTTTCCTGCTATCAGGAAAAACGCAGAACCTTGACCTCCAGATCCAATACAAACAGAGCCGGTACCTGTCATAATTTGGGTCTTGACAGAAGTGACACAGCAGAAATTTTCTGGCAAGGAATCCGTGAAGATTCAAGGATATTCCTAAAGGCAGTTTCAGACTGATGGAACTTAGACAAGTGATGGGTTTGGTATGGCAGACAATATAGCTGCTGAGTCGATGCATGATGGAAATCAAACAATAAATCATCATATTAACAATAAGATGTCATAATTGCATTTCTTTACCTATGATGGATATTTATACTATAGTTGTGGGAAAAGGATGCACAAACTTTGTACTAGATAACTTCTAGGAAAGCACTGAAAGAATTCTGACAATTCTGTGATATTGTTTTTATGTGGGTGGGGCGCACGCCCTGTACTGTTGGTCAACACTAGTAATTGTCTAAATAGACAGTGTTTGTTTGTGCACCCCCACAGAAAACATGGAAGACATCCTACCAGGGTTCAGCTTTCATTTCCACATTGCTGACATTTTCGGAAAATATGGAGATGGCAACTCTATACTTCTCCTAATAAATCAAAACAATGTACAGCAAGATATGTACAAAACATCTAACAAGAAAATGAATACTTTTTGAGATAGGCTGATTTAAGTTATAAAGACAGATGAAAATATAATATGTACATCGTTGAAGAGGTTCATCAGTCAGGTAGAATTAACAGTTAGTAGAAATTCTTCGATCAGTGACTGTATTTTTGTAGATTACGTACCTCCAAAAATACAGTCACTGATCGAAGAATTTCTACTAACTGATAATATGTACAATATGCACTTTTCTTATTTTCATATTACACGTAGTACCATTAGAAAGTAGTAAACAAAAGACAACCATGAATGCAATACGCCCAGTCTGGGCAAGGCTATATAACTGCAATCAATCAAACCCTACACTAGTAGATGGTTAGGATAGCTGACTTGAACCTCTCACCTTTTTGCACCTAGAACTGATACAACCTTGTTTTGATTTTCCAGTCTGCAGGCTCACAGCACTGGGTATCTACACCAGGAATTTGCAAAGAAGCCCCCAGGCTTACTGACCCTGTACCCTGATCTCTCTCCAGTTTCACTCCCCTGTCCCATGTAGCCTGACCTTCTGTCCCTCTATGTAAATTGGGCACACCCACACACCCCCACAAGAATGATGGGTCAGTCCAAAAATAACAGAATTGCTTTGACCCCCATGACCTCTGCTAAAACTGATTTTCTTGTCCCAGGCACTTCATCCTAATCGCATTTCTCCTTTGTTAACCTTCTCTCTACTACTTGGCCCATCAGCAACACCAAATCAGCTTTCTCAGCAGGAAGACAGTTGAATGTCTTCAGGAGCCTTTGGTCTTGTGCGTAGCGAAGTCTCAGCCTCAGGAGCCTCAGGAATCGGAGTGCTGAATGTTAAAGAACCCAACACACTTATCAAGAACAGTAGTTTTTTTTTCTTCACATGTTAGTAAATGGCTCTCAAAACTACCAAAACTCGATCAAAAAAATTTAGGTTCCTCCTTGCAATGATTATGTTTCTTTGATATGAAAGACCTGCCCCACGCACAGACATTCACTGGTTGTCCTCACCCTACTACCCAATGACTGTGAAGAATTCCACCACTCTAAAGGTCGTGACCCTATGACAGTCATGTCAGTGGCTGAGTGTGGACCAACATGTTCACAAACACAGCCAGAATTGAAGGCACTTCTTAGCGACTCCCCATTTAAACTTTACTGATCATCAATCTTTGAAGACTTCAAAGGACATACAGTACAACGGACTGTAGTATAATGATTGCCCTCATATCACATTAACGTCTTTCTGGCAAGTTTAAAAGGCAACGCCATAATTGCAATTACATGCACCTTCTTGTTTTTTTTAAAAAAACAGATAAATAATTCTGTCGATGGGAATCAATACCTAGGTATAGTTCATACATATAAATTTCTGGCACAGCAGGCAGCCACAAGACTAAATGCTCATGTGTACGCCTCAATTTTACAAGCAAGGGACAAATAAAATAGCAGACTGACAGTTAGTGTACTTGCTATACCATTTAAACCTAATGAATGATACCATAATCGTTGACACAATGCAAATGCTTTAGTAATGATTTATCACACTTGATCATCTGACTACAAAGGCTGTCTGTTTCAAACATACTCAAGTTCAACCTGGGCAACTCTGTTGACGATTGATGCTGCACTGAGATGGATATCAGCTTTACTAACAAGAGTACTTCAATATTACAATATGGCAGCAATGTTTTCCCATGCTTAATCATTACAAGTTTGTAAGTAAGTATTAAGCAAGTAAATGTTTCATACCCTTTCAAGAAACTCAGACTTATAACCTCTTTCCCCTTCCTCTGTAGTATTTGTTAGTTTGTGATTTTTGCCTGAAGATCAAGTTTCTATAAAGCGGCCAAAGAGAAAGGAAGAATGTAAACAATTGCTGTGTGGCTATGGTAAGATTCTACCCCCCCAAAATTCCATGTCTATAGCGATGTAACCTAAAGCTGGTATCAACTCTAGTGTATGCAGTATAAACAGTGGAAGGTCAAGAGTACATATTGCCATGTACACAGGGGGGCAGGGAGGAGCAAAGACACCCGGCTGGGAAAGGGCATCAGGGTATTTAGTAAACACTGCTTTGTGACGTCTGTTTAACCGTGACTTTTGGCAGAGAGAGAGACAGAGTGACCAAGACACACAAACAGGTACTATGCGACGTGTGATGTCATGTGTGATGTCATCGGTCCAGGTGCAGCCAAGGGCAACTGTGCCAACGTCTCCGGCACTTTGCGGAATGTTTTTGCGACAGTCGGTTTTCAAGTTGTCACATTTTTTTCTTAAAAGGGTCACAGGGGTCCGACACAGACAAGAACTCCGAAGTCTAATGTGTTTCCTAAGACTAACAGTTACGCTGTAAGACTATCCCTCTTCCTACCATGTTACTACAATTTATGAGAGTACGAGGGTTGTGTATTTGACAAGTCTTAAGGCATATATTCAAGCATGCCAGTTATATTACAGCAATTATCCATTGTGGGAAAATCAGGGCACAGTTAACAGACTCTCTATACCTGACTGCTAAGTCAAATGTAAGCAAACAACTGTGTCAAGTTTAAATGAAGGATAAAAGCCGTGTTGTCTGATCACAAGGGCGGAGGCTAAGCATGCCTCTAACATCTAAACAAAGTGAGCCCAATGGGCCAGACTTGGCCCCCATCCAAGTGTCGCAGGTCTTTTGAAGTAGACTTTGTGTGGGAATGTGGAACAACGCTTTTAGAGGGACAAATTACAGTTGCAAGTGCATCATCGTTGTGGTGGGTAGACACTGAAAGGGATCGCACTTACAGAAAAAATTCACCTACTTGCTTGAAAGTTAAACACTAGCCTGTTCTTGTAACAACTAGAGCACCTAGGAATGCCATTGGTTTCTCACCACCCAGAGCTTGGTTACAGACAAGGATGGACTACAGGGAGGGGAGTTGTGTGACAATGAAATGTTGGTTAAATTTTCAGGGGTTATCAATGATGGCATCTTCATCTTCAGTAATACTGTATCCTATGTTTTATGTTGACTTTCTTGATGAAAACCTTCATCATCATCCCCAAACATTTTATCATCTATCCCGCATTCACCCTCTCCTTCCCCCAAAATCATTATTGGCGTATCCCTCAGTCCTACCTTAACTCCTCGACCCTTTCCCCATCATTCCTGATCTGTCCCTAAGTACTGCCAATGGAGACTTACCTGTCAGTGAGCTTTTCAAGCTACACTTCCTGACTGGGTAAACCTCAACCTCTAAACAAAGGTAACATTAGGCAGCTTATCTCTAGATGCATGGGAAACAGACACAACATCTTATACACCCTATCTAGGTTTACCTACATATATAACCAGTCCTTTCACAACCCAGACCCATCAATTACAGTATGTCATACCTCTTATCTTTGAACTTTCTCAACTACCACGTCCTGTTTGCCTCCCCCCTTGAGAGTTTAGAAAATGAGATCAAGAACAGTTGTTCCAGGAGTTATATCTCCTGCATCAGTCTCCAAGGCTTCCCTTCAGCCCATTAGTCCAAGAGGGAGGGGAAACTGAGTCAAAGCCAATCAAAGCTTACCGTAAGAAAAGGCACTTACCTCTTCAGCCCACGTGAAAATCTATCTGTCACGAAGAGAAAGGAGTCGTAATCCTAACTAAAATAGACCAAAGGACCGAGTGACAAGAGAGCAAACATGCCTTTATATTCTGAGTTTCCGGTTCGAGATGCTATTATCAGTTTTGGCTCCAAGAGACTTTGAAAACCTTACACTTGATGCTTAACATTTACTGTGTGGAAACATTAAAAACATAACAGACTGCAATTGTGGAAGGATGTTTAAAGGAAACTGTGGAGAAGTGGGTATCACTATCCCATCAATATCAATTTTGTGTACGACCCCTGACCTAAAGGTAATCCCCAGCCTGATAACTGGAAGCTTTTATCAGACTTTACCTTTGCACAAACATGAAACAGCATCCTTTGTCACCATTCCCTCCCACACACACCAAAACATGGTCTTCCTGTCTGGGGCCAAAATTCGCAACTGTGAGACTACTGGGTATGAAGACAACCTTGTAATAGTTACTTATATAAGTCATAAATATAAACTCAACTTCGATTCCAACCTTTCAAGTTTTACATCCCAATCACTCTGGATAGGTTTTCTTTTCCTAAGCGATATCTAACAACCTAACTACAACTTTTGAACGTGGGGAAAGTAAACCATTATTCGATTTCAAAGCTGACCCACTTATATTGAAATGAACCCATTTTTCTTGTTCCGCCCACCAGTTGACCACATTCCTAGGATATCAACACACAGCGCAAACAACAGTAAAAGGAAGTAGGTAACCTGTCAAGAGCTGTTCAGCCATCTCCACATGCTGTTAAGGGTTGGATTTTCCACGGCACTTGATTTTATTCGGGCCCCCTCGAAAAATCGCGGTGCTACTCTGGCTGGGTCCCGGCAACACCATGGCACTTTTGTCCCGCCGAACCAGCAACATAGGTGGCAGAAAATTGATCCATTGTTGTGGTTCAACAAACAGGTGAACTCTGCCAACCTTCAGGACAATGCCGAAATTGGCCTAACGCCCGAGAACGCAGTTACAGTCAACTGAAACCCACGCCATATTCGACCTTTCTGGTTTAACATAATTAGAGACGACACCGGCAAGCTTTACACTGCTTGTTGTGACACCATGTTTATCTTCACGGAGCATTCTTCAGCGCTATAAATAGACGTAGCGGCAACGCATCACCCTTACTTTGGGACGTCAATCTTGCCCATGTGAAAAACGGTGGACAAACAACACATATACAGGCTCACTTAAGGATACACACTGGCATTTCATTGAACAAAGGTGCGATGATGTTAATCGGTAAACGATACGTGACACTGACAAACATTGACATTGACCTGTGTCTAGCGCCCGGGTGTCAAGTTCGGGAGAACAATCTGGAGGCTCCAAATTTGATACGTTGGGTTTTATGGGAACGAGAATACCCTGCGATATAAGTGACAGGTATTTCTATGCCTCGTAACAAGCTGGCATGCAAAGGGCTACATGTAGTACTAGTACTACTAGGCCCTCCACACTACAGAGGATAGCAGAGCTCACTTATACTGAGAATATAGCTTAGCAAAGACAGGCCCAGAAAAGCCATACTGTCCTCACTAAGGATATGTCTGGATGGGCGTGGCAGGGTGGACCCATATGCAGTCATACTACCCGCATTTTGTTTGCTGGGAAATTTTAATCCAGGTGCATTCAGACATTGATAAACAAAGAAACATCACTCCATGTCAAGCCACTGTCTCCCATTGAAAACTCACTCAAGCAATTGTCAACAATCTTGGATACCTGCGATCGACTGTGGGTAGGTTACCGGGAGTTTTCATTCCTGTAGCGGAAATTCTCATTGGTTTACAAAACAAGAGTTTGTATTTCAGACGGTATCGTTTATACATAGTCCATCTTTTTAGTTTTACAGTGATTTCTGTACTTGTCTGTGTCAATTTGAGCCTGCAGTAAAGCAATAATAATAGGACCACATTTTGATCAATGAAAGGGGATCATTCTACATTTCATACATTTATAATAAAATTGTTAGACATTACACAAGCAAACGTAAGTCTCCAACATCACTTCAAAGTTCATTAGCCAAATCAGCTGTTTACTTGCTGGAAATCAAGAACAGACAGTAATATCCAGAAAGTTCCAAGTTTTACTACTTTGGTTAAATATCTGCACACTTTCAATTTAGACAGAACAGGAACACGTAAGTAGAAGCAGACATTTGTAGTAAAAATTTCTCTTCTATGTTTATTTATAACCCGTACTCTACCCCCAGAAAGGAGCCAGTGCCCATGACCCAAGCCTGCTTAGCAAGAAATTTACAACGTCTTTTCACCTTTCACACTGAATCTTTGCATGGATGGACACAGAAAGGTCAATGCCATTGTGGGCAGTTCATTCACCCCAACAGTGTACTTCAGTCTACATTTGCTTCAAGGTCAACATTCCCTGCAGGGCTGATACAGTAAATTAATTTTAAGTTTGTAGGACTTACACAGGATGGCACCTGCCCCGTGGGAGGCCATTACCTGGTCTCCACTAATGCTCAAAAGCCTTGAGTACAGGCAAAAGTAAATGGGATAAGCAGGGAAAGGGCAAAGGGGCACATGTGTTAGAGGTTTAGAATTAATTTGAGGTGAAGCAGGCAGGTAAAATGATGTCACATGGCTGTTATGATTTTACCTTGTTAAATCGAAATGCAGACAAAATGACAGTTCTCCCAATTTTCTTTCTTACAAACTATAGTATAGTTTTATTACAAATCTATCATCTTTACTTCACAATATAATTTTTATATAATACACAAAGTTACAGAGTAGAAGACATACAATTAAATGTTGGCCACTTTGTAACTTAGCCAATATTTTTCCCTAGCTGAGCGGCAGTTTTGAAAGGATTTCAAGGCCAAGGCAACTCTGGGTGGTCGACACACTTGGTCAGAGTGGTTTCCCCATGTGGCTGGAGGTTATAGAAATAGGATTGCCCTTGGCCTTGGTCCCCCCTCCCACAGACCTACACAATAGTCTGAACTTCTGAACTTCCTGCTGGTGTGGATGTAAGGCTTTAACACACTGTCTACTTGTTAGGGTAAGGAAGACAGATGACTAGGGCAGCAACCTCTACGCTACTTTTGAAGAAAGCTGGAAACTGAGGCCAAATTTGTGACTGGCATTCACATTTGTGGCAAGATGAAAATCAGACAATGTACATACCTTCTGTTGTCACCCTTTGGAAGCACTTTTAGCTTCTAATATCTTGATAAAACTTCAGAATGGTGTCATATAGAAGCCGCAGGATACACGGTAGTCGAGATTTAGAACTGGCATTTCTGATTATGAAAAGTCTGCGAGTTTGGATCTTTTATAGCATCAAGAGGGAAACTGTAGACAACTAAAAGGGGGATTAAGATTGTGATCTGAAATCAGGAAGAAATACACCAGACAAACATGATACTGGTATCTCAATTTAAACAAAGCATCCCCCAGACTTCTGGCTCTTTGATGCTTATCTATTGGAAGACACTTTCCTTTCATCAAGTTGAACTACAATGTTTTCATTCTTCAGCAGGGCACAAAACACGACCACTTCCTTCAAGGCCATGTTTGAATAGTTGGAGGCAGATATGGCTAAAGTTACTATCAATTAAAAAGGCACCCCTGTGAGAAGGAATCTTGAATTCCTGATTAAATCCTTTAAGGTCTAGACACAGGCCCTAGAATTTCAGGGCAGCAAAGGTTACCCAAGCTCCCTACGATTGTTTCAGTCACCAACTCAAAGTGGATTATTACAGAACATAGACACAACAGCGACAGCTGCAGAAAAGGTGGGGTCTCATGATAACCACTAAGGACAGGGGCTGTCTATGAAATTCATTTTCTTTTGGAAGACAAACGACAGGCATTTGATCAAGTTCCTTAATATCATATCACACTACTGGTCCGCCAGGATGTAAAGGACTATGATAAGGACTTGTGTATATACTACTAGTGACTCATATAGAAGCATTATAATAATTTATATAGATAAGAATACCACTTAATGACCACCTGTCCACATAGTCCCGGAGTGGTCTCTTACTTAGGCAGTTTTCACTGTATGCCCTGTTACCATGGAAACTGTTGCCACAACAACCACAACAAAATCAACAACAGAATTACCTCGACCTTCTACAAAGTCCAACCCATTCCCATAACAATTGACTTTACGAGTCCGGCACTACTACGTGACCATAGACACTAACTCCAGTTGACACAAGGCACCTAACCATCTTGTTTTTTTATCAGTAGACATAAGTACCCACCACCTGTGTACAGTTTACCTTCCTCCCTGTCTTACACACACCCATACCTTTCCCAATTATTACCACGTTGACATAACACCAAATACGGACATTCCTACTAGCATATTCCTATACGAATTGGATGGACCTTATCTACGCCTTCCAAATTCCTTTTTGTTTACAAGAGTCGCATAGATGAAACTCATACACCTTTTTACTTATAGCTACAAACTATCTTTAAGGTATGCCAGTTATTTTAAGGCCAGTCTTCTTCAGGTATTTGAGCGTACAAGAGCTTTGTTCCCAGGATACTGGCACTGGACAACGGTATTTGCCGCAGCGGGAATTTTAAGTACCGTAGACCGACGTTTGGCTCCAGACATTCCTTCGCTTATCTCTCGCTGAAGAGTAGTAACAAGTAACCAGTTACCTGTGTAGTCCAGTTATCTCTCGACCTTCTCGAACCACAGGTAATTGTATGACAACCATAAGTGCACATCAAGAGCGTTGTCAATATTATCAGAATCCCCTACAACGGGCTCTCAGGGGAACGTCAATGGCTAAATAGTTTACAGTCGGGGTTACCTGGCCACGTCGCCGTTATGTGTATAACTATCCATTATCAACAATCAATCTGTACAACTTAAGAATGATACAATCAATATAGAGGAATAGGGTACACTATCAGAGGAATACTATGACGAAAACTTAACCTTAGCATTTCATAGGTGTACAGGTGAACTAAATTCTCATTGATATACTGATCGCTAGTGTGTTACATAGTTGTAAGAAAATTTCAACTTTCAAATGAACACTTGGCATATATTCTCGGAAAATTATCTATAATGGATCTTAAATGCGGAATCATATAATATTAGTTCATGAAACCTTGCACTTTGGTTATGACTAAATGCAATTAAACATTTCTATGTCTAGAAAGAGTTTCTTTCAGTTTTCTGCTATTACAATCCTGTATTCTTTCAGCTTTCCAGGATTCAAGATGTTTCTATTTTATTGCAAGATATATACATTTTTCTGCAAATTTTCTTCATACCTTCCGTCCCTATCTATCGATAACATATCCCACACAGCATCTGTTGATGTTATCATATCAAAAATGAGGTGTTGACATATTCCATAATTATCAATAACACAAACCACAAGCTCTGTCACAGTCTGATCCCTACGATTGGTCACTTCTTTGTCTCAGACCTAAGCAACCTCCAGGCCACCCATGGTAGCATGTTTACCCCTTTACCACAATGATACGTTCCAAATAAAGGACCACTTGATTCTCTGGTGCAAATGCAATAAAGATCATATGTACAAAACAAGTTGGATACCTGATTGTATTGTTTTCAACACCATCCATCAGAAATCGAATCTTCAGTAATTGTGCCTACTGAAATGTGTCAATTTATCTTGTCTAACACAATGAGCAACTTCGTTATGGAAAGAATGGTTCACCTCAATTACTAATCTGATAGATTATTTTGATTATCCTAAATTAGAAACTAAATATTTTCGATCCCACCCACATTGAGGTATTAGCACTTACCACATAGGATTACTGATACCTAAATATGATCCTAGCTCTGGCTTTCTTAGCAGCCCTTTTTCTCTTTGAGTTCTAATTACATTGCTAGCACCTCTGTGTAGGAGCCGTGGAAAAACAGATTATTTTTGTGAGGCCAATATTGGAAAGACTGACTAATACTATGAAATATAACAGTACCAAGCTATTTGAGATAAATTATTTAATCAAATTTAAGGTTTATCATCATATTTTTTCAGTCTTTGATGCCTTAAATCAACAATAGTACACTACAAGGTGCTGGAACAGATAACACACTAAGAATAGACATTGTTTATGGGAAAGATTTCGCCACGGTGCAACCTCTGTTTACAAATCAACCAACCTGACCACTGCTTAGCGAAGTTAGTCCACTGGCAATAATTAGAGCTGGACCTTTCCAGTCAGCAGAAAAATAAGTTGTTGTAAGATAATACCTGCACACCTGGGTAATTATCGACTTAATCACCCACCACATGTATCTATTATTCTCCAGAGGAAATGTAAACCTTGTCCGAATTGTCCAAAAAGCTGTTGTGGCAATCCGAGACTCTCTTCCTCCGGAACCTCCATGCTTGGTTAGCTCCTTACCTTGTCTTGCGATTTTTTTCTTCGTCTCTACTTCCCTGGAGTTGCTTAAACGCACGACAATTTATCACAGCACCGCAGCCTTCTGCTATTACACTCTCTTCAACCGGTACATAAAATCCCACTCTACATCGACGAATCGAGCGCCTCGGCGGCGCCACAAGTTTGGTACGACCACCCACCTTAGAAAGCTGGCTGTTGATCCACTTAGCGAAGGTCTTCTTCTGCACGTCCTCTCGTTCGTCTGCAAAAAGAAGGAAAATCCCTGGTTAACAAACCGTACAAATCCGTGCAGCTGTTTAATTTACTGTAAATACAAAGCCATAACACTCCTAGGGGCTAATCCAAAGCAAACTTGCCCTTGTGTCTGGCCTGTTCACCATATGCCAGGCGGTGCTCCTCTTGCTTCATATTCATATCAACCATAATATATAACTCACATCCAATCACAGACAGGGGGTTAAAGTACAGTCTACTGGTGATAACATGTCTTCAGTTTAGACATCTTTATGGGAAAGGAGGTGGCAAATGTGATCCCTTGCCCACTCCAACATAGATCTCACACATTGTCCAGCTACATGGATAGAAGTTGTTTGTCCAAGTCTCGACTATGTGACAAATATTTAGCTTGACACTGAAGTACACAATGAGACACTGTGGCCGCAGACTGGCTTGACTTTCACCCATGAAACATAAACCACTGTCAAGTCTAGGACCAGTCCCACATTATTTCTCACTCCTCTTACCTGTGTCTTAGCAACATAATGGGTACAGAAAACAAGGCATTCTATAAGTCAATGCCATGTTTCCTTTCCATCTGTCACTTCATTTACTGTAGACCCAACAACTTATAACCATAGCACCAGGCATGCCAGGATTTTCATACAAAGTTTTGAGGCTATACCATTCAGAAAGGGGGGGTATGAATTATACAATCTACATCACAATGATGTAACACTCTTGGTCACCTATGAGAGGTATTTATTGCTTGCAAAAAAATATCAGTTTTGCAACCTTTGCAACTTTGTGTTTAACCTCAATGGCAAAGCTAATCCTTGAGCAATCTCACTTTGTGCCAAAGTGCCAACCCGTCAACCTTGGCTCTGACTTGGCATCAATTCAGCCCTGTCACACCTATGGCATAAATGCTTTCTCTTTACTGTAGGACGAACCCCTGACCACCCCTGGCTTCCCTCCCAGCTATGTCTGGAACGATCACCCTGACATGCTCACCTGAAACCACTCACCATGAAAATAATAACAGCAGTGTGAAAACTTGTTCAGAAGCTACCTTAAATTTCTTTCTACTAAACCACACCAATTTTATTTTTTTGATCTTGGACTTAAAAAAAAATTACTTTAATGTGATATCAGGTAATTAATTAAACTTTCCTATAAAAACAGATTGAGATGACAGTCTACACAGTTTCAAAAAGTGAACCTAAAATTTCACATAAAGATGTGTGCATACCCATACAGTAAATGTAGACTCAAAGTGAGAAGTTAAAAGTGTATCCTTCTTGGTGCCAAGAACGCCCTTGACCAACAAACAAATTTCCTCTCCGACAGTTTTACCATATGTTTCGCCCGCCCTTTAACCTACAGTCCATAACAAGGCACAGCAGTTCACAGATAGCAGAAAACAACAGCCAGGGCAGCAGACCTGTTGATAAACTTCCTAGCTTCTAATGGTAACAGACCCTGTTTCTTGTATCCCTTCCCTTGTATAGCTTCCACCCACCCCCAAATAAAGTTGCCAGTATCAACACAGTCTTGGTTTCCATTGAGAAATGTTTGGGGAAGTTTCTGGAAATACAGTGAGTGCACAGTACTTTGAAAGTTTGAGGGATAGCCTTAAGGTCATAATAACAAGAACTGTTTCCAGTGTCAAAATCTTCCAAATGTCTCCTTGCAAGGAAACAAGTTAACTTTAAACTTGAAGGAATAAACCTGACAGACAAACCTTGTTCAAGACTGGTTTCCGTGCAGTAGAAGATCTTAAAGTGACGCTGGCAGTGAAGTGAAAGAGGAAAACATTGCAAAGCGCGGCATTCCAAACAAAAAGACCCACCATATGGCTCACATCCACAGACACCTTCGAGTCAGTTGCGGTCGCTACAAAACTGAAAGCCAACAGACCGCCTGCCTTTAAATATTGCAAGAGAGCTCTAACTCGCAAAATTAGACAGCACAGCCTACTCTGTACCAGTCAAGCTCTTGCCTCCCCCACATACTAATGTCCAAAATAACAGGGAAAGACTTTGACACTGGGAACCCCTCCAAGTGACTTATGTAGGTCAATGAATGAAACTACAGCTAGTCTGCCAGACCGCCGCTATGCAAATCAGATGTCATCAGTGATACAGTTACACCACAATCAATGAAGCCAGCCCGCATCAAAGTTTCCAGAAGACAAAACAGTAACTAGAGAGAAAGTAACAACAAGGATCGAAGAAGACCACATACAACTGCCCTCGATTCGGGACAGCAATGAAAGGACCTGACATTCTTTGGGCCACCATTATGTAAACTTTGAGAGGCAGGGACTGATCCACATGTGCAACACATTCCTCCGCACAGGACACAGCCCCTACACCTCTCCAACATTCCAACTGGTCTACACATACACACCTACCAGGCTGCTAAGGGACAGATCACACAAAAAATACCTGTTTTTCTCACAAATCTGGCCCGCTTGTTGCCATCCACGCCTGTGCCACTGCTGTCACAGAAGCCTAGTGTTTATATCGGCAAGGAATTCCAACAATGCACGCCTCACTGTGCACTTCCCTTCACAAAATTTACATTGGCCCCGAACCATGAATAAACCCTGGGTGTGTTCCTCTGGCCAACTTCGGAAGAGACCATTTCAACAGAAAAAGACCCCGCTAACGTAGCTAAAAATCACTTCCGCTTCATTCCTAACAATTACAACAAAAACATTCACCATCATAAACAAGTTGAAATCAAACCAATGTCCACATAAGTAATATACACAAAGAAGTTTCTAACATTAACGTCCCCCACGTTGTAGTGGTACGGCCCACTACCATCAACAGTGAGAACTTCATTGAACACTAGCAAGTTGAGTATATCATCTAGTAAATTCTGAATGGAGCTTAATTTATTACACCACCTTCGTTCTGGTGTTTGGTCACAGTTCACAGGAGCTGAAAGGGGGTCAACTGATCTGATTACCTGGACAAAACAGTCTATTGTTGTCCAATTTGTGGTGATTATCCCTCTGCCCTTGGGGCATGAAGAGGTGCGTGACAAGCAGGTAGAGATAGGAAGATGCCACCCATATCCTCCCTGAAAAGCGGGATCCCAAAATTCAATCCGAAACCACAGGTTAGGGCTCAGCAACTCTTCTATGGATCCAGACCAGAATCCTACTTGCATTCAAAATCAATCTTCTTTACTAAATCAAATCACTATCTGATACTCGACTAACAAGGTAAGTTCCCCTATAATTGTACAACAGTACAAGCAATAACCAAGAAGCTCCTTGCAATAACTAACTTACTACCTTTACCTTTAAAAAGGTTGAAGGATAAAGAACCAAACACATTATTTTTAGTGTGGCTGACCCGATATACTTGGTTAGATTGAAGACATCACATTTATGCCTTCTCCCTTCATTCTAGCATATTACCAAGACCAACAAAAGAGCAACATTCAGTCTAGCTCCACCCCTTTCCTCAGTCTAACCACCCCACAAATCCTACCAGGTGCTTGCTAGCAAACTTGACAGTTGAATGCCTACCTGCCCTCAGGTCACTGTCATTCAAACTCATCACAAAGGCCAGCCCTGCGTCCCTTCATGTTACAACTTGTACAAAACACCTCATTTCCAAGCATTGCTTTTCTAGTACAGTGCTGTCAGCTTTCTTTGGAACTTTGTTGTTGCAGGCCAACAGGGCATGTTTTTCTTACCCTCTTCTGCGAAATGGAGTCACCTTTCACCGAGTCCAACTTCAGTCAAACCCGAATAATGATAACTAAACAAGGTTTCTTAGTACAAAGCTGAAACTTTCCAACACATGATGCAACAACATTAGATTCTTGACTATCTTACTGCAGTCTTCTTCAGTAGCAGTAGGACAATGTGATGTCAGTGCTAATTGTGCAGGGAACAAAGTTTTAGCTCTGTACCAACACAGACAAACTCTCATACTAGTACAATGTTTCTGTTGACTTAGGATTGAGCTATTCACAACTTTACACCAGAAAGGACAATCGTCATATGGACACTTCAGAGCTCTATTGCGAACTACAACGGCACAGCAGACACCTACATGTATCTCTGTCAGGTTCATAAAAGCTGTTGTTTTTGAAGAGCTACACTTGGAGCACAGCAGGTATCCTCACAAGCCCCAACTTTTGCAAATTAGCTTTGTCATACCGGTGTGTGACTTTCTAGGAAATTGTGTGGACTTTCTGTACCTCTCCCCTGTTGTCAAATGTTGACAGAGAGAAGTCAATGGTTCAAGTTGACTCCAAACATTTGCACACACCAACAAACAGGAAGAAGACATCCTTACTAGTACTCACGCTTGACCCCGGGACTTCTCAACTCCAAAATTCAACAAGGGCATAGGTGAAAGTTCAACTTTCTCAAATTCCTTTTCCGTAGTGCTACTGATTCACATTACTTACATCTGTACCACAAAAACAGCTCCAATTTTTTATCAATTCTTCCACAGCTCAAATTATGCCCAAAACTCAAGTTTATTTTTGTCCAGACCTCACAGAACTTATAAATGATCAGCAGAATACAGCCAGATGGGCAGAAGTAATGAAGAGAAACTTCACAGAATATTCTACAATGTACTACAGTATATTACATTCCTCTTCAGTACAGGTCCTAACAAAATACATCCATTAAATTGGACTATAAAGTTCTTGCTGTCATCCCAGCTCTAATTTATAACCTGTGAAATTTCTCTCCCAATAGATCATGAATTACCATTCAATACACTTGTCACATAGTTACTGGTAATTATCATGGCCATGATTTCCATAAAGCTATTGTTGCTCAATGGGGCGTGTAATTTCCTTTGACAAAGAACCAGCCAAACGTGTCCAGGGTACAATGTGGATGTCTCCTTTCTCTAAAAATAAAGCCAGGGGCAAGCTAGACCTTTCAAATTCAAACATTGATAGGGTGTATCCAGATACTATTCCAAACTCAAATAGTGGTGTGGAAACAGCATATTTGTAAGACACTTTTTTGTTCACTTTTTCAAAAGAGAACTCATGGAAATTTCACTGGTATAATTAGTTACCTAGACCATGGCAAGAGTACAAAAAGTTGAATGGGTGTGGTCAAATTTCGCAAATAGCAACCCAAGCTTATAACAAAAATCTCAGGAAGACAACAGCAAGTTGCTGTACTTTTAATACGTCATCAATAGTCGTTATACAAACTTGCACTCATTTTGTTTGGTCTGTCTTGGGCTCATTTACAAGATTTACAACAAAATTAATTTCTCCTTGGCCTAGTTTCATACCCAGGGGAACTTGGATCCAAAATAAGGACCCTTGATGATGTCATTGTTGTGGCAAAAACGTCATAAAAACAACTCTTGATTAGGTGTCTGTGGTAACGGTATGTGTGAGGAAAAATCTGGCCATTGTTCCTACACAACCTCACCTGACCAAACACTGGCCTTTTCACCTACACAGTTGTTAGAGGCTTTATTGGTGATGTGTATTGGCACACACGTGGTGTGAAGTACTAGCTGAGCACATTCAGCTGACCTTACCTGGCCTCAACCGTTCTATGATCGATGCTCTTGTTCATATTTGAAATACCTAGGTATCTGCCTTTCCTTTTGGCCAGTTTGGTCGTAGTAGTAACTATGAAATTCTTGCACAGAAAGCATAGTTAACGGCAGATATCAAGTCTTGCTATGACAGCTACTTGTACTGTTGTAGATAGCATTACCTACATATGATAAAGCAGAAATATTTTCTCTTGATCAAGAAGAAACATACTGGGTTCAGAAGTAGAACTAGGTATTGCTATCACGTATCAAACCTCGTTTTTTTCCCCTACAGTCCCTTCTTTCAGCAAATTCAACGTCAAACTTCGCACTTCAAGTCTACAGTACACAGTATTCCATTGAAATTGCCCAGTGCTGCTTTTGATCACACAGAAACCAACAGAGCATGCCTGAACCTCTGCCAGCTGATATTATCTGTTCCAGACTGCCCAATTTTCCTTAGCCAATCAGCAGATGATTAACAGCTGTCAAGGTTTAATTACCTCAGCAGAGAGAACCACTTCAGAAACTTTTGTTTCTTTAGCAGGCCACCAATACTCTACTCGAGAACGAACGCAAAGATGGCAATCAGAGTCTCAACAAACCACTTCATTTCCATCAAGAAGCCTAGGAACGCTTTCATTTCTTTCCAAAACTCATTCGATAAACAGCGAAACTGGCATAAGGACAATCCGGTAACCCCGGCAACTCCTTACAAAATCTCTCCAAGCCTGTTTGCAAACTGTGAAAACCTGGGGATGGTTTGACATTTGACCCCTGGCTTCACCTGGTGACTGAGCCATGTGGTTTCCATTTCAGTTCGACCACGGCCCATGACACTCACCAAATTCCTGCCACAAAAGGAGAGTTTTGTCCTCACACTGTTGTTGTGCACACAGACATCGTGGTATGGACATAACCCAGTTCCTGGCCACCTCCCACATTGGGCGAGGCTTCTGCTGACATTTTGGAGGGGGACTTTTATTGATTCTTTGTCAATCTTCAGGTCACCGAAGGTGAATGACATGGCAGCCATCTTGGTTCAAGAAAACACAACAGCGTTCTCTTCCATATGGCTTTCTACAATAAAGCTTATAATATACGTGAATCGAAGAACACTACAACTTTCATGACTTTGAAAGAAGGCTTCAAGCTGCAGATGACCTGAATCATGCTGCACCAAAAACCGTAGTGCAATTAGTTCTACCTTCAAATTACAGCCAATCCATCAGACTAACTTGTGATTCAAGTTCTAAAGAGACTCTACAGCTTTTAAAGTGGCTACAAAACAATTTTGGCAGTTTGTTCTCACTGGTTGCTAGGAATAACTCCCTATAGGCTACCACAGCTGCAAGGTTTCCCAGCTATTTTGGATATGCCTCATGGGGGCTTTGTGATAACCAATACTTCTGATACAAGATACAGCAAAATTGAGCCTCATATACTGATCAAACATATCATTGACGTATATCACTGACGCAGGTCTCCAGGCTTAGCTGGTAGAGAATCTCCAAAGCAACAAAGCTTGACGTGTTCGGGGGATAATTTACGAGGGAACACTAAATGGGCTCAAAACATGTACATAAATGTTACGCAGCTGTACCACTGCAGTACATGCAACATACACTGATCACATATCCACTGCTATCAAGTAACCAAGATATAGTGAAAAAATACGTAGTATTTAAAAAAAACACAATTCACTTGTACCACTCTGAAAGTACAAGGATATGTGAGACCAGAATACAATGCTTACCTGGTACAATGGCCCATCAACAGGTAAATTTGAATACTACAAAACAATTCCCCAAAGTGACTAGTGTCTACAGGAGACAACAAAAGACAGGTAAAGGTGCCACAGGGCACACCCTCCTCTCCCTGAACAATCTGGAACTTTGTCCTGCCAAACATCTGACACAAAACTAAGTAAACACAGCCTAATTAGGCCGTGGGTCTTCCCTGGGTATTGTTATCCCGCACGACCCCGGCCGGCCGGACTATTTGATCGCTCCATCCCCGGGATAAAAGGCACCGGGCGCAATGATAAATACGACAGGCATGCAGCTATGTAAAGATGCCATGAGGGCTATGCATGAGCTCAGGTCCAGGATCGGAAGGCAGTGGTGCACAATATAAATAAATATGTTGTCTAAACATCGGGCTATATCTGGGGCACTTGTTGCACATGGGGGCCCAGGTGCATGTAGAGGGATGCTGGGATGTGCCCCACTGAACAAGCAGGGGGAAGGGGCGTGGCACTTCCACACACAGGACAGGTGGTCACCTGACTCCAGCTTCTCCAGAAGAGATATACTGGTCAGCAAATGGCAAACACACAGCCCTGAGAGCAAAGTTAAGACAAACATGTACACAAGATTACTGACGCTAGTATCTACTTTGCCAACAGAGGAGGAGATAACTTGGGGACAAACAGGGTTATTACCCTATAGCTATAGCGACACTAACCTTACACTGAGCTACTTCTTACTGGTACATCTTCTTATCTATCATTCACAAAGAGTATTTTGTTGTTGTCAAGTTGTCTCTTTTAATGATTAAAAGATACTAGTAACATACTCTTTGAAAGATGCCTGTGTTCAGGACTTAGACATACTTTTCTGTGGAAAGGGTCTATCTAAGGTCAAGTGATAGGATTACATCTATTTGAGTTTCATGATATACAAATTAACCTGCTATCCCACCTGAAACAACATTATCTTGTCTATGCTTCCCATGTCTTCTTCAGTGTTTTCCTTTTTCTGGTAGTCACTGGTCAAGCAGTAGTCATAAATATAGCTTCAACTATTTTAGCTAGGGGGGATCTTCATACTTCTACCTCCCTTGGGGGTCAGCGAGAGGTCGACTGGACATTCTAACACTCTGATATGGACCTTATCGTAACATCTTTCATGGTCACTTCTACCATATAAGCTAACGTTACACTATCAGTGTTATCTGTTTCAAGACTTCTGCATACAGATTGAGTATCATAATAAATCAAAGGGTACTTGATGTTTTCTGTGGGTCATTTGGAAAGGACACTGACACCAGGTGTCCAGCAGGGTGCAATCTTTGATTGTTTCTCAAATGTTGGCCCCATACCGTATATCAAAGTTGCAGTGACCATAGGCACTGCTGGGGAGGAGGCATTGATGGAATTACATTAGCGGCAGATGGGCCATGTTAAAATGTCCCTACAAGGCTCGAGTGGGGTTTCGACAGCTTACAATGGAGAAGAATTCTTCCTTAATCTTGAAGCAGCTCAGATGACCAGAACAAGTCTGGAGCTCTCACTTCTTAGTGGATTAACCTCACTATTAGTCTAATGGACTACAACTTTTAAACCCTCCCTCCTCCACTCCCTGTAATCAAAAGAACATAAACGGCAAGGATGCACCCTTGGCCACAAGAAGATTAGGTGGATAGCTGGTCAAAGAGTAACCAGGCTTGGTAGGGAGGCAATAACCTCCAAAACTCTAAACAATTCTGATAAAAATCATTCCTTTCTACAATATATTTTCTAAGTATATATAGTATGGTTCTATAATTAAGAAGACAAATCATACTTCATTCGTAGAAAAGTTTGAAAGTAGCCAAACAACTGAAACAACACTTTGCAGAACTCCTACCAACCAACAGATGTTGTATGTTAGTGAAATGACCTGGGAGTCCTAAGGAATGGAATGCCCAGAACTCAGGAGTGAGGGGATTGGTCAAAGCTCAAGGCCAAGTAGGGAGGGAGGGTGCCATAAACAACATTCATCACTGGGTAACGCTTCAAGTTCAGGTGTGGATTTTATGATTTTATAACACATACTGTGTAATTTGTTCTCCATGTTCTCCAACAGTTTTGCCTTGTAAGGTAACCTCATGGCACCCAATCTGCACTGGATATTGGTGATAGGATTAGGCGTGGAAAAGGTCAAGGGAGCCAAAGTAGGGTTAAAGTTTTAAATGGTTTCAGTTTGGGTGTGGTGACCTTTCAACTCCCCAGCATGAATCATATCAAAAGGGACAGAGAGGGATTATGCCCCCCCCCTCCCAATCTGGTAATGGCTATGGCAGACATAAGCGCACAAGCAGCTTTCTTTGTAGTTCATGTAGATGGTGTGGGTGGTAGATGTATGTGATTACAAAGAGTTTTTATCAGTAAACCACAAGAGTTTTCATCAGTAAACCAGTACCCATAATGAAGAAACTAACCATTTTGAACTGAAATGAACTATCCATTTACAACTTTAAATACCAGGTTTTACAAGAAAAGTAGACAGAATGCATGTTACACTGTATTTCATTGAGAAAGCAACTTGATAACTTGTCTCCAATTAGTGATGCATACCTAAACCCAATTTTAGGTTCAGGTCCGGATTCAAGTCCAGAGGTTTAGGTTCAGTTCCAGACTTAAGTCCGGACCTAAACCCATGGCATATACAAAATTGAATGTTGGCAACCTTGCAATGTTGTCTGGGTGAAACTTTGGCCACATAACATGGAGGCCGGTACTTGATGATGCCCGATGGCAATGTTTTCTTCGTTTTGCAGCAAAGATTTTACAATCTACGGAAGGTTTTAGGTGGTTTGGAAAGAAAATGGGAATGTGAAATGGTCTTTTATGGTAATAAGTCCGGACTCGGTTCTTGACTATTAGGTTTTTTTGGACTTGAACCTAAACATTCTTACAAGTCCGGATCCAAGTCCAGTGAACCGGTATGCATCACTATCTCCAATGGTCCTACTTCAAGTTCAAGCCACACAGCCACAAAAGTCACAATCCCAAATTCATGAGAAATTAGCAGACGATAACATTACCTCCCTGTCAGTGCAACTGCCATGTTTTACGTCCAAAATTGGTCTGTAAGTAAGAATAAATGGGCCCTAGGTTTGAACCCAATATCTAGAGCCTCATAGCCCTTGTAAATTTGGTCCGGTCCACAGGAAGACTTGAACATCAATTTCCCAAGTTTGACAAGCCAAGTCTGGCAGGGGCTGACTTTGCCTCCAGTGCACAGATCTGTTTTACATCACCAACATGTAGACTGTGGGCACAGGTAATTCCTGTAAAGGAACAATTTCACTCAACATAAGTCACAGTCAGAGCCGCCGTCTGAGGCGGGAGGAGGCCAATGAAGTCAAATCGAGTAAGTAATAGGTGAAGGTGTAGCCTAGAGAACAGACCGTCATGGCTCTCTCATCTCTATAGTCTACACTAAGAGGGGGCCTGAATGGGGGGATAGTGATTACAAACTACGCAAAATTTTTTCAGGCAATTACGAATTACGTTTAAGTCTCAGAGCTGATTACGACTTTATGCTTTGCAGCTAATGTACTATTACGAATTACGTTGATTTTTGGGGAGGCTGCCTACAGATTACGAAGACTAAAAAGGCCTGATTACGCCTTACAAAAAAGGGCATGCAGGCCTAAGAGTGTGCCTTCCCGGATCCTTCGAAGTCCTGCGCTCGATATGGGACAGCAATAATTAGAAAAGTCAGCTGGGAAGACCAGTGCAGAGACCAATGTAAAGGCCCTATGCCAATAATAAGCTGGGGCCGGAATACTCCAAAGCCCATCTGTAGAGAATGGTTACCAGGCTAGTTAAGGTGAAGGTAAGACTACTTACAGACTACCTCAAAACACCTGAAGATGCTGGCAAAACGACAAGCTAACCCTTCATACTAATGGGGGTATCTGAATGTTTGCCAAGGACATGCCTATAAATAATACACATAGATCACTGGCTTGTAGGCCTTGAACTTCAGATAACAAAACATATGACTTCCTTAAATTACAATTAAATACAATTTTTCACACAAATATGTCATACAGATTGACATTCACAACCTGACAAGGTTCAACGACCTTAATTTCTTCCTTATCTCTGTCTTTCCTGTGTCCCAGTTTCTCCTGGACCAAATCTGCTCACCTCACCAAAAGGGAATGACCTTTCACCCCTCGGTGACATGTTGGACTGTAAAGTCGCAGCAGGTCGGCATGGCTGGAGACAAACTGTACATTGTTGATATAAACATACTGTGCCTTTAAAAATAAGCATTCAAGTACTGTGTATACCAGAGATGCTACAATATGCTGACAAATGCAAAAAGGTGTACAAGATCCTTCACGCTAGGTATGTGAACAGTCAAAAATTGTAAAGTACAAAATAATCATAAGACATCTAAAATATGCCACGCACACATGAAACAGAATACCCTGTTATTAATAAAAAGGACCTGGCTCTATCTTTCATCTGGAATATGTTGTTACTCAGATCCGTATCTCTAACCAGGTTGCCACATGATTTACGTTTCTCTCAGGAAGGATTGTCACCAGTTTTACAAACCTTTATCTGGAAAGGCATTTGGGAAGTGTGTGGACCATTTGCCTGCCAGACCCCATGACTCTGTCTTTGTCAAAACATCATTCTAGTTTTGAGGTTTAAATGCTAACAGATGGAACACTGGCTGAGGGTCTAGAGTGGTACCAGAAAGAAATGGTTAGTCCTCTTCTAGATTGATCAACCAGTAGATCAACGCTTGTAAATATGTTTCACTTTTGTTGAATGTACAAAATAGACTTGTCAACTGCTATTGAGGTATGTTTTGCTTGATTTCATTTCTCACAATTTTCTTCATGAACTTCTCTGCAAACCCCTATCACAGCCTCGAGGTGGTGGGTAATACCTGAAGAAAAGTGACTTCTGGCCATCACAAACTAAATCCAGAAGATTAGTAAGCAGGAGCACTTTTACTTGTCTGGCAGATTTATGCCTAGTAATTCCCTGCAGAAATGGTCCAGTCTACAGGCAAGGACACTCTCCAGAACTGGACAAAAATGTGTCCAATCATCAGACTATCAACACAGTCCTGCAACACTCATTAATCAAACCATCTACAAAGCAAAAATAACCTCAGCAAGGCTATCAAAACAACAAGAAATAAGATTTTCACACTGTTGAAGTATACTCTTTTCCAGATGGAATACATATTTGGCAACCAAGGCTTGCAATATTACAGAGTTAGCCTTGAAAACATACGTTTTGGCTGAAATGTCTGGGTTTTGGGATCGAATGTGTGACCCTTCTGCCCTGGAGAGGTCTGGAAATTTTAGTGGGGCAGCTGGTTTATGCTACAGCTGAAGCAGGCCAGTAAAGAACAAGAACAAGATAAACAAACTTTTAACTCTAAAGACCTTCTCTCGATACAAGAATTTCTGCAAGACAGGTTTGGACAATAATACTTACTTTAATTCCTTCCCATCTTACCTGGAAGATTTGTATATTGTGGTTCAAACAGATGATTGAATTTGATGTAAGGAATTGGTTCTCTAATTTGTTGGAATAGAATGCAGACTGTTTCACTGAGTGACTCAGGGTGGGTGTGACACAGCGCTCCATAAACAATTTTCCCTTTACGAACTGGAATGTTCCATGATCATACAGGCACACGCAATATGATGTAAAGTAAAATAAGAACAGATGGAAAACTTGACATTTACAGATCATCTCATAATAAACACCTCGTAAACACAAACAGGCTTGGTAGTGGGGAAATACACAGACATGTTGGTCTGCCACACATTCAGGGACACTTCCCTCATTGTCCTGTACAGGCTATCCTATCTCCCTCACAGACCATTGTTTAAGCTTCTACAAAACAAGTAAATAACAAACAAACGTGAAGAAACCCACCTACCAAGTCAACAACAGTGGCCCTTTCAGAAAGCTGGCAAAAAAAAAAACACGCTCCTTCCAAAGAACCTCCCTCTCAACGTCTAATTGGAAGAAATACCAAGACCAAGGGGCTCTATCTCAAGAATGCACATTCCTGTATTGCTACGAAGGTCCCAAGTGGCAATGGTTCCTTGGCAGCAACCAATGCTAGCTTGTCCTCCATGTCTTATTTACATTCATATCGGTTACGAGTGCTGTCTGCGAGCCATTCCGTAGCACGCAATCACTCAGCCCCACCATGCTCATTATCACCCATGAGTACCCACGGCTAAGATTAGGATAGGAGCTCGCGACTCTTGTTTAGACACCCTAGAGTAGCCTGGTAACCATACCATCGTGAGCTCTACAGTACTGGGAGGGTTGCCCTGCCACCCTGGCCGATCAGTGCACATCAGGGAATTTACTTCAGGATAGCAGTTATCAGAAAGGCCAGCTAGATAGATAGGCTGTCAGAAAAAAGGCCTATACTTACTAGAAGTCCAGCACAACACCCCTAAGCCGAGAATGGTTACCAGGCTATCCCAACAGCGATTCAAGTCTGGCAAGGATGAGGAGGACCTGAGTTGCCATACAGCAAGTTAGAAACGCCACACAGGGATGCAGCTAGGCATGGCTGGCAGCCTTATCTCCTGCACTGTCTAATCTTATTTGACTTGAAAGACTTTGAAACTAGTTTTTCCCCTCAATAATGCCTTTCAGAAAAGGAAGATAAAACCTTTGGAGGGTGTGTTCTTCAACCCGGCATCTTCAGCAAAGGACAAGCGCCTGGACAGCTGCCCCAGAACTTCTCCATTGGGCTCCATCTCTACAGCCTCAGAGGCAAGAAGGTGCTTCAACCCTTCCTTCTCCCTGGGGCCAACTAAACTAACTCTCTTAGCTCACACACACACATAACACATTCCCCTCCAATTAGCTCACCATAACCACCTGATGGCTTACTTATTAACCCCTGCTCTCATGCATTAATCAGCTACGGAAATCTTCCCTGCAAATAGACCAACAGGAATAAAAACACTCCTGCAAATTTACTTTTATGCACTGAAGGCAGACTTGCGAGCCCTGCCAGACATGTTTTACATCGCCTAGAGTGACTGGTAACCTTTCTGGCCCAGCATTTGGGAAAAGACTTGAAAGAAGCTGAACACATTCCTAGCTTCCAACAGCTTTCACCCAGCCTGAAGGTGCCAGCCTGCCCAGGTCCCCCTGATACTTCCCAGCACCACTTACATGTGTTAGCCATCTTCAACCAGGGTGGAGAGGTTGCCGCAGACTCCTCAAGAGACAAGAAGAGGCTGAGAAGATGTGTGGAGAAGACTGCTCAGAAGAGTACTCCAGAGGTGGAAAAAATGGTGGGAGCAGTCATGCAGGATGAAGAGAGTCAGTTGCACAGGAAAGAAGCTCCTCTAATGAGACACAGGTTTGGGAAGGTAGGAGGTCAGAGGGTAGGGAAATTCAATCCTTCTGTCACCCCCCTCCCCCATGGGTGAGTTGACAATCTGGAGGTTTACCTCCACCAATCCCTGCATCCCAGATGTGTCTTGTGTAGACTGTGTCTAATGATCACTAATGCCTCTGCAAACAGTTTGCTTGTTTGGCTCTCCTGAAAGTATGTAAAACACTGACAAGATCCCACACGATCCAACACTGATACAACTTCTTCCATCGTTATCATCTATTTCAACCTAACAACCTGAAACAGACCAGAGCGGCAAATGACCAACTGTCCCCACCCAGCACCAAGAATAACCTGCCAACCCCTGTATCCCTGTGTGAAATGGAACCATCCAGTGTTTACGATTGCTGCCTGTTCTGAGCAGTCATGTGATGTTTTCTCACATCTGTTCCCCATCACCCTAAAGTGGGCCCAACTCAATCCAGTCCGCAGTCTTTCTGACCAATTACACAACTGCTTGTGTTCCACTTTTTATGCCACCTTTCCCTGAGGGAAGCAACATTGTGAGCACGATACTGACCAAGGCTTACAGGATGACCTGAAGGATTTTCAGTCTTAGAAATGTGTACAGAGTCCGGCTTGGATATCCAAATTAAGGTAAGTAACCAGGTATTGCCGTTACAATTCTTGTGATAATGAGCTGGAGAAACAAGTAAATCTTAAACTAACAGCCTGTGTCTTCTTCTTGTTCTACTACTTGTTTTCCGCCTCTTTGTGTTCCACAATATATGTACTTCCCTTCAATCACCTGTCATTCGATGGTTGTCACGCACACAGTATCACTTCTTATGTGTTGCATTTCCAGGTCTAGCTGCATTCATGGTGGGTAAGTATACAATACTTTTAAAAACAAATTTCTAACCTCTTTTCTAGTTCATAACGACTTCATATCACTTTCACAACACAAAAGTTCTTCACAAAGTTGTGGTTGTGCGGATAGCAAATACGTATGGACATTAAACCTTTCTGCTGGCTTTGATAACGAATTCTCCCAACCATGGCCTCCTCTTACTGTTGCTTTAGTACCAGGAGCCAAGAGTGATGGTATAGCTTTGGGTCAAACTGCATTCCACAACAACTGGGTGGTGAGACATGACAAGAACCATCTCTCCAGGCTTTGGTTGTCAGTCCTAGTGCAATACCACCTGTAATTTGTAGAGGGAGCTCCTAGCATGGTGCTGGATAGAAAAAAAATGCCACCAATGTCATAAGGAAAAGTTCAAGAAAAAGATTGCCTGATGGATACGATGGTACCCAATACTTTTGAATACAACTAGATTTGTTAAAAATCAAATTGATCAGGATAAGATAATTGGCCATGTAATGTACATGTACTATCAACTTATCACTTCCAGAAGTCAAATTTGTCACATTATCTTTCACACTTCTTTTTTGTCACAAATGCTCTTAACCTGCACTCTTAAAAAGATAAGAACCTTGGTCAACACCGTTAGTAGCTAGAGACACAGACGAAATGTCAAAAATGATTATCTATTACATTCTATCAATACAGTGGGATACAGTAAATGAACACAAATACAGGCAACACATTGACTACGTATACAAACACAACCATAATATCATTAGAGTCATTTAGAATATGTACCTTCAGTTACAAGTGTCAACCATCATTAAGGTCAAGTTGATATAATTACTGTCATATAAAATGCTTTACTGCACTTACAAGGAAAGTCAAGCATCATCTTGTGTCCTTGCGACTTCCACTTGTCAAACAGACCTACCACAGTCGAAAGCTAATATCACAACTTGTAAAGGTCATAATATCATACCTACAATATTGTTGCATAACCTTCTGCAAACAGACTGTTCTATTACAGATAATACTAGCTTTTTATATGATGAAGAGCTAATTCAAACTTTGATGAAATCACAGTCATAATTATAATCCTCTTGCCTACTATCACAATAGACAAATATGAGATTATAACTTATAAGTCAATGCAATGATTTGATACATTATGATGAAAACCTCATTTGGCAATGTGACATGTGAGTTGACGTATAACCCAAGCAACAGTAGTTAAGATTACAGAATGATGATATTTTGGCTGGCTTGCTATAATTAGGGTATATCAGATACAGGGTAGATGGTAGGGTTCCTGACACCATATCTCTGTGTCAGTACATGATCCTCTTCCGTTTGGCAGAGACTCGGCGTCTATTATTGGAGTTCGGGGCTGAAGATATAATACCACCACTTCACCCCATCCGCACTTTCTCTGTTGCGGTTTCGGCGTACAAGACCTCTTAAATGACGTCTCCTAGGGCAGCGACAATAGGGAACTATGCCAGCTTTTGTGGACTCCCTCTTTCTTTCAGCGGCCCTTGGCAGCACTTGTTTTCATTCCTAGTGCCTTTCATATGCAAATGAGGAAAACACCCCTGAATAGCCGCCGCTAAAATGGCTTCCCTCTTGAAACGGATTAGACGAACTCCACGCACGCCAATCTACACAAGATACTCCGGGTTGTTCCAACATAAACTGCACAGACACTACAGAAATCTGGGCTTTTCTGTCATGTTTTTGGAGACAGGTAGCTGTTATCACAGTTCTTTCAAACCCATCACAGCAGAAAAAGGACCATAACACAATACTCTTTTATACCATCCACACGGGGCATGAAGTCCACATTACCATAAGAATTCACCCGCATCGGACAACACAAGCATAGGTCAAGGTGTTTTACCCCTACAGAATACTAATACTGACAGCATAGTTTCTGCCACTATGCTGGGGTAGGTACAAACCTACCATGTACTTCTGTAAAGATCGATCTATGGAGATAAGATGCCTTGGAACTCCTGGCATTCCAAACCTGTCCAGAGAACAACAAACCTGTGTACTCTGAAATTGCTGTGTTGTCTTAGCAGCGAAAGTAGTCATCACACCGCTGACACCTGTGCCAGCGCCCTGGAGTTACCCAATCTACTGTATTTGGTTTCCTTTATGGCTTTACCTTTCTTTACTTTTAATTCAATGGACACTTTACTCGGACCCTTACATACATGTGTGCATTGTGAAGTCAATATACCTAAATTGTATATCACAAGTAGTCTACGTCTAAGTAAACCTAAATCTAAGTATGTGACATAAGTCACATAACTAAGTTTCATACTGTGTCAAAAAGACAACCTCTCTCACCCTGTACAGTGTACCTAATAGTAATACCTGACTATCAGAGTGTTTAACTCCTGTAAAGCATTGGCATAACTGATTTTCTATCTATATATCCTAGATCATTGGTAGAGTAGTCATACTCTGTATTCAAAAGAATATAACAATTGAAATTTTTGGCTATAATAGTAATTGCTAACCTACCATTCTCTACTTCACATTTTTAGCATGGTTCAAATAGCTGAGGTGAGACTAAAATCAATACTTTACCTGGTTACAGGACTCAACAAACAAACATTACTGGAAAGGTTACACTTATGTGATAAACTGTGACTTAACTGCACAAAAGTAACACAAAGACCAAGTCCATACCATTATCATACCATGAAATCATTAAATGTATTGATAAATGTAAATAATAAGTCAGTTTGTTTCAAGCTGCCAAAGGAAACTGGTCTGCAGTGTCGTGTAACAACATATGGTGACTTCTAAAATATATTCAACTGACAACACCTAAAAAACCAATAAATCAATAGTAGGGCTACAATATTTGTTTCCTACAAATATTTGATGACACTCAAGGTTGGATATATACCACGTGAATACAGAAAAATGGAAAATAATACCTACAATTAGACTTAATTAATTCTTTCCTACTAATCCTAGAAAGTAAATTTTTGCCTGCTGAACATCCCAAAAGACTCTGTCTGTATATAGTAGCCACTCATAAAGTCATATGTTCAACAAATCTAGATTAGTATTTGTATAAATATATTATATATATATTATGAGAATCATGATATGAAATCTAATCCTAACAGCAAAAGAGAATGACAGCAAGGGAATACAGATTTGGTGGTCTGCCATAAATCATATCCAAGGCCATAGGAATGACCTCCCCTAACTTAACCCTACCCAGACCACCTTGAGTTCACCTTGTGTACAAACATTAATAAGGACAGGGCTGTGAACATCAAGACTTCATAAATCAACTGGTCAGGTTTCAAGAATTCATATCATGTCTCAAGGATCACAGATGGCATCTTGGTAGACTAATAAGATTTTCCTCAAGTTTACACATGAATTTCGTCCAAAGCAAACCCATTTCTATCATAGTTTTTCAAGTGGTGTCACCTATCTAAAATCAAGAAGGCCTTACAAAGAAAGAATTTTATGCTATCACCATAAAATTCCAACTATGTGTGCGCACGTGCTAACCTTGCCCAAAAAGTAACCTGGCTTTCTCTCCAGTTGGACTGTTGCCCAGTGGCCCCTCCCACCTCTATATAACAGCTTTGCCCTCACACCTGAAGCCAATTTGACACGTTCACACCCCTGTATCTAATCAGGAGGTTCGTGTCTGTCATATTTACACTACCCTGCAATTCCAGCAACAATAAACTGTAAACACAAATTGCAAGAACTGGCTCGATAAAGATTCCTATGGTAACACTCCTACACACACGTTCCTGGCTGCAGTAACTTGTGTGGATACAAAGGTCACAATCCACATAATGACTAATAAATCAAAAACATGTGTAGTACAAGTGCAGGGTGCTGCAGGAGACACAACAACTTTGTACTTTGACTTTTCACTAACACAGGACTTCATAAATGTTTAGCTGTTGTCTACCTGTCTTCTGTCTTCACTCGTAACTTTTTAAATTCTTTAGAGTTTTAACCGTTGCAGGTCTTAGATGTACAAGGGAATGTTCTATTGAACATGACATTCATTCTATTGTAACTCGTTAAGTTCAATTATCTTGGTTGCTGAAAGTTGCTCTATTCACAAGACACAAGGAATCTACTAAATCTTCCGTGTTGCTTTTCCACCAGTCCAGGTGAGGACAGAAGTACCTGTTCCTGATTGTCCAACGATCTCTCACACAGGCTTTGGCCACAGAAGGGTGGTGTTGTGTACTTTACAGCATCACATACCAGCCTGAAAGCTTTTACAGACTGCAGCGAGTGGGGGTCCCCTTGACTTCCTTCCTTTGGGAAGCTGTACCGCTCAATTACACACTGGTATTGCCAATTAGAAACTTCAACCGGATGTGTAACCAGCGTAAAGCTGAAGCTGTACAAAACATTTTTATCTTTTTTTGGCAGAAATTGTCAGCTAGCAATAACATATTTTTAGGGACGAGAATCAATGAGTATGGGTCAATCTACCCAACCCTAACTCAATAGTTTAAATGCAAGGAGACACAATTTCAAATGTCTCATCGTAATTTTTAGGACTTGTCCATCAAAACTCCCTGGTGGCTCAGGAATAATATGTTTTTCTCCCTCAAGGATTGGAGCAGGGGGACTGAAGTAAAAAAGGGCCATCCAAACAAACATCACATACCAGCAGCCTCCCCTAGCATGACAACACCTCACTGACTGGGTCATGCGACATGGAACCTTAGGACAAGCTGTGGCAAGTATGGTTGGGCTGACGAAAAGGACCACTTTTAAACTTTAAAGTCATATTGATTCTCTTATTTGCATAGAAACAGTAGAGCAATTTCAGTAACGACAATCAAACTTCACAGACGGTAGTATTATGTATCTCTGACCATGCTTGCTAAGATCCTGTCAACATTCTGGAAAGTTTGATCACCTACATTTTGGTTCTAAATGTCAGAAAAACAGAGAACTGCCCTACCGTAGGAAACAAGTTTGACCCCAGCTGTTTTGCTATCATTTCCTACGATCTACAGCTGTGGATAGCGCTGTAGAGACCGTACACACGATGGGAGTAAAAGGGACAAAACTGGGTGTAAAGTATGCATACAAAACTGTTAATCTGAAATTGGAGGCTTGGGTCACGCCAGCCTCTATTGTGCTGTGTACCCCACAAACATCGCAGGTGAACTAAATATATACAGACCTGAACGTTCCTTGATGATTTTGCCGAATTCGTCATGGTCGTCTAGATCGCCGTATTCCTCGTCGTTAATGTGGTAGGAGTACTCAGCCATGGTGTAGACTTGTTTTCAACCTTTCCCTCCGTTGAATGTGTATCACAGGGGGGATCCTAGCGTTAGAGAACCACCATCGCAAAATGCAAACAAGAAAATTCCACTAAGCAAACGACGCGCCCTTCTTCCAGCCGTCCAATTCCGCCTCTTCCCGGGGCTTGTCCTCGTGTTAATCCACTGCCACGGACCTGCAGGGGCGACACAAGGAGGAAAACTCAGCTCTCGGGCCAGAAACAAGGTCGCCGGACATGAAATATGGGTTGATTTTTATCGCAAATCTCACCCCCCTGTTGTAATTGTAATGTATTGGGTTGAGGTCACACGTGGAAAACATACACACCGATGCGCTGCTCGGATTTCGGTGCCAAGTTTGCACGCCCAACACACAAACTTTACGCCAACCTGTTGCATCCAGAGCGTGACCAACAGTCCCTCCGTAGCTTCCCCCAAGTTTTCTCAAGCAGAAAAGATGGATCGATAAGGCATAGGGAGTCCGTTAGGACGGGACCGCTAGCTGGACCGGTTGCTTATGTTGCATTTACACCGCTAATGATTGTTGGTGAAAATGAATACACCCCCAGGGAACAGGACATTCTCACTAGACAGGGAGGGGCTCCAACAAAGTCACAAAATCGATATCTTTTACAGCGCGAACAAAACAAATACTTTTCATTTACGAAATAATAAAACTAATGTGAAGTACATCTATGCATGCTGTACACCAAAAGTATCAAGAATATGTGGTATTATTGTCATAGCAGTTTTACAAAAAAGTTCAACCCCCCTGTTTTGAGGAAATCTCAAGGGTCCAAAACAAAAAGATGGCGGGACATCCTGATCACATGACCTGCACAGGTCTAATTTATGTAGCCACTTATTTGTAGCAGTGTCACACCTGAATGCATCTTTACAGTCAGTACAATGGGAAAGTCTTTTGTCACCAAAATACTGCTGTTACGTCTACATCCGTTTTCCTTGTCTAGGAGAAAACAGACTTGCATTTCCTGAAGAAGTCTGTGTGCCGACTGAACAGGTACGAATGTTTTGTCTGAAACTGTCAGGTGGTAACCGTATGCTGGTTCCAGGGCCCGCTCAGGTGTGCACAAAAATCAGGGCTGTTTGAAGAAGAAGTAAGGTCTTACGATATTTGTGGGCAGAGGGAAGATTCTTAAGTGCGTGAAAGTCTTTTGCTTATATTTTTCTGTTTACCCAATGTCGTGATTGACAAAGTTTTTTTCTAGGGTTTCTAAGGAAAAAAGAAATTTAGTTGAATCAAGGATTAATTGGTTGAATGGGGAGTCTTATAAAGCTAGCTATAGTCCAACTAGTGACCTTAACCTTACAAGAGTCAAGGTCAGTTGGAAGTAGACTTTAATAGTTTTATTCAAGATTTGTACGGTTAAAATGGTTAGAAATTGAACAGGCCCAGTAAGCCTTTATAACCACTTTGTACCACTTTATACCAGTTTTTGAACTTTGGACAATATCCAAGTTTGGACATTTGTTGTAGCTCCTTTTCAGAGAGAGGTCAAAGATGAGTTTGCCTGAAGTTTTAAACACTGCATGTTATGTGTTTGCACTTGTATGTTTATCTTTTCTCCACTGGGAGGCCTCTCGTGTTTATACTGTACACTAATATCCATACACATGTAGTGTAGGGAGGATGTTGATATGATTATTTTATTGATGTGTCCATCATGCTTTTGCTACTCTTCAAGCAGAGGTAGGGTCGCTCGGTATTTTGGCAGTATTTTCGCGTTTTTAATACGTCTTTCTACTTTTAAGTAAGGGGAGGAAGACCAGAGAAAAACCGTAAAATTAGAAAGACGTATTAAAAACGCGAAAATACTGTAACAGTGCTAACTGACCATGCTAAATGGTCGTGCGACCTTTTAGTGTAATGGTTAGCGTTGGTGACCGCCAAGCGGACAACTCGGGTTCGATTCCCGGTTGTGACATGCTCGCCCCTTTCGGTTTTTACAGTGGCGCCCGATGTGGGCCCTGTGAGTACTGGCACTGAGGATAAGTGTGGCAGCTCCAGGGATGTCGGACTCGGAAGATTTGAGGACGAATCTTGAAAGAAAAGGGGGAGTAGTGTAACAGTGCTAACTGACCATGCTAAATGGTCGTGCGACCTTTTAGTGTAGTGGTTAGCGTTGGTGACCGCCAAGCGGACAACTCGGGTTCGATTCCCGGTTGTGACCTGCTCGCCCCTTTCGGTTTTTACAATACTGCCAAAATACCGAGCGACCCTACCTCTGCTTGGAGAGTATGCTTTTGCAGATCTGAAGTCTTAATAAATCAATACACAAACAGTATTTTTAAACATGGTAGAAAAAACATGATGAAATCTGATGGATGTACAATGTATTTGCCTTTCGATTGATATAATGCACGTTTAGCTGGAATATGAGGCTCAAATTTGATTTGATATATGAATTCCAATGTCTTTCCTACATTTGAACCCAAGATGACTAAAAACCGAATGGCCTATAGCTTAAATGATTGAGGAGACCTCACCCTATAATACCTACCCTCTGTTGCTTGTGATCACAGCAAAAACCTGTGCGCAAGGCAGCTTGGCTATAAATATGAAAACACCCACTGACTAAAGGTCCCTTTGGGTATCTTAATTGAAAGTATGATGACTGTTATTCCTGTAATGGTGTCATAAGGTGGGGCATCAGTCTATCTGAAGTGACAGTGCCAATGTTTCAATTGCCTTCAAGTGCCAAGTTCGCACATCATATATCACATACCCAGGCAGCTGGGAGTCAGTCAAGTGTGGTAACAGGATTAATAACGTGTAGTTTTCCCTTTCAGCATGGCATAGTGGTGACTGACTGTTGCCTTGGGGAATTTGGATGAGGCAATACAAAACATATCTGTCAGGAATCTCAGATCTGATGCCAGCACTCAAGTAAAAACAGAGCTGGTGAAAAAAATACTTGCGTTTGTTTAGGGAACTGGTCAAAATCAATGAGTATGGGTATGTGGATGTCATCCATAGATAAAGTTGGTTTGGCAGGGATGGCTTGGGTCAGGTGAAATTGACACAACAGCTGTTGCGTGGGTCTGGGAGCCAGCTGGAACTAGTCTGGGCCTGGCTGTGCAGTCCAGTACAACATTGCATTATATGCCGAATTCCCTGGTGTTTTTGAAGGTCCCTATTGCCTATAAAATATCAAGGCCAGTCTTATATTCAATACTTTCCCCAGCCATTTGAATGCATTACTCAAGTGGCATTATATTGGTGCAAAGTTGACAAACATCTGAGGTAAACAGACAACACAAAATTTAATGAGCCTTTTAATGAGGTATTTTGATCAATAAAATAACTATTGCTGATTTGTTGTCCAATTCTAGTTATAATGTAGGAGTAGTCTGTAGGGTTCCTGTGATGATATGTGCCAAACTTATGATATTGGGCCGCATTTCAGTTGACCCCCCAATATGGTAGCAAACTTCACTCTACCTGAACCACCTGGACATATTCAGGTTTTAAATGGTCCTCGTATATAATAAGATTGTCCTTAACTGTTTTTAATGATGGAGAACTCGCCCACTGTATCTCCCATGAGGGTTAGGGCCAAAATAATCACTACACAACAAAGTAAGATGAAAGACCCTGTGAACGAAGGAGGACTTTAATTGTTTTCTTGTCTGGCCTTTGGAATGATTTAGCTTGTCTTTGAACTTACCCAACAAAATCTAATGAGTTTTAATGACTGCGCAATGATATGCACTTATCCAAGATTCACTGATTTCTTCTTCCACCAAAATTTGCATAATCCAACAAACTTTTAGCCTGTTATTATGGTTTGGTATGTTACTTCAAAGAATAAAATTCCCTCTACTTTGCAATATCTTTTACAATTGTCCATTAAATCTTTCCAAACATATGAGTGTTGTTTGTAACGATTCTGCATTTTAACTTTTTTAATAAGGCAGTGTTATCTGAGATGGTTTAAACCACAATCTTCCTATCAGTTGGTTTGACTTTCCATTTATGTACCTACAGGAAGGAATTCAGATAGAGTCATAAATCAGCCATGAGTGTTGCTATAGCTGTATAATAGGGTCATTATCTTCCACGGAAACATTGTGGTGGGACCTTGCAATGTGATTATTGAAACATTCATTATTCAAACTATTGGAATTATTTTTTCTACTCTTTCTTACACTGTGCTGTAGTTACAAACCTTTCTGTATACAAGAATTTTATTTTGTTCCTTGAACGGGAGAAGTGAATGACACTGATTTATAGGCAGCATGAGAATTTCAATTTAGGAATTAAATTTGGTTGCACAGCATGACAGCGATTTGACAAAATGATGTATAACAACTTACTGGTATCATAACTTTTGCATGGATTACTCCTAGCTTTAAATTGTGTTTCTGGGATTTTCTGTTTCATGATGCAAGTTGTTACACCGGTCCATTAATTGCGATGATGCTACATGATGGGACCTATTAGGACAAGCCTGTTGCGTGCATGTGTGCCTACATTTGTACTTTCTGTTGTCACTGTGAGTTTAGCTGGACCCTCCACAGCCTCCACTGAGATAAGGTTCACAGCAGCCACTACTAATTGCTCCCATCTGCCATCTATTAGTACAAGATGGGCCCATCCTGTCCAATTAGCATGGAATCCTCTCAGCACATAAAAAAAGAAAACTGTGGCAACTTGAGAGAACTTTTTCTTTCCCTTTAGCTCTCTTCCGTTTCACTATGTGTTGTTTGTAAGAATGTATAATAGCTTGGTGACACATAGCACTCTAATGAACAGAGGAAAGGCCGCTAGTCAACACACTAATAATCGTCCATCGAAATGTTCATCTCCTGGCATTTTCCTGCTCAATCACTATCAACTTGGCATTTATCTGTGAAGCTTGTTTTTGTAAGACGCCAACAAGAAATAAGGATGTAATTTCTTACGAATTCCCTCCTATTGTTGTCAACAACATCTTTTGGAGATAAAATGCACTGTGTTTTAATAGCTGCAGTTGTGAGATAAACACTTTATCCTAAATGAATCTGCATAATTTTTTCTAAGATATATTTTCTAAAATATTGCGTGTATACATTTGTACTTTTGTATAATCATCTCAACTGTATGTTTTTCCTAAACTATAACGCTATATCTTGTTTTACAGCTGATTATGTGGACTTCTCGGACCCAGCGAAGACCACCACGTGACTGGGGATCCCAACAACGAATGTAAAGAATTCCCCCTATAAAAATAGTCCGGGTCATGGTTTACTCACTAGCTGACTGTCTAAATAAGTAATTGCCATCAGTTTCCTCAAGGGGGCTGAAAATGTTTACTGGCCCATCTCGAATGGTCCTCCAGAGTCCCCTTTGGAAGTGTCCACATCTTAAACTGTTGCTCAGTCGCATATTGATACATTTTGACAGATCACGCTGGGTGGAACATTCCACGGACCCCTCATGGGGTAGATATGGGCAGACACCCATCCAGGCAGGCGTCATATGGTGATATTATATCCATGTTTGTATACGTTTCGCATTTCTTATTGTCTAGTCATATCTAAATAAAAGCTGCTCATAATTCTTCCCTGTTTGAAATCCGAAAACTGTACAGAAAAAGAGCGTTTCTCCTCTTCAAACGACCAAAAAAAAGCATACACTTACCGTTGATAAAGTTGTTGATAGCCAAGCCTCCTAATTTAGGATGATGCTCTACACATCACAGCTGAGGTTACAGTAGATGTCAGAGTGACCAGTGTCTCTGCCTCTACCGTAGCCTGGCAAGATGAAACGTGAACTTCAGAGCAAAGTGCGAAGCACGAGACAGGAGGTGAAAAACAAGCGAGGGACTCTCAGCGACTACAGGGGCCACACTATGCGCAGATCAAAGGATGGGGCATACCGAGGTCTACACACCCAGGTCAGCTTGCTGGTACTGCTGGCAACTAGAACAGGCTCCAACCCTAGCCTGGTAAACTGGGGGTGGAGTAGGGGACTGTTCATAAATCATGGGGCAAATAGTTTGGGGTGGCCTTGCAACCCTTCTGCAAGGGGTCAGGCCAGTAATGGCTTGGGGAAGATCAAATGTGTTCTTTGATTTCATATCATCTTTTTTATTACGGCTAAAAATAAATTGTGAAATATTTCTGGGTGTATAGTGTTTTTCTGTGTTGTCGTCACTTCATCCCCTTCAACTGAAATGAACTTGCCCTGTTTATTTTCATTTCCTGACCACCTAGAGTCCAGAATGCCATTATATTTGGATGCTGTTTATTGACTTTTTTATTTTAATGAACACTTTCTATTTTTTTCCTGACACACAGAGAGAGGAATTTTTATAAGCCCATTGCCCACCCACAGTCGGGTGTGTCTCATATAGACATGAGTCACTCCTGAACTTCAACATGGTAAAATCATTTAATTAAGGTCAAGTAAGAGAGACACTGTAGAAAGGAATTTGTGAAGTATGAAAATTCAAATTTGAAAGATTTTTTTTCTGGCTGTAGTTGACCCAACATCCTTTCACATAGCCCAGTAGGGGCAAACAGAAACAGATAATTATCTGCAACCATTCAGATATTGTGAAAGATCCAGGTCAGGGGGTTGTCGGAATGCAGCCATGACATGTCTTTGAGCTTGGAAAAGACTAGAGACATTTATTTTCATGCTTTGAATATCTACATTCTGTTAAATGTAAGCAAAAAGCAGTATCTGGTGACTCAGCAAATCAATTTACAAAATTCTTTTGCCTGGAAAAAAATAATATTCAGTGGCTGAATAGGTTGGCGATGGAAGATTCTTTTGACAAAAATCTTACTGTCGATTTCATCTAGATCAGTGTCATGGCTGAATTAATGCCCCACCCCTTCCTCATCTCCCCCATACTGGTTCATTTGGCATCAGATAATGTAGTCCTGATGCACACTGCATCTGTAACGGATCTTTTGGCGTCAGACCAATAGACTAGGTTTATGCCGACTTTCTTGGCACACTGAGCAGACTTATACAGCCAAGAACTTCCTCTGAAGACTTCTTATGAACTTGCCTACAAAAAGCGAGCCACAATTGACTTTCCTGAACTTCAAGGCGACTTACAAGACAAGTCACATCAAGTGGACTAGTTTCTCAGCCCCCGACGTCTCTCCCACATCCTGTGAACTTGTTAGTGTATCTACTAGTCCCAACATTTCCATATTGGTTCAGCCGATAATGGTGCCAAAAGTAATGGCTCCCATTTGTGAGAACACGCAGTTACTTTAGAGATGATGGTTTTTACAGTTGTGTGGTGTGAGTCAATGTCAGAGGTATGTATGTCTGTGGGCAGGAAACGTGCCCCTTGTGTAATGGCTTCCTGAATCACACAAGGAAAGGCGGAGTGGGCGTACTTTGAACTGCTACTTGAACTCAAGTACCATCAACATGTTGGTACACCTCTCAGGAGATTTAAGATGAGACTGAGACACTTCTTTGCTCAAGCTCTACAGTCTAGACTGCAAGCTTTTACTTTCTTCAAAATATTTTGTAAAATGCTTATATGATTTTTGTGGAAAGTTCTGCATGTTACTAAGTTTTGACAGTGAAAGCACCTTGAAAAGGATGCCAAGTTTGTTTGCAGCACTTGAAGCTGAAGTCTGATACCCCTTGGTTACCACGGTGACATAGAAACAAGCACTGTCCCCACAACTTCAAGGTCAGAGGTGATGACCTGTGTGACAGGAACGGGAGAGATCTAGGTCAAACAGATGTTTCCTTGCATCCAATTAGGGCATTTTATTTGTTTTCTCTACTAATAGAGGATGTAAAGCTATTTAGGGTACTGTCACACTCCAAAAAGTTTTTAATGGTTAAACAACTACAAATTTGTCACTAAATGAAATTCTGTTTCCTTCCATCCAGAAGTCTGGTGTAAAAATTAGGTCAGGGAACTCTGCATATAAATCCAAGTTAGTGGCTACTGTTTCCTTACAGTAAACACGACTTGTAAAAGTACAAGTACACAATCTATATCTGTGTATATTAAGGATGAGCTGTATAGAATGTTCATGAATACATAAGTCAAGTATGTTGTTGAAAAGGATGTTATGATAAGAATACTGGATTTACTGCCTTCGGGTGAAGCCAGTGCACTGAATGCAACTTTGCCAGTTGGAAGAAATATAAGCAAAAATCGATAAAGATAATTAAATTCCTATGATAAATTAGTAATAAAACAACTTTGAAATCTTATACATGTACCATATGTAAAGTTTGGCGCAAAAAAATTTATTCCAAGAAAAAGGTGATAAAAAAGTGGTATAATTGTATTCTGAACCCTAAAAAGTCCTTTGGGGAAACAACTTTGAAAAACTACAATCTTTTTAATACCTCCTTCCTTCCTGGAAGTTCAGTTGTTTCCTTACCCTGTAAGCTCCTTTGAGGATGTTTTGAAAAGAGACCCCGAGGTTTGGATTTTAAGAGTTGTCTTTGCAGCAGCTGCACAATTAAAGACAGGAACTGTCAGCAGATACAGGCTCAAAGGTCGACAAGTTTGGCACACTTCTTCCCCAGGTTTGCCTTGATGTAGAGTGGTGAGAAAAGTCTCCCCTCCAGGTATCCAGTCTGGAATGGTTGCATCTCTGTGTTCTGTCAACAGCGCAGAACACCTGTTGATCCTGCCAGGGAAGTTTTCACAGTCATCTCGTCTGAAATCACAGCGGAGAAATGTTTCTCTCCGCAGTTAGAATAACAACCCGGGATGGTTTATCCTCGGTGTTTGCATAAACACTCCTGTTGAAGATGCCATCTCTTCAGGATCTGTTATCTTTTGGTGTATCTTGTACACATTCCAAAATGCAGTCATCTGCAGTTCCAACTGAAACAAGTAGAATTCAATCTGCACATTACAGGACAAGTTGGACTTCACAAAATTTTTCACTGCAAAGCACCAGTGTTCGTCCATGAAATAAAGAAGTCATCTCTTGAAAAAGAAAAAAAATTTACCAACACAGATGAACTTTGAGATACATACCAGAATATTATATTTGGAAAAATAGCGGCTACTCTGTCTATTTGTCTAGTTGGGACAATATAAACATTTTTGATTTTGAAATTCAGGTGGAGTTTGCAGAGCTATGTACATCCCCAACTTGTGTTTCTTGAGGTTTTGCCAAGTCCCAGGGAGTCAGAAGAGAATGGATACCCAAATGGCACACCCCCTGATCAAAGCAACAACTGATCCTTGAAGAGCAACAAGTCTCGCTTGAAGGGCATCTCCAGCTGGGTGAACTTGAGTGAACTTGACCTCTTTCTGAGCCCCGGGTCCTTGTTGATGCCTTTCCCATGAATTGTCCAAAGAAGCTCCCAAACAAACACAGCGCCACATTTCTAACGACCATACCATGGGACCAATTCCTTCAACAGACTAGTCAAAATACGAGTCTGCTCACAAATAGTTTCTGACCCCTGTGGACACAGTTCTCTATGTTGTCTCCCTATTATTAAGAAGGAAAGAACTTTTTCAACGAAAAAGTCAATGGCTTTTATGATGATGTATATGTTTTGTACGAAATTGTTACAATCAAAAAAGTTTACAGTATAAGGGAGACTTTTCTGCTAAGATGGAGCAAACTGTATTGAATAAAATCATGAAAAGACAAAGATTCCCTACAACTGATTTCATAGCAGACTCTGCTCAATTGCTTTTTGTAATAAAGTTTTGTTCTGTATAGTTCTGGGGGGGAAAAAGCTAAACTCTCGGAGACTTCTATAGAAGCTGGTCTACATACAATTCTTACTTTGCAAAACATGACAAGGTTTTAGCTATTTCATTGTTGCACTCCGAGGCCTTGTCTACAGGGTTTGGATCACCAATTACAAACAATAATAAGTCCCTAAGGGCAAACGTCTCTTCATTGTTGCCAGATTACTGCCTGGTCCTTTTCTTATCTGTTTGTTTTTACTATTATTTATGAAGCGATAAATGCTGAATTCTTTAGTGAGATGTCTATTAAATCACTCTTGACTACTTCCCTGTAATTATCACTTGCTGAGCTGGGTGACCGCAGGCATTGTGTGAACATCTCTTGGGGTGTATCCCCGGTAGTTTGTCACACAAAGGATACAGATCCTCGTCAATCCCTCTTTTGTGAGTGTAAGGACGCAGTTCAAGAGAGGAGAAAATTGTGCAGCAAGATGGAAGTAAGGGGATAAAACAGAGGGAGGGCTGCATGTTCTGTAGACTGTAAGCCAGACTGTTGCCAGGGCCTACTAGGAAAATTTGCCCTGGATGAAGGACCTAGCTGGCATGTCAGTGAGCCCTAACAAGTTCTCAGACCAAGCCTGTATGAAAAAAAAAATTAAGCATTAGAATTTGAAAGCTCATAGCCTTAGGTGCCCAAACTTCAATCAGTTTGCTAAGGTGAACCCAAAGCCTTGCTCATTTTGCATCTCTACTGATAGCTATCAAAGTACTTAAAATTTTTTGCTCTGTTTGCATTGAAAGTGTTATGGCAATGTTTGTACACTTTGTAACAGTGGAAGCTATTTATGTTGTGGTATTTCAGACACAAACATGTGACAAGTAGCAGGTAAACATAAACAGTCAGGACATGTTTAGGAAGGCACACATGACTAGAGTTGTCATAGGAACTGCTGGTCACGTGACTTCTCTCATGTTGGGCCACACAAATCAGAAGTCTAGATGGCAGTTTCCAGGGCCTATGCAGGACAACTGCTAGGCTCCAGGGGGATGTGTGAGTATGCCAAAGGAGTAACCAACATATAAATCTATGGTTGGTTAACTCCTCTGGCATATCATTCTCCCTATTTGGCCCATTTGTTCAGTAATCCAAGGAGCCTGGAAGAGACTACCTCAGTTTGTAATCTCCAAGCATATCTTTTAGTTGTACATTAAGACAGCATCCAGAATATCATTGTATCCAATGCATTGCATCAATGCACTCTCTATATTGGCAAGACACTATCCACTAGGCCATGTAGGCTGGCTGTCAGAAAATGGTACAGTACATAGACGATGATGACAATATTCCCAATCAGCCTGTGATCTACCCAGTTCTACCCTTGATGTGGAGATGACCAATGTGAAATATGTGCAGGTAATTAGAAGCAGCAGGGTGGCATGGCGCTGAAGTTCCCCCAGGACATGGGAGATGACACGTCCATCTGTCTTCATAATACAGCAGAGGCTGAGGGCTGTCAGGGAAATGTTATCTCAAGCCTCCTGTCTGTAAATCTTTTCCCCACTGGCTCCTCCTTGTGGACTATTTTACCTTGGAAAATCTATCAGTCTATCTATCATACAGCTTCTAGCCAGAACAACTGGATAACCTACTACATGTACGCATGCGCAAAACCTGTAATGTATTGTGCACAGCACTTTCATCAGAGTGTCTCTTTTGAAGTCGTTTCCCTTTATATCCCATCTATAATTTTCCACAAAATATTTCGTCTGCAACAACACTCTTTAATCTTCTCCCTTCTGACTAAGATTTTATGTTGGATGATTCTAGTTTTTCTTGGTTAGTTTTCAAACTCATCTTCTTACATAATGCCCCCCTGACCCCAAAACATTTTCTTATATGGTTAAGTTTGGGAATGATAAATGTGCAATATTATAAGGTTGGATGGACTTATGAAGAAGTATCCCACAACACAGCAACTGTAATACAGACATTTTATTCAGTCATTTGTCTAATAGTTACAACCCCGCTCTATATATACAACACAGCAGTAAAGGATCATTCTTGTGTAAAAGTTATTTTGTGTGTAAAACCACAAAAATGCAGATTCACTTTGTAGAAATTTTCAGCCAAAATATACATTGAGGAATTCAATATTGTGTGCCACAGAATTCACCCATATATTTACAGTAAAACATCCTTCTAAAAAGTGCAGAATTACATATACATATTCACTTGAGAAGTGGCTGGATAGAAAAATATATTAAGTTACTGGACGGACTATGATGATAACTAAAATCAATGACATGGTAGAATTCAGTTACTAATACTAAAAATGTCTAGGATGACATTGTTGATGGTACACTTTCATGACATAAAGATGCAAATGGAGTAAACACTGGAAGCTTTTTAAGTAACATTTGTCATAAAATACAACTTCTGTAAAATGTAAGTAGATGTTGGCTTGGAAAAGCAAAGTGTTTTCTTGAAACGTCTGCTTTTCTTGCAACATGTTTTTGCATCAGTCCACATCATCCTTTAATAATTCATGGACCACAAGGCATGGAATGATGCAGACACACATTACACCTGACTCTACTTTGCAGACAACCCAACCTCAAGTGCTCTTCTGTATACAGAAGAAATATAGAATATACAGTGTGAAAAATATTTGCAAATTTGCAAAGATGGAAAGATTTGAGAATTAGGAAAGCCAAGTTATCCACCTTTACACATATCCTGCATTTTAGCCATATAGCCTTGCCCTCATTCCTGGACATAATACCAGTGTTTACCCCATGGAGTGCCATCTAGGATCCAAATGAAGTGTAGCCAATGTAGCAGAACAACATAATTGGTCCCATTTCACTGGTCTGGACCCCTATTAGGGGTCATAACCCTGTCTATATGGACTATCAGGATAAAAGGTCACTTGGGCCAAGTTTGACAGACAGTAATAGATGTACGTTGCATCGTTGTGTGCACAGCTTGTAAATTTGCTGGTAAGGCACCCTGAAGTTGCAAAGAGAAATATGCATTTTGCATAGATAAAATCACATATAGGTTTGTGCAGCATATCAAGTAGTGTACAGCACAGGCCACGAAATACGCATCAGTTTTCGCGGGACGTTCTGCGAAATACCGCGGTACGTCCTGCGGTATATCGCGAAACGCCGTGCGGAATATTGCGAAAGGCCGTGCGAAATATTGCGGAAGGCAGTGCGGAATATTGCGGAAGGCCGTGCGAAATATTGCGGAAGGCCGTGCGTAAGATTGCGGAAGGCCGTGCGTAAGATTGCGGGACGTCCCGCAGAATTTCGCAGAACTGTCCACTGGTAATGGAAACGCCGCTGCGAAACTTCTTCTGCGTAAGAAATCTTTCGCAAGATTTCGGTCGTTAATGAGCAGCCTTTGTATTCTGAGATTTACATGACACTTATTCCACCTCATTTTCACGTATTCGTTGATAATTTGTGGACAATACCGGGGATTATCAGCGCGGCGGGTCCACGCTGCCACGGCTGTGCTTGGGCGATTGATGTTTACTATTTGATACGCTGAGTTTGTTCCGATCCGTGTGATTCCAATAAACATCTCACATAACTACGAACTAGTTGGAAGAATGATAGATGCATGAATGCCTGTGTATGATTTAACAAACAAAATCTGACGCTATTATAAAAACTGCCAGACGCTCTTCTCCGCTGGAACAACGCAAGCTGGAGGTCAATGACCTGCGGTCGAACACGTAATGTGTACCGTCAACATTTTCTGCAAGGCATGACTTCGCCGAAGAAACCACTTTTTAAAATTTTAAGCTTTAAATGCTTCGACTCTGTGGCCAAAAATAACGAAGTTTGATATTGTCCCTGTTTGCAAGGACGCTATATGTTGTAGAAGCTCCTTGCTGTTTGTGATTATCGATTCAGAACTACGTGATACATTTTAGAGCGAGGCATTTTCCCATAGCCGCACGCACATATTATACTTGATCGACAGGCGTTTCCCTTTGAAGAAGTTGCCGCCCCTGCCGTCGGCGCCAACAGTCTAGCTGGGCTGCTCCAATATGATTTCGCCCGTCTTCGTTACAAACACGATCTTCACCGACTATAACCGAGGCTCTGTGATTGGTGTCTATGTGACAAATTTATATTCGCCTATCTTCGTTACAGTTCCGATCTTTACCGACCATATGTATAATCTACTAACGTTACTAGTATTATCTAGGTTCTCTATTCGAGTGTACGTGTATAGATTCAGGCGTTCGTTTGTTGTTGCTGACGGAAGACTCGTGGTAATATTCAGAGTCGAACTAACGTTTTTGCATATGAGAATTAATTATTATTGTGCCAAGCGCGAAGCATAACTCAAGGTTCTTTACGCCCCATGGCTTTGTTGACACGCATCAAAAATTGATACATTTCGTTCGCCACGCTGCCGGACCGGCGTTCCCACGCACGTCGCCATACGTAACCGCACGTAGCAGCAGCGGCGCTGGTAGACTCCCCGGCGCCGCAGACCACGTGGCGTTCCGGCGCGCCAATCACAGCGCGCAGACGGGGAGCCGCCCACCAGTCGGGCCGCAGAAGAGTTGATACTCCGCCCAGAGACACCGCCTGAAGATTGTTAGACGACTGTAGCTTGTTCCGCCCTGCACGGCCGGCGCGGCTTTGTAATTTTCTTGTCCCGATTTCATCCCAAAATTTTTTCAGAGTCAACTTTTATAGTCTGAGAACAAATGAATCTGCGTCAAATTTTGCATAAACACGTCAAGTTCGGGTTGTCCCGTACCGTGTTTATTTATTTTTCGGGTGCGTTGCCGTTTTTTTTTTTGCAAAAAATCGACTCCATTTTCATCGCACCCACTACATCGCACCCTCTACATCCTCGCGCAGGTTTATTCAAAACTACACAAACAATACATGAATCTGTTCCTTACAAATGTATTTCTCAATATATCCGAATCCAAGATCGCTAAATTTACAAATTGTACGATTTTTCACGATCAAAATTGTCCGGCATTTCTGGACGCACGTTACGAAGCGCTCCCTCCCACTCGAGTGCAACACACGTCCACCGCTACGAACCCTCTGCATTCTCGCCAATCCTCGCGCTATTAACTCAAAACCACACAAACTACATACGAAACTGTTCCTTAGAATGTATATTTTAAACATCTAAATCCCAGAATGGTAACTTTGCGAATTGTACGAAATTTTACGGTTAAAAACTGATTGGTTGTTGCTCGGAAGCCAGCGGCGGCGTGGGGTGACGGACAAAGAGTAAAATTATGTTATTTCTTTCAAAATGCTGTTTTGTTTTGTTTTGTTTTGTACGACCAAAAATAGACTATTTTAGTAAATAGATTCAGGACTGAAAGAATCTTTCGGGAATACAATATACTGTATTTGTATGTGGGTTTATTGTGTATTTGACACAATTTTGGCGTTCATTCCACCGGGAAGTGTTCCGCGATCAGCGTGGGTTTCAAAACAAGAAACACAAGATCAAGAAACAAAGCTCCCGCTAATTAGAACCCTGTAACAATTCAGACCACAGCGATCATGTTTTCGATAAATATATTTGTGTACATGCAGGTTTCAGAGAGGTAGAAATCTTAACTCAATCTATTAAACCACATTCTAGCTCAGGAATTTACGATCTTCACACTGTTGGGTAAAAAATATCGGCAGATCTCATGAACATTTTCACTCCGCGCTATAGAAAATGTAAACAAACCGGGTGTGATCTTTCTCCGCCCACGGCGCGGGTGGCCTGCATATGAATAGGACGTATTTCTGCGGAAACGCGGCCTTACGGAGAGGTGTTCTGCGGAACTTTCGCAAAGTTCTGCGAAAGTGCTCTCAGGTGCACTGCGGGAAGCCGTGCGGAATACCGCGGAACGCCCTGCGAAATACCGCAGAACGCCGTGCGTAAGATTGCGGAACGCCGTGCGTAAGATTGCGGAACGCCGTGCGTAAGATTGCGGAACGTCGTGCGGAATATTGCGGGACGTCCTGCGGAATATTGCGGGACGTCCTGCGGAATATCGCGGTACGTCCCGCAGAACTTGATGCGTATTTCGTGGCCTGTACTGTACAATAAAAATTTTCTTCCAGACCACTGATGTGTAGATTTGCAGGATTCTAAATTCTTGAGTGTACAAGTAAAACATTTCAACCTATACCCATGTGCTACCCTTGTGAACACAAGAAAACAATTTCATACGTCCCGCACTGGGACCTACACAGTCTGTACATACATAAAGATGCTGTTGTTACAGGTAGAATTCTCGTATGTAAATTTAGTCATTGTCTACGCTATAGCCCCCCTAAGCGACCCACGTGGTGGCAGGTCCGTGCCCCCTCAGCGCCAGGAAAACCTCCATCTTCTCGTCGAATCCGATGGGTCTCTCCTGCGGCTCACGGTACCTCCTGGTCATGTGCTCGCCCAGGAACTTGATCAGGTTACACTGCTCCTCAAAGTGCTGCAGCTTCTTCCTGTACTTCTTACGCACGTATTCCGAGGCTTTGGGGTTGTGAGCTGGATAAACAAGAAGAGAAATGTTAAAAGAGATTTATTCCAAAAAGCGAAAAGGCAACCAATGTCACAACTCACAACTGTTTTTCCAATACTAGTACACTGAAGAAAAAGATATATGTTATATACCAGAAGGTTAAACTTTGATAATACAAATATTGGGGAAGACAGACTTTTCTATCTCCGAAAAAAGGAAAATAATTGGCACACACACAGCCCTTACTGATCTGCCCCCACGGCATGTAATTGAATATCATCATCTGACACTAACAGGGAATTCAAGTCCACCACTCTCATTGCTGAGCTCAATACAGAACCCTTCAACACCACATTCCTTCCCAAGCTGAATGTCAGAACGTGCACTTCAACAATGCACTACATGATGGAGTGCCCACTTAATAACTTGTCAGGAAAGTTCAACATGCAGAGCAACTGATCCACCAGGAAATACAGAATCAGGATGCAGGTGTTGTACAGAGGGCTTCATGCTGTAGTAAGAAGGGATCATGTTCTCACACCTACGCATGTTCCTGACACACTGTTAGTGGCATGCTGGCCTCTACCATCTACAGCCTCACTCAAGAGGGCTTGACTTCACAGTGTTGTGATCTAATAGGCTTTCTAATGGCTAATCCTTTTCCCTTGTGTGTACCGCCTTGTTTTCGCTGCCTACTAGTACTACTCCACAGGCTTATAACCTTCTTCTAACAGGTTTCCTTGAAGTTTCCACTTTCTGCATTACATGTATATCAAAATGATAACCAATGGATTGCATGTATCCTTTGTGTGAAGAAAAGACGGAATGGAAAAATTTGTTTTTTTCAAAAATGAAGATGTGGCCCAGGTCCAACTGGTAGATCCAAAAAAGTTACAACAAAAACAAAAAAGCAAATGACAATTACGAAAATCTACAACTTCTATTTCCTATATATATATATAAGTTTGAAGATTAGTCCATAAGCACATAAACAACCACAGCAAGAGTCCTCGCCCCCCCCCTGCCATGCCAGCACACAGCTCCAACTGAGTTGTTCCAGAGGTCCAAAGTGTTTAGTTACAGTTGATTAGAATTCCGGGCATTGACCCCCATGCATTGTGTATGAACCCTACAGCTCACACTGAGGATGGAGTGTGACACAAGTAAAAAAGACAGAGAAAGTTTGAGTAGCGTTCTCTGGGCTACTGTAATCATAATATAGAATTTCTGGAGCTGCAGCCCTCCCTTGCGAAAGTAATGGTGTCAAAGTAGGGGGCCAAGTACCATAAAACCATTGACCTATCTAAGAAAAGGTGCTTGGCTCCAATCTCCAGGAGTGACCCCATCCAAGAAGTGCCCCCTGAAGTTGGATGACTGTACAATGTGCTCTGAATGCTGAGTACAGGGATAATGCATCAATCAACAATCCTTTCATGTTGCGTACTCTCCTGACTCGAACTGGCAGCCATGCCATACTCATGATTGTTCTCATTACAAAACTGCACTACTGGGGCCTGTTAAACCAACTCTAACCACTTGCACATCTCTGGCATGGTGGGATATTTATCTAGAAGCAGATAGAGGGTAATGAGTGGGCATAAAACACATTTTCTCTGGCCAATATCAATGCTGGTACTTTAATTTAAACCTCTTTCTTCTGGTCTATATTCTACACAGATTACACAGAGAGTCTCCGAAAAAGAAGTCAAACTCATTAGTGTTTAGTTGGTAAAGTAGTCACATTCTACATTGTTATCCATTGTCCATCCTTTATTTCCATGTTAGATGTACTTGCAATTAGCTTATGGGCAAGAACTTGCAATTAACTTTCTAATACGTCTATTTTTTAGGCATGGCCCCCACCTTGAAGCAGAGAGTAGATGCGAAATAGAAGCCTAGTGCCAGGTGCAAGGTTAAGCACTGGTGGTGAGGCCCTCTAAGCAGACTTAATTGGATGATGCTTGCCAGATTGGTGGGTCAGCAAGGGGGTTTAAGTTATGAGATTATACAGGACAGTCATAGCCATACAAGGAAGAAGGATAATACTGGACGTGTCACAGGACAATTATGAATTCTCACAGTTCTAATCCACCACGACACAAGAGTTGAAAAGGCTGCAACAACACGTTTCTTACTGCACACTCATGTTCAGTGATGAATATCATTCCTAAAGGATGTGGAAGTTATTTCTCAAGATGAAAAACATGTGTATCAATCTCAGGCTCTTACCTTGTCCATACATTTTCATACATACATCATATAATCCAACTCTACAGAAATGTATCTATTTGATATTTTCTTCCAAATGTTGTACTTCAGACAAGACAGCTTTACTAAAATGTCCTGTTTACTTTCTATCAGGTTTGTAGCTAATTTCTGACTTGACCCTTGATGAAGATAAACAGAAACAGATATATCAGTTTGGTAGCACAGATATCTAAACTCCTGTCAGCTGTGCAGGCCTAACAAGTAAATCCAGATTATATGTTCCCTCCAGCCTTCAGATCCAAACAAGGTGAGAGGGCCAACCTCCAAGACCCCATAAGTCCCTACATGACATAGCATATCCTTTTCATCATCAGGCAGTAAAGCTGTGAGGGAATCCTAGTAAAGCCCTACTTTCCTATACAGAATCCTACATGGAACGGAGAATGAGTTCTTTAGAATATCAGGTCTGGCAAATGTTGCAAGAAAGTTGGATACCTTTTCATTATAGTTGGCGAATGTTTATTATGTCTATTGCTTTTCCAAAGTGGAAATATTGGATACTGCTGTGAGGGTTGACGAATCCTGATACCTTCTTATCAAACATTATAAATAGTTCAACATGCCGTATTACCTCACACTGCCTTACAAGTTGCATGCTTATTTGCTTTATTTGCCACAGTTTATCACACCAGCTGTACAAAATTATTTCTTCATCACTGTGACAATTTCTTTTATTTCTCCAGTGAGTACTTGGGCTACATGTAGGCCTACTGTCAAACTTGAAAAATTATCTGTAAAGGCGAACATTCTGGCAAGAGAATTTCCCTTGTAGTTCATTTCTATACAAAGCTGGATCTCTGACTATCATATCTCTGCCCCTTACATGTACCTCTGTTCAGAAATGTACATCGTCAATGTAGGTAAAGGCAAGGTCTCTTCGTCTGAAATCTTAGCCTGCAGCCCAGATGGCCCTGCTAGTCATCACTAAAGCCTTGACTGAGAAGCATCAACAAGGCTTCCCAAATATACTGCCCCAAGTGGATTTACTCTGGATTGTTATGATATATAACAATGATGAGTCAGATGTGGCAGCTGACGTTTCTCTTCTTGGAAGGCCTTTTATTTCTATCAGATCAACTCTAAGCAAGTATCCATGTAAAAAAAAGTTCAAGAGAGATGGACATGAAACTTTAAGAAGGTGTGGATTACAGGCAATATTTTTTTAGCAGTCATCTAAACAGATGGGGATATGGGATGCCTGATGATATTGCCTCTCCCATACATGTACTTGCCCTGAACTCTCATTTTTGGGTGCATTTTTGTATTTACATTAGAGCAATCGGTCACCGCTGATATCTCCATTCCTTCAGTCTGTTTTCTTGCCATGGTAACAGTAAGAAGTTAGTCATGTGACCTTGCCAGGTTGGATGTTTCAGAGTGACCACCTGAACAGTTCTATAACACAACACAAATAAGAGCAGCAGTTCCAGATACATGATGCTGACAGACTACACCCTCCCCCAACAGTGACCTGTCAGGGTCCAGGGTGGACCTTTTCTAGATCTGTTTTTCTTTGGCCTTGTGCAAGCCTTCTGTAATGTGGTTCCTGAAGGAGTAACTGTCATGTCAGTCACAGAGTCTAGTCTGTTGAAAGTAAAGCTTGGCAATAAGTCAACCTTCAAGGGCTTTTTGTATTGAATCTATGGTTCAAACCTCTGTCACTTATATGGTGTTACTATATGTACTACTTATGCATGAATTCTGTAACACTTTTTCCCCTTTATCATAGCAGCAACCACCTGTTTTGTTTACAATCCAGCCCTACTACCAACATCCAGCTTATCCCCAAACATTGGGGGTGGGGGTGGGATTGTGACTGGCCCCAAGGGTACCAAGTTGGAGATGTGAAAACACAGGATGTAAATTTCTCTTCATCAATGAGGGTCCCATGGGGGAATCTATTATTGGCAAGCGGAAAATCCAGATTTCACCCCCCCCCCACAAGTGCCTTCACTCATCTGTCAACCCCCAGGTTGTGAGAACTTGTTACTTTGTGAAACATGACGCTGTTGATGTGTGTAGGTGCTTTTCTTGTTACTAGGACTAACACTCAAACTCATCGCCAAGTACATGTGTGTATACTGGAAAATCCCAATGCCATGCACATTATCCTCACTTTCTTTGTACTTCAACAAATAATCCGCTGAAGGAAATTGATTTTTGCTAGAAGTAGACTTAGTAAACACAAGTAGAAAACTCATTGATGAAAAATAAGTATTGTTGGAAGTGGAAGGAGTTGAAAATGGAAGATTAACTCAAGGGTAGTTGTTCCACTCACACATTCAAGTTCATTTGGGTCCTTTTTACTTCAAGGACAAAACCTCCTATGTGTATACTGGTACATGTATTACAAGAAATCAGCCATGCAATCCATGAAAGTTGTTTTGTGCTATGTTTACGGTTCCCTCGAGTTAACTCCTGACTTAACCAGTCTGTCCCATCATGATACATACGACTGTCTTGTTGCCCCCAAAAAGTTTTACCAATATGTGACTTGTTCTTACTTCATGAACTGCCTTGTAAAGGGATTTACTAAATCTTCCTTGTCGTAGCTTGCCAACTGGTAGGCCATTTAAGGGGTGAACTGAACAACTTGGCACAAAACCATCTGCCCATAACTATAACAACAGAACCTTTTATACACCGCACTCTTTCGAGTTTGTATACACTGGAGGCACTGGGTTAGCTTCCATGGTGTGCGACATTGTTTGAATTGATCAGTTCAAAGTAGTGGGAAAGAGTTTGCCTCCAGAGGCTACCTCGCTGACAGGTGGTCCTGATGACACCCCAAGGCACGCTGGAACAAGTCCAAGTTGGCACACCCTTGAACAAGGTCGGGCCTCAGGATGGAATTTTCTCTCCAAGGATATCAAAGAAGTCTCCTCCAGCTCCTTCAGCTCAGTACGACCAGCCATATAAGCTGACACCGCCTAGTTTATGTGTTTCAGGATTGGTGATAACGAGCCAAACATAAAGCATTAACAGTGTCCTTGTAGGGGTTCTACTGTAACAGTTGGGATTAACATCAATTTGTACTAATCCGAGACGCTGCAAATTCTTCAGAAGGTGCCTAGCTTGATCCTGCACTTGTATGGCTAATAAAATGTTTTTAATCTGAGCATCTTCTTTATATCAAATACAACTTCAGTTCCAATTTCAGTATTGACACTAACAATATAGAAAAGCATTGAAAAAAATTGTAGACTATCTGTCTAAATGAAGATTTGATACTGACTGAATCTTGCAATCATTATCTTTTTTGAGTTTTACATTTCTTTCAGAATGAAACTTTTTCACTAAAAAATTCCAATATAGCACAAAGTTCTCCCACCAAATATCTGATATACATGTAATTCTGGAGTGAAAATATGACAGTGTAATCGCTGCCTAAGTGGGTACTCCTTGGCCAGGATGGAAATAATTGAGCTCTGCTGGGGGTTAAAGGTCATGTACAAGGCTGTTCTGGGTCAGCAATCCCACAATCCTACACAGTCTGGCAGGGCTAAAAGCACATATTACAAGTCTCTGGTTGTCTTTATATGGCAAACAGATGGTTTCTTTAATGAAAACAGATAGTGTCACTTGTGAGGAATTGACTTTTTATGATGACAATAATATTACCAAGATATCATTAATATGTACTTATGGTGAAAAACAGGCCTGCTTGCAACAGGTATACAGGATTGCACCTACAAATGTACTAGTAGGTAGATTGTTCACAAACTTCCATCACAAGAGAAAGTTTACCAGAGGAAGCCTGTATGAAGTTAGAGGCATGGGGATTCACATTATTGGAAGTATGCCAAAATACCGACAAGCAATTTGAACTAGAACCAGCACAACATTCATCTTCCTGTAGTAGGAAGTAGCTTCAAGGAAGATAAAAGAAGATGGATTGCCTATTTGACCTTGAGTATGACCTCTCAGAATAACTGTCTCCCCCAAACTGGGAGAACTTTTAGATGTACAAAAACTTTCCTCACCTCACCAGACCTGCTTATCAACCATTTCACAGACTTCAACATACATGTGTACCCTGGTAAGTGTATGTGAAGTGTGCATGCAATGCTAGAGGGATTTGTGATGTTGCATTATTAGGTCACCTATAAGTAGATAAGACAACCATGGTCAGAAGCTGTTGGGGGTCAGCTATAAATGCTGGGATGTATCTATTCACAGCTGCCACAGAAACCAGAGCTGCTAATTCTCAACACAAGTAAAAGGAGGAAAAGGACAACTACTGAGCCAGGACCGATGTAGTAGGGACTGTCTGCTAAGACAACAAGAGCTGAAGAAATCATGGATGACAGTTATCTGTGATGGGATACAACCCTTTCCTGTAGAAGAGCCCACAACAACACCAAGTGTTTAACAGGTGTTTTAATGTGTGCAGTACCAGGAGGGGGGAGTTAGTGATGGACAGACTGCCCTGGGTACTGTATGACAGGGTCAGGACAGGAATGTGCCCCAAACATCATCCTTCTCAGACATCAAGGTCGAGTTCCATTCCCCCCCTCCCACCCTGCCCCCAGCTGTCACAACACACTCCATAGATCACCATCAGGGCTAATAATGCAGGTGTGTTGTGATAGCTCTGCCATAACAGACAAGAAGGAGGGAGTGATCCAGGAGAAATATGTGACAGGAACATTGTGATACACCCACTGGGAGTATTGTTAACAAATTCTGAATAGGATTTTATTGACTTGCATGTATTTAAAAATCTATCTTGCTCATTTCACCACCAATATTATGTATCTCAAAAATATCACAGTTCCATACAAAATATCTCTAACGTTAAGGATTCAAAAGGAACATTTTTAAGTCTGTTTTTTGTGAGAAATGGGTGGGGAATTTTCACAGCATTAACTTCTTTGAACTTGCAGATAGCAGTTCCGTGAGTCATAAGAATGTAAAGCAGCAACCCTCTGGTTTACATCAAAGATCTCTATTGAAGGTGAAGTGTTTTCAGTCTGCTCTGAACTCTGAATCACTCTAAGTCTAACCCAAAACAATGGCAAACAGATGACATGTGCCACATACTATACATAATACATATGCTCTCTGAGACTGGTGGTGTTGAACTTGAACCAAAACTCACACAGTTGTACTGTGTCTCAAGTTCGGTAGGTTTTTCTACTGAGGGACAAGCAATCTGCTGGTTCACTTGACATACAGACACAATATCCCATAACAGCAGGAAAGGTGTTTAAGAATATCCTATTGGGGAGAACCTTTTCCCCTAAAGATATACAGAAGTTTCTGTTCCCACCATTTCTTTCTGGAAGACTCTACAGGCTTGCCAAGGTGGAAAAGGGCCAACATCCCCAGGCTACCTCCTCCCTGAGTTGTCTGGTTCACTAGTGTTTGGCGTGGGGGGCTGAGGAGTCTGGGAATTAAAACTTTTGTTCCAGAGGCACGTTTCTAATCACAGTCTGGGAATTAAAATTGTTGTACCAGAGCCATGTTTCTTATAGTGCATAAATCAAGAACTATTCACACTGAGGCCAAAAACTTTAAGTGAACCTACATTGCCTCAGGACAAGTCCATCTGATCCATTCAGAGGGGTGGTTGGGTTAGTTCATTTTAACCCATTTTTAACCTATGCATGTATCATCAAATGTTAAAAGTAGTTAGATATAGGTTGTTAAAACCTATCTTTACATGTGGCAAGCAGCAGGCTGTTACTATTACAAACGAAAGTCATGATATTTTTCCTGGCTTAAAACATTAGGTGTAGCACAAACAACTCAACTGCACAGTACTCAAAACATGTACATCCATGATGTGCACTGCAGCAAGCTGCCTAACTCTGCAACTCAACATGACACTATTAAAGCAATATTTCTAAAGATTCCAATCGGCACTTGTGATGCAAAACAACTTTTTATCAAATTTGATAATGTGTACAGTACACAGTTAATCCATGAGAGCACTGTCTTTCTTATAACATATGTTAGCCCAGGTGATTCACTTTGAAGAGATGAAACTCAAGCACACTGTGGTCAAAACACTGCTAAACACAGCTTTAGAAACAAAGCTTACTTAATCCCACCCTCACTGCCTCAAAGTCCTTCCTCAATCCTCGAGCAAACATGAAGAAGTGCAACTACATCAGCTTACGGCGTCCCTTCCTCAGATCTCTGACCTTCAGGAGGAAATACAGGTGTTTGCTCTGCTCTTCAGCTGAACGACGGAGTTTGTACAAAGGCCCCCCGGGAATAAATCCTCTCCAAGTTCAGAGAAGACGGAAAAGCGCTTTCGGAAGTTACAGAAGCTTTGATGTGTAATCATAGGATACTGGGGAACACCTGGGGCACCTGTGTGCACTTTGTCTTATGTAAAAATGTAAAACTTAGGATTATAAGCAATGTACGTTATCTTCATTGCTCAGTCTTGCAGTCAGGGCTCCAACAATTTTATTTTGGACAACAATACACATGTTACATGTATTGGAAATTCTGTCTTGGATTGTTCAGGGAATGTGTTTAATTTTAAAAACATCTAACGGTATGACTTTTTTCAATTCAATTCAATTTTCTGTACCACACACACACACACCACACCATCATAATATAATGTATGGAAAAGAAGACAATCGCCCAAAGTGTCTCAATTATTTTGGTCAATGCACAATGGGCACACCTGTTTTCCCATTAAAATGTGTTATAACAATCTGTGTAATCAACAACAATTACACAGATCTATATTAGCCATCAATATACCCAAGAAAGCAGCAAACCTTTTAGATGGAAGGCGATATAGAGCAGAGCTGACTCGGTGGTGCCCATGAAGGGGTACTTGGGTTTGAAGCAGCCCACGGCTGTGAGTGACTTGGTGATCGCCGTGGCGACTGTCTGCTCCATGTAGCCCAGCATGGGGAGGGAGTTGATGGGGATGGGCTCCTTCTTGGGTGGGAGTTTGTGGGGCAGTTTCAGGTCTGAGTACTTCTCTGGTAACCTGGGGGTAACAAACAAAACAACCAATTAAATGCAGGATGTTGATTTAACAATGTCTGGTAACTTGTAATAATTTTTTTGAATGATGCCTGCATACTATTGGGAAATACACCTGAGAGATGTAGAACATGCTTAAAAAGAGACAAAACAGCCTGATCCAACATTTGCTCAAGATTAGAAATCAACATACAATGTAACATGTTTATATCTTGTTTATATTTACATGTTGGTCTGTTTATATCTATGTGTATTTATTGTTGACGTGGTGTACATGTATGTATGTATGTATTTTTAAATGTTTCCACTATGTTGTAATTGCTATAATGTTTGAGCCTTGGAAGATTAGCCCTTTGGGGCTAAAAGGTTTCGAAATAAATGAAATAAATGAAATAAATGAAATGAAACATAGAAACACACATACAGATGCATAGTATTACACTGAGACATGTCCAGGACACGATTCTCTAGTTGTTTGTTCTTAGCACACAAAAACACAAACACAGTCACATACAAAAGATTGCCTAGTTCCCTCTTACCTCATGAACTTCTGGAGCTTCTCCTCTGTCTCAAACACATACAGCTTGTCCTTGTACTCCACCACCAACTCATTGTTCCCAGGAACAATGGCCTCATATCTGTAGAAGATTGGGAGAAACAAACTTTAACGTATTGTTGACTCCAACTTTTTTTTATCATATCAGTTTTATCTGTTGCAACTGTGATAGTATGAGCACCAACCAGTATAATCATTGTCATAGATACAACTTGTAGTTGGCTGTAACCAACAGATAATCATTTGATGCTGATGGGGGTTTTACCAAAAGTTTAAAATTTAAATGGGAGATACAGCTGATAAGGCACAGAAAGTTGTTGTTAGACAGATAAAGAAGACAAAGATGGGAAAAACCCCTGGGGCTGGGAAATACAATAAAGAAATGGTGAGACATTACCTGAGTTTGCCATCCAGGAAGGTAACAGGACAGTATCCCTGCAGTTCGATCTGTTTGGGGAACATGAGTCGGACCTCGTCGGACGTTCTCCTCTGTGGCAGCAGCTCGGGCGGCGGCAGCTTACGCGGCGCCAGGGGAGGGGTGAACTGCTCAGGGTTGGCCAGGAACTTCTCAAGCTCTGTCTTACCAGCCATCTGAGGAAAAAAAATAGCAAATGTTACAGAACCTTACGAAACTCGTTCTAATAATAATGAATCAGGGCTCTGGGCAGCTCAAAATTTTTTTTCCATCGGCCCAGGTTCATGATCATGCCCCCGTGAAATTTCAGATTTTCAAGCCTTCAAAAGAGTGTTGAGAGTGGTTTTCAGTGGTCCTTTACATTTTTTGTATATTTTTACTCAAGATTTTTGTCCATTTTGACTGTCAAGATTGATGTATTGGTTTAATAATTTTTTCATCACAAGCCACAAAGTTTGAGCAATTGACAGAAAAACTGGTGCTGGCTAGAGCCCTGTAATGAATATTTTACATATGTAGATGTGTCATAGAGTACAAGAGATATTTGTGCATCAGTTACATGACATTGTGTATTTGTGTACAGTGTTAGAAATAATGCCTCAGAAGGTGAAGTACATGGCTCTTTTGGAACCAAACCATCTTGCTGAAAAAAGAAAAGATGAATGTAACTGTGGCCTTTACTTCTCATGAAACTCTTTGCTTCAAAGAGAAAGTGATTCTAGCTGATGTTGTAGACAGGGAGACTTTCTTACCTTGTAGTAGTGTCCCCTGAACTCAGCGGTGAACTCCAGTGAAGGGTTGGTGGAACAGTCCACCAGCTCCCCTGTTATTGCCAGGCTGACCGGGCAGTACTCCCCAAAGTCTCCCAGCCGAGCCTTACACTCTGATGGGGTCACACACATGTCTGCAATGGATGCTGCTTTCCCTGTAAAGAATTAAAAGAACTGCCTAAACTTCTGCCCTTCTCTTCATTTCAGAGCAACAACTGATTGTGGGTTTAAGTGTTCACTTTTCATCTGTGATAAGTTTGTGTAACAAAAATTTGGTACAGATGTACAGTTTTAAAAAGTCATCATTTCTTGACATTTTGCACCTCATTGGTAAAGGCCATCATCAAAGACAACTGTCAAAACTGCATCATGCAAGGTCCTTGAAGCAGCAGAGAAGTTATAAAATTTTATAGCCAAAGATTAGTCCCAATAGTTTACAAGAACCTTGTAACTACATACAGAAACATCCAACTCACCTTGTCCAATGCTCTTCAGGTAGGTCTGGATCTGTTGCACGCTCTTGTGAGACTCGTTCTTGGCCTTGTTCCACACCCACCACTTGGAGCGCTCGCCGTCCACGCCGAGCCAGTTGCGGTGCTCGCTCTGGTACCACTTCCTGACTCCGCCCACCTGCTCCTGCCACGCAGCCAGCTTGATGGCCATGATCTGCGGACTGTCGTGCAGGGGAAGGGTTCTGGGGAGAGGAAGAAAGCAAGGGGTTGTCAACTACAGGTAGGATGCTAACATTTGTTAGCAAATGAATAATACCTATTCATCTTATAGCAGAGCCTCCTAGCAGGTGGAGCAAACTGCAGTATTATTTGTAACATATCTATCATATCTGTAGTAATCACAAATAAGAAAGTAGCCAGTAACCAGTGATGCCTGTTCTTGTTCAAAATGATAGCCAATGTGAACTTAATCTTGTAAAAAAGAATTATCGTTTTTTGCAGAACGACATGTTCTTTATTCAAGTCGTAACAGCACAATACATCAGGTACAATGAACATGTAGCTATTGCTGTTGCCATGCACCACTGTAGATAAAATAAACAAGATACAAAATTTCTTATTGTAAAGTGACTTTTCCTTAAAGTTTCTAAAGTTTGATTTGAAAAATTTTAAATGGTCACTTTGATTGACAGATACCTGTTAGGTGATGACCTGTCCTTGCCAGCTCGGACGATGACCTCCTTGCCGGACACTTGCAGCTCCAGAACGACCACCGGGATGATGGCACGCTGGGTCATCAGGTCAACCTGACGCTTGGTCACAGGGAAACCGTCCAGGACATAGCTAATGTAACAAGTTAGGATGACACAAGATTAGACTCTTTTTATAATCTGTTAATAAGTCTCTACCATGAGCAAGAGAAAAGGACACTTCATAATGGCAAAACTTAACAGGATAGAATGGAAAATTGTACTCGTGTGAATTACCTATTGAAATAGTAGGAGAGGACAGATTTAGGATGACAATCATAAGATTAGATTCTTTTTCCAATTTTTCCCAATCTCTGGGAAAAGGGGCATCCTTCACAATGGAAGACATTTGTGTAACTTACTGGATAAATGGAAAAATTAACTTTGTTTCCCAGTATGTAGAAATGTTCTCTAGATCAATGTCAAAATGTGTTTCTTGGCACAACTAAAAAGCATGCAAAACCTCCAAAAATGGTTGACAAAAAGGGAGTTAAGTTCTTAATGTAAACATTTTGATTATCAGTCTATCATGCTACTTCCACAATACAGAATACAGTCCCTACCCTCTAGTTTGTGGCACCATGTCCATGAGTGAGACCTCCAGTGCCTGCACAGCCAGCTCATCAGGCACAGTCAGACCCTTGTACAGCTGGGCGTTGATCAGCTTAGCCAGGTCAGACTTCTTCTGATTGGTCAGGACATTCCTGATGGCCTCTCCAATGGAGATCCTCATGACACCAAACTCTTGGACAAACCGATTGGCCACTGGAATATCAGAAGCAAGAAATCATACCTTATTCAACATTATGTCTTTAAAATCTTAGCTACTTTATTATGTGTTCAGACGTTGCATTACATCCTACTAAAGCTATGTGATACTGCAGGACAGTTTCATTTTTCTATTAAGGAACAGCCAAAGAGTCATTAATAACATTTTGGAATGGCCTGTATAAGTTTTGAAAGTTGGCTTAACATTGATGAATTCTAACTTACCCATTTCAAAAAAGACAAGTTTTACATGGAAGTACAGTAACTGTAAACCTTAACAAACAGGAAGAGCAACTACAATGTTCATTTGTAACCACTTGTTTGTTGTAGGTTTCGTTGCAGAAGAATCTAACAAAAGTTGTGTCAATAAAGATTTCACTGTCAGATTACATACATGCTATTTTTTTATATGACCTACATGCTGTTTTGCCAGACTTGGGCGGGCCGATGATAGCCATCCTGATGGGGACCACCGGCATGGCTGGGGGCTGTCTGATGTACATGAGGGGGTGCCTGATGAACTTCTCCCTGGTGGGGATGGAGCTGAAGAAGTAGATGTGCTGGCGGTACATGACGGGGAACGTGGGGTTGTTGGGGCCCTGCAGAGGCTGGATCACGTCTCCATCCTCAAGCATCTGGGGGGAAAGAACAAACATGTCTTTCAATTTGTGCAGTTTTCAATTCAGTGAATATGTGCTATGAGGTCTACAATGTACTTGTATGTCCATTTCATACCACCAAGTTTTGGAAAAGCAGTTATAGATGAAGTACTGTACTCAGCTAAATTTATGCAAAAAAGATGTTTTGGAACAAAAAGAACAAAATTTTTTAAAGAAAATTCTTTATACGAAAACATTTTCCATAAAGATAACATCATAAAAGAAAGACTTTAAGTAGGAAATTTGTAATCATACACAAACTTATCCTCAAAAACGTTAGAGTGCATTTCTTCACATTCTGCATAGGATAAACAAATGACCTTGAGCATTATCAACTGACCTTGACAGGATCCCACATGCCGAAACAAGATGGCTGCTTGTACCCGACATCCAGCATCTTCCTGGCCAGCTTCTCGCTGAGTGGGTAGACCCGCTCAAACATGCTGTCCCTGAAGTCTATGAGAGGCTTCAGCTTGTTGTACATGGTGTACCTCACAATGTGGGGCTTCTTACTGGCCTGGAGCTCCATACGAGGGATGAAGATCTCCTCCAGAGTTTCCTGTCACAAGTATGATGATGAAAAGTGATGTAATCAGTTCATTAAAGATCTTTGGAATAATATATCTATATACCTTCAAGTTTGTTTTTTGTACAGTGAAAAAGCATCCAAAATTCATATTAAAACTCATATTTAATTTGGTAATACAAATTCAGTTTACGCTTTGTATTTGCACTCATTGCTGCATGTACAGTGTAGAGTTACACTTCATGCTTCAAAGAAATGAACAAGCTTACCTCTACTCAATGCTATCTTTGTTTCATCACAGCATTTAGAGACAATTGCTTTTCAGCCTTACTAAAAGATAATCCAAATTGGTGGTGTATTTCTTAATCTAAAATGACCAGTGTTCTTACCTGTACTGATGCCATCTTGGTGTTGTCATCATCAAACTGTTCACTGAGTTCATTTTTCATCCTGTCGATGGCATCCTGCTCCTCTTCCTCCTCCTCCTCTTCTTCTTCTTCCTCTTCCTGCATCACAGATGGTTTTCACATCATTACATAACCATCATTCCCAAGGGACTGTAAAATGGTTTCTATATTTATCATGCAAATGACAAGTGGTTAAAAAGTAGATAATTACCTCAAACTCCTCTGCCAGTTTCTCATCAATGTTGAAGTCGTCTTCATCTTCCTCCTCTTCTTCTTCCTCCTCCTCCTCCTCTGCTCCAGACTCCTCTGCTCCGCTCTCTCTAGCCGCCTGTCTCTGTGCCTCCCTCTCCAGTCGACGCTCTTCCTTCAGCTTTGCTTTCTCGGCTTCCAGCTCCGCTCTTCTCTTAGCAATCACCTCATCCTGTTCAAACAACAGAGAAAAGCACATGTTGACTGCGGGCAGTTATCTAAAAGGCACTGGTTTAGCATGACATAGGAAATCCTTCAAACTGGGATCCTTATTCTATCTAGTCAAGACTTTTAAATTCTCAAAATCCATTCCCTTCACTGTAGATAATTAAGATGCTTTCTTCTAAACTGAATTATCAAATTAGTATTTGATTAAATAATGTATTGTGCAGACTTCACATGCAAGAAAGGCATTCTATGCAGTGCTAATTTGATAGCTGAGACAAGAGGTAAGAATACAATGGCAGTGAATGCTTTCTCTCATACTACCACACTTTCAGCACCAAGGACAGTACATATGAAAAGTTTTCAGCAGCAATGTACCTGGTTTCCAGGTGTAAAAAATGCCAGGCTCAAAATGCAGATGCTATACAGTCTCAAATATTCCTGTGAACTAAAAAAGCACACTAAACTGTTTGGTAATCGGTAACAAATCAAGATTTTGCATACAGTCTTCTGTAGAAGACCAAGAATACAGCCCTTCCTGAAAGATAGACTAATCTCACACCCACCCTCTCTTTCTTCTTCTTGGCCTTGGCCCTCTCCTTCTTAGCGATCCTCCTGTTCCTGTTGACGCGCCACTTGGCGAGGCGGGGGGGCAGCAGCCTGTCGATGATGTCTGTGTCCTCCACCAGCAGCAGCACGGCCCCGTCCGGGAACAGGCCCTGCTCCGACATGTACCGTGCCTCGTCTGGCGTCCGCGGGAAACCCTCCAGGATAAAACCTGTGGACCTGGACAGGCAGGAAGACATTTTCCATGATGTTACAACATGTCATTACTGCATAAGAATTACCATCATAACAACATGTCATAACTGCATTACCGTCACCCCTTGAGATGAAGAACAATGCCTAGAAGAGAAGCTCTCTAGGAAGATGTCACAATAACTGTACACTTCCAGACGTTCTCTTCTATCACAGCAGGAGCTATTTTCTATGCATCTGTATTTGTTAACGGGTATAACGTGACTACCTTTTGAATGCATGCATAGTCAGCTCATTATATCACACTAAATGACTTGTTGAATCTAGCATCTAATTTTTCTCCAAGCTTTTTTAAATGCTATATAACAGAGAGGCTGCTGCCACTCCACAATAGTTCTATCCACATGGACATAAAGAGTCCCACACATTTGCATGATGGACACTTACTTGAAAGGCTCCTTGTTCCACCATTCAGGCACAATCTTGTCTAAGACATCAGGTGGGAGGGCATCCTCTGACTCCAGGTTGTTCTTGATAGCTTCCTCATCCTCTGTCAGCGGTATCTCTTCTTCTGTCTCGCCCTATCATGGTTCAAGTAAGTAGATTAATGAGTTATTGGATGGGTTGATAGGTTAATGAGATGAGTTAATGATAATCACCTACTCAGTCTTTATCCTTTCAGAGAAACAAATCAAGTTGTTCATATGTCTAGTTTAAAGGAAAGAGCACAATAAATAGAAAAGTTGCAGTGAATACAATTTTAGTACAATTTTCAACAAGCTTTCCAAAGGTAATTCAACACATTCTCAACACAGTAAACGAACCTCTTTTTGCCCTTCCTCTCCTTCTTTTTCGTCTGTAGCTGATTCTGGAAAAAAAATGTCATTGTCAATCATTTCACCATGCATTCAAACATCAACTTAAAATTACAAAAGCAATCTAATCTTACAAAAACTTGATAGATTCCTTTGATAACACTGGACGACATGGTTTCAAAGCATCATCAGGACTAAGAGTGGCCATTTGGAGTAATTTTTACTGTACTACTGACCCTCAGCCTCTGAGGTTTCAGTCGCAGCTGAGTCGGTCAGTCCTGTACTGGTGACCGGCTGACCGTCAGGTCCGGTGATAGCTGTCATGGCAGCAATCTCCTCTGGGCTCTGAGAACAGACATTTTGCATTAGAATAAGGTACATGTATCAGACAACTTCAATATTGAACCAGATCATCAATCTTACAGTGATGAACAACATTGAAAGCTTCAACATTGAAAGCATTTACCATTATGATGATTTAAAAAAGTCATCATGTCCTAAAAAAATGCCAGGTTGCAAAAACTTACCTTTGACTCATCATTTACTGCAAGCTTAGTGGATAGTACAAATGTACAAACAAGAAGAAGTATTAAATAATTAACAATTTTTTGCGCCTTTTTCATCTACACTCACATATTCTGGTTCTTCCTCGTCCTCAGGGTAGGCCGGCCCGATCTTCTTCTTGGTCTTGGCGATGATGAGCTCCTGCAGCCGCTCCTTGAAGGAGATGTGGAAGATGGAGAGGTTCTTGGCCAGCTGGCGGGCGTGGAGGGACTTCCCCGCCCCGCGGGCACCCAGCATCACCAGTCTCAGGGGCGGGGGCTGGGGGGGGTTGATGGGGAAACAAGGTTAAAACTGCAATCCTAAAAATTTCAATATTAATACCATCGTAAAACCTATGAGCAATTGTTGACATCGCATGGACATGTCTTGAGCAATTGATTCAGGAAAATTCAAGAATCCATTTTTTGAGTTGGAGAATTCTTAATTTATTTTTTCAACAATTTCAATTTTTTTATGACAACATACATGCATAACTGTGCAGGTTCAAAGGCAACAGACACAACTGACTGGTGATTTCAGGTCAATTTCATTCAAACACTGAGAAGAACAAACACATCTTAAGCTATGCAAGATTTCTTGACTCCTAAGTCATGTGACTATCCTTCAGAGCTTAAGAAAGATAACAGATGCCATTTGCAAGCTTCTCAAGCTTAACATTTTAGTTTCAGTTTATTTTGCAAGATAAGTTTCAACGTGACATTGTAAGAAAAGAAATGAGTAGTTCCATACCTTGAGTGGTCCGTTCTTGGACAGGAAGTCAGTGGGGCTCTCAAGGAAAGTTTCCCTGTTCTCAGGGTTTGCGAAGTAGTAGGTCCTCTCCCTGTACCTGGCAGCCAGCTCTGCCAGGCCCGGCCACAGGACAAACTTCTGCTTCAGGGACACAGGGTCGTAGTGCTTGGTGTCACCAAACATCTTTCTCTTGCTTTTCCGTATTTCGTCATCCTGTAAATTAGAATGCAAGTTAGTTGTTGCACAACAGGTTGAAATGTTTTCCTTTTATACGGGGGAAAGTGCACAGAAATTTTACAAGCCTATGATGTGTGTGTGTGGGGGGGGGTTGTTGCTGTGTAGATTTGTGAGTGGAAGGTCATGTAGGACTATGTCACTGACAGAATGGAAAAATACAAGACATGTTCTCAAGTCATCACTCCAAGCTCTGTATGGGCAGCTTCAAACAACTGAAAGATGAACAGTCATTATTCATCAAAGAAATAGATGGTGACACTAATATCTGTGTTAAAAAATGAAGAAAACAACAAAATTGTGAGTTATACATATTAACTAAATGTCTGAAGCAGTGTGGTTGTAGATATTTATTTGGTACTGCACAATTTTTGGTACTTTTGAGATCTTACCTCCTCCTCTGACTCATCATCCTGACAGAATGAAATATAGAAGATACAGACAGCTCATTACCGATTTTTTTTCTAGTCATACATGTAACATCAACTGTCATACATGTAACATCAACCATTATCAAATTATCATACGGTCATTGAAATCAAAGAAACTGGTCGAAGAGCAGAAATTTCACTGAGTGCATTGATAAACTATTAATCAGTGTCACAAAGAAACAAGCCACATACATGTAGTTGTTACTACAGTGACTATCGTTATTCTAAACATTCTATGTTAGGATATCTGTTGGCAGGGTTGTGAAGATTGTGACAAATACAAGGTTATAGTGCTGATGATGTGAAATGTTACCTTCTTGGGTTTAGGTTTGCGTTTGGGTTTGTACTTCTCTATTTCTTTCCACTGGTCGCAATGCAATTTGAACAAAAAGACAGCAGGACAGAAGAATGTTAAAAATTAGACCATTAAAGTGTTATCGTTCTCCTTTAGTACTATTCCTTGTGAACTTTTAACAAAAGGGAGTATAGTATTTCTGGTAACAGCATTCTGTTTTCCATGTAAAATGACTTTAACATGATTGTAGGAACTAGACACCATACACCAAACATTGAGGGCTTTCACCGTGATGGGCATTTGTGTGTGGGAAGGACTGAATTGTCTGTCTGTGAACACCG
>NW_017804176.1:416175-440532 GCF_001625305.1 Branchiostoma belcheri | reverse complement strand
CAACTCAGCACACGTAGCTGGAAAGAAGGCAGGTTATAAGACTGTATACTGGTGAGACAAACAATTATCACTTTTCTTCACAAGCTAGCAGGTTGGAATGATCTAGAGATGCATACAACTACATGTACTACAAGGAAACACATAGTATACTATAATTACATTTAAAAAACTTCAACCAGGAAGAAATGCAAACTTTTGGGTTGTTTCCTACTTAAATCAAAGCAGTTTGATGATGACTGTCACAGTGGTTATTAAAGGTAAGAATATTTGATTTACCTCTTCCTCCTCCCCCTCCTCTTCCTCCTCCTCCTCCCCGCCTGCAGCATCCTCCTCATCCTCATCCATGTCCATCCCCGTGTACTCCCACCCACGGTACTGGTACGTCACTGTGGGAAGATACACGTTCAGCAATCAAAACCTAATATGTGCTATATGCACTGGATAGGCATAAAAGTGAGAACTTCGCCTTTACAGTATTCTACTTGTGAGAGATACAGCAATACTCACAATGTATATTTCTGAATTGGTATAATTACATATACCGGTAAAAGGTATTTCAACTTACTCTCAATTCTGTGGATGGCATCCTCCAGTTGTTTGTCCTCAGTCTTCCCTTCCACCTCTATATCGATGGGCATGAGTGAGGAGGTTCCTGAGATCACAGCCTTCAGCGACGCCCACTCCCGCTCAAATTCTCCCCTCTCCTGACGCCACTGCTCCACTTCTGGTCCCTCAGGGGGCACTGGGGACTGGACAAACAGGGATGAGAACATTCTTGTCATTGAAAGTTCCGTTTAAAATCTTTTATTTGACCTGTGTGTTTCTACAAGAGACTAAGAGAGCTACCATGTGCAATTATTAGCAGTACAAATTCGGCGCCAAAAATCTTACTCAGCAGGGCAAAGTGAGGAAAAATAAACTGAACTTCTTCAACCTGCACTAAAATTAATGAATTTAACTTTCTTCAAGCTGATTTCTACAGTACTACCAAAAGCAAATTTGTGATCAAAGCTGAACCCAAAGCAGAGAGATTGTTAGCCTGTATCTAAACAATATTTACTACTAAGTACAATCATACAATGTTAAGTATCTCAATTTAACAAGTGGTTTGTATTTTGTTTTCTTTTTGTTTTGTTATAATGGGGATGTAGATAATTACTCACCACTGGTGGCGGGGTAGGTTCTGGTGGAACTGTACAATAGGGGGAAAAAGGAATAAAAAGTCAGACATTACACATAAAACAGATTTTTTTCCCATCATTTCCTTCATGTGTTCCTGTGTGCATCATGTGTGTGTACTGAAGGACCTCTGTAACAGAAGGGTTGTTAGGTTAGGGATGAAGAATTGACTGTTAAACAAGACACATAACATACAGGAGGTATCTTCTCATGTAGGTGTAAGATTAGGTTTATCTTTATGTCTTAAGTTTGCCAATCTTTATTGTCTTTTTTAACCAATATTTACGGGTCATATATAAAAGAAAAGTGGTATGTTTGCATGAGGAAAGGGGGAAAGTTACAAGAAAATGCATTTTCATGACATGGGGAATGAATACAAGTACAATTATGTGTAAGAGAAGACTGTTTTGACATTTTTTCAAAGTTTTCAGACACCAAGAGCTCTTAAGGAGTGCCATGTTGCAGTACAAGCTTGGAATGTATATTCCAGCTGAGAGCAGAATACATGTATGATTTAACTGTCATAGAGCACTTAAACCGGCATATAAAATTATGCACATTTTTACTGCAGCAAGGTATGGAGCTTCGCAATCAGTCACAGTAAGCACTGACAGTTCAAGTCCAGCCGACAGTAGCATTTCATTCATTTCATTGCAATACTCGCTCTTAGCATGAAGAATTACATGTATAGCAGCAGCAGGATTAAAAGATTTATCATTGTAGTTAGGTGTTATAAAAGTTTACATTTAGGTAAGACTATTACCAGGTACAAGGATTTCCAATGTAATGTTAAAGATACAGAAAAACACATCACTGTTAATACTTTTTTGAAGTTGCTTAATTTAGTGGAAGACGTTATGTAGTATGTGGGATACAATTCAGTCTTGGCACAGGACAAGCTCCAGTGGAAGAAACTGACCACAGCCTTATATCCCGCAGTAGTATGAAGAGGATAAGTTATATAGTATAAATGTTGCTTGTTTTATAGATTAGCCTTAATCCCATTAATCCCGATTAGAGGAAGCAAAGATAGGTTAGTGACAGTCTCCAGGGCACAGCTGATTTGCATAACACAGCCACTCCACAGCCACCACGTAGGTTTGACTTCTACCTTCTTCCTCTGGTGCAGGGGGTTCTGGTGGAGGGGCCTCCGGCTCGGCTGGGGGTTTAGGGGAGGCGGCTTCTGCTTCTTCTTCTTCCTTCAACTCTTCCTCCTCAATCTCCTCGTCAATCTGGCTTTTCTCCTCTTCTTTCTCTTTCTCCTCATCCTCATCTTATGTTATTTGGGGAACATTGTGTGACATAAGGATGACTGAGGTAGGTATGTAATGTCGTGTGTGTTTAAATCACAGAGTGTGATGTTGAAGCTTGCTGTTACGTTTCTTTCTTCTTTTACACGCAAGTTGTTATACACAAGACTTTTTACAGCATTTAGAACTTGCACACGACAGAGAAAGCAGCATATTCTTTAATTGCAGTTTACCTTGAAGAGGTTTAGATTGTGGGAGCATATCTTAAAAGAAAATTAAACTTGGAAGGGCTGGTTGGGTCAAGTAGGTTTAGAGTGGGTAGAGTTACATTATAGTGATTTGGTTTCTGGAATTCAGGCTGTTTTACAGGATTGTTAGATTATTAGGAGACACAGCAGCTGAACTTCTTGCGTTTACAAAGAATTTCAAATTTTCAAAGTTAGCAGTCTTATTTGATGGAAGACAGAGCAGCCACATGCAGACACCAGAAAGTTTATCCTATGTTGCATCACATTTACTGCAGAGTCTGCTTGGGTAGAAATGCTGAGTTAGTTAACATAAGTTTAAATGAGAGTAAGACAGCCTTGTAAGTGTGTGTGTGACTGAAAACAAACAAAGACAAAGACCACAGTATCCTCACAGCACGACAGTGAAATGTCACAACAAGGCTTTACAGCTCAGCGCTCTTGTGAGCATGTCAGCAGAATATACGGCGCCTGTGCAAAAACAATAATGTATTGTGCATATATGTAATACATACGGTAATAGGACTTTGGCAGAATGCCTCGTTTAAGGTCGTATTCACATATTTATGGGTGATATCCTGTCAAAAGGAAAAATTCTGATGCAATGTTGACCAAACATCCAACGAAAACAGGGTTTTGCACAGGCACAGTACACTCTGCCGACGTGCTGCTCCTGTGAATGTTACAGTAGGCATTATGAGGAGACACAGCAGGGACAGTCACAGTCAGCCAGACCAGGCTTCAGCCTGACCACCACACCACACTGGGTACCTTTCGTCCCCTCCTCTCCCTCCACCTTTTCCCCCTCCCCCTCGGGGGGTTCCTCCCCCTGGGTGGGGGTAACGGCCTCGCCGGGGAAGGCTTCGGACGGAGGTTCTGCCGGAACCTCGCCTTCCGCGGGCGTTTCCCCCGCAGGCTTCTCACCCTCCTCCTCTGATTGGTTGTGACATTAGTGGTGCATTATGGGTGATGGTGATGATGGTTAGGTGCGGCGACGTGGTTAGAACGAGACATTGATTAATTTGGAGGCAACGATACAAATTAGATGATTTTCACATGCATGAAAACAGACATGATTATTACATGATCACGTGATTCTTGATGATTATTATTCCATTAACATGCAGGCATTTGTTGATGTCAATTAATCAATTATCGACACAAACAAGATAAAATTATCATTCAATCATGCAACACATGCATCTGTACAATGATAAGTGGTGATATGGATGACCCGATGACCCAATTATACCAGTTTTAATTTAACCAGAACAAAGTTTTGCTCTAGAATTAATGTGGTGGCATGGTAGTCAGAGGATTAGGAGGCAAAACCCTTTTCAGTGAGTACCTGTCTTTGTGGTCATATGACGTTAGCCTAGTTTATAGACCTACAGATCAAGATTTAGCTCAACTAGAACAGATCTGTACCCCACCTTTGCTTTTTTGGCTCTTCCTCCAACCTTGCCCATCAAATACCCTTGAACTGGCTATAGGTCCTTTTTTCTTTCTCAACTACAGTCCAATCACAAACATACCAGGTCCTGTCCTTTGTGCTGATTCTGCCAGCATGAAGAAACTTGCAGCTGAATCTAGTTCTAACCTTTACCCATAAATCCTAAGGTGCTTAACCCGACTGAGACACAGACTTGTACTTCAACAATAGGACAATGTTCTCACCATCGCTGAGTTCTCCTGCCTCGATCTTCCTGCGCCGTTCTTCCTCTGCAGCCTGCCTCTCTCGTTCCTCTTCTTCCTTCCTTGCACGTTCCTCCTCCAACCTGCGATAAAAATTTTGTCACAGAGATAGATCAGTACTGGTACTCATGCTATCTCTGCATGTAAGGATGGTAATTTTTATGTACTTAGAATTTGGACCAAGCAGTACTGTTCTGTGTGATCTAAGATACAAAAAATGTAAGGAATGTACATGTACAAGGAAATGTGCTACAGATTTTGGGTCTGACTTGAAATGCATTATATCCTATCTGCAAGCATCAAAGGTATGACATAAATGAACATCCAGAATGTGAAGCTTTACTGTGCATCCTGCAACAAGTAGAACAACCTGTGCTAGAACTCACCTAGCCTCCTCGGCTGCCTTTGCCTCCGCGGCAGCCTCTTCTACCTTCCTGGCGCGGACTTTCTCGTCGACCTCCTCCTGGTTGACCTTGTACCAACGCTTCAGCAGGTACGCACCATTCTCGCTGCTGTCCCGGAGACATATGACATCGTCGGGACAGATGTTCTTGTCCACCATGGCGGCCCACTGGTCACGGTTGTTGGGGAAGTTATCCAGGATCCAGCCACCAAAGCTAGAGAGAAACACATGAAATCAATCAACAGTTACTGTATCGTGCAAATCAATCGACTGTATCATGTAGGATACAATGTATGACAAGTTGGAAAATAGCACTACATAAGGAGTCTACACTATTCTAGTTTGTTTGTTTTATTTCTTTATGATGAATGTGACTTTGCCATAAAGGTGAAATTATAGGACAATAACTCACAAGGGTCCGTCTGGGTTCTTCGTACGCAGGTTGTTCTCCACCTCCTTGATCTTCTCCTCCATCACCTCCACATACACGTCAGGTGGGATGGTGATCGTCTGCTTCTCTGCCTCCTTCACCGCATCCTCCACCATCTTCAACACCTCAGGGTGGTTAGCATCAACTGGAAGACAACGGGACAGCCTTGGATTTTTTTTTAAGTATTGATTTTTTTAAAGTATTGTTGCTATATGCATTATGTAATATATGTGACAACACATTAATGACTTTTTGTGATATTGTTATGTTTGACTGTTGACTCTATTTGGATCCACATTTAGCATACAAATTGTTACTTTATTCAGAAACATCAGATCTTGTTGTCATAATACATTTCCGGTTACCGGTAAAAGGGCATGAAATATCTTAGAGATACTTGTTGGGGGCTGACTGTGGGGTACATATCAGACACATTCATTTACACAATATAATAAGTAATTTAATCTGTAGCCTTACCGACAATGGGCTCAGGTGCTTTTGGTGGCTCTGGTTTGCTCTCTGTAAAACAAAAGACAAGTCAGGAAGAGTCCATTGTGTGGGTTAGAGATTAAAAGGGACACCAGACAAGCTCGTTACAGGAGAGGGAAACTTCTGGAAGAGAAGGAAAGGAGTGGTGAATTTGAGGAGTATTAGCTATTTGTGTACAGTGTCAGTCAGCATGGTGGGGAAAGTTGTAGACTTGACATACAGGAAGGCAGAGAATATCTGTACTGTTATTTAATGTGACCTGATGAAAAAATCACCATTTAGAGAGATGGGATGAGAATGAGGAGTGTAAAATAAAGTTAGCCATTGTGTAGTCCAGTGTCAGTCAGCATGGTGGTGAAAGTACAAGTAGTTCTTCTTCTTATACACTGCTTAGCCCAATTTGCATCAGACTACGAGTAGCTAGTTATCAAAGTCAAAGACTTGGTGGTATACAAGAAGACAGGAAGATCTGTATTGTTAAACTGATCCTGATGAAAAACAAGTGGGGTGAGCAAGAAAAGTGACTGAACAGTACAATAAGGTTCATTGCATGCAGGGGGTGCTAGCATTAGCAGGAAGCACAGCTTGGGTACCGTCCCCTCCCTCACCAGTAGGCTCTTCCGCTGGCTCTTCCGCTGTTTGGTCCCCCTCCCCCTCCTGGTCTTTCTCCCCTTCTTCCTTCTCCCCTTCATCAGGTTTCTCCTCTTGGTCTTCTGCAGCCTTTTCTGCAGCTCCTTCTTCTCCTGAAGCAAGCAAAGCCTCTAGGTGTAACTATAAAGCCTTCTTAAAAATCTGCCTCTCTAGCAAAAGGAATGCTCTACTCATTAACGATAAGAAAGAAGCTTAAAACTCAATCTATCTCAGAGTTCCTCTGATACTGCCTGTAATTAGAAGGATTAGCAAACAAACGGTAGGCATAGCTATCTTACTGATCTAGCACTATCTGGAGAAATTGTCATGCAAGCTGAGCATGTATTTTAATCACATTAACCTTCTTTGCTCAGTTTTGCATACATAATGCAGTGCTTTAATATCTCTTTATTTCAGCCTGCTATACCTGTCTGCTTATCATCTGATGACACATTTCGAAGCTTTTGTCTCTGTCTTTCTCTGAAATTCCATTCATTCAAATCAGTGTCTCTTAGACTAACTGCCTCTCTAACTGCCTCTCTGGCTGTCAAACATCTTGTTGTTGAGCCTGTCTGTCTACCTGACTGCCTCTCTGTCTGTCTGTCTGTCTACCTGAGAGAAAAGAAAACTTGTGTATGAAGTACCTTCCTCTCCACCCTCCCCCTCTGAGTCCTTTGCAGCATCCTCTGTGGGCTCATCTGTCTCTGCTACATCCCCCTTCTCAGAGACAGCTGGGAACAGGAGGAAAAAACAACTTAAGATACGCTAATCAGATCAACTGTTGTGTAAGCACCTCCTTGTGTGTGTGAACTGTAATCTCTTGGTTGTCCGTGTAATGAAAGATGTATATTGTTGTATACACCAAAGCTAAACATACTAGTGCAGTATAGTACAAAGCATCTGTGAAGCAATGCTGTACTCAGAAGACTGATCTACAGTCTATGATATTTTCCATCATTCTGTACTCACTCTCTTCCTTCTCCAGAGCCTCCTGTTCCAGCCTCATCTTCACCAGGTTGATGGAGGATTCTAACGTCTCCTCTCGGACCTTCTGAATCATCTTCTCCTTCTCCATCTCTATACGAGGCTTGATCAACTCCTGCATGCTCAACACCTGCAACAAGATAACATTATGGGTCTTAGCTTTTCTTCAAGATAGACTTAACGGTGCACACACCAATTCTTCCGCGACAGGGGTCCACTGTAGTGCCCGGAAAAAAAGTGACGAAGGGGTTCCGATGGTTCATGTTTGAGTTTACATTTCTCATAATCTGCTGCAAAATGGGATTAACTACTAACATGGCTGGAAAGTGTAAGAAGTGGCGTGTTTTGGGTGAAAATTGATTTCGGGCCCGAGGCTTACTTCCGGGTATCCTTCCGCCCTGAGCGCGGTGCTTCGGTTTGACCTAGTTTTGCCTTGTATGCGTTCTGGGGGTGCTGTAGCTATGCCTCGCGCGACGGGCTATTGTGATAATCTCAGTGTTAGGATTTTCTTTATACTTTTCTTAATAATACATAAGTGTTTTCTCTTTCCGACCATATAAGTCATATCGGTGGCTAAAATCTGGGTGATGGGTTTAATTCCACGTGAAAATGGCCAATTTTTGGCATCATTTTTCATCGAAAAATTCTTTATCCCCCTAAAATTTACTAAAATGTGAGAGGTGAAAGAAATTGAAATTCTTTTGTTCTCGTAGCTAGAGGGATATCCTTCATTTGCAAACAGAGTGTTTTGGCTTAAGAGGTATTTCCTGAAAGAGACGGTCGCTAGAGTTGAGGGTATGCAGAATCGAATTGAGACCCAAAATAAACTGGGGTGTGCCCCCGTAACATGTCAATTTACTATTTCTTCCATAGAGCACTAGAATTTGTTCAAAAGAGTTGGTGAAACAGTAGACTTGACAATGACAATTGTTTTTGTTGGCAAGACTAATAAGCAGTGAGAGGTGCTTGAAAATATGATGAAAATCTGTCACCAGGAAATGTGAATATTTTGTAAAGAGCCATTAATACAAGATTATGTAAATGAGAAACAAAAGTTATATTTAAATCAATTTAAAGAACCTCTTCCTTGTTCTGCCCCATGAGTCTGGAATACAAATATTACAGATGAATTGTCAACACCTTAATTCCTGAACATTAATGGAAGACTAGAAAACAAAAACCTAACTTACCACAGCATTGTATTTCTGAGCCAGTAGATGACATATGGAGGTCTTGCCAGAAGTGGGGGGTCCGGTCACCACGAGCTTGCAGGGGGGTCTGGGCAGAGGGGGCAGTAAGTAGGGCCGGGGGTTCTTCAAGAACTTTTCCATTGCCTCTGGGGAGGATAGCACATATATCTTGTCCAGGAAACTGCAGGAAAGAGAAGTCAAAATAGTTTTCAATCCAAAAGTTATTTTATATTAACACATGTCAAAATCTTCATGCATTCTTTACAACAATAGTAAAGAAATTATGTATGAATCAGAGTTATAAATATTTTTCAAGAAATCATGAAAGATAAATTAATTACACATTACTCATCTTACATACCATAAAGCCCTCAATCTAAAAATCAGAACTCTTTTGACACTGCTTAAGTTCAATCTCACAAGCAGGAATGCAACATGTACTGAAAAAGTAGAAAAAAATTTGTGATGAAATCTACCTTTAAGTATTACTAATATAACTGTTGTTTCAAACAGTGATGTATAATGTACCTGACAGCGAATTCAGGTTTCCCCTGGACCAGGTTGCCCTCCGACATGGCGACAGGACAGACCCGTAGCCAGCGGCTGCGTCTCCAGCGGAAGCGTGGCGCGACCGTCTCCTTACTGGCCAGCGTGCGCAGCAGTTCCTCCGTCTCCATGTCCTCGGGGAGCTCCTCCTCCTCCTGGTCGTGGAGGCGGATGGGAACCGCCGCGCGCCGCAGGATGAACGTGTCCAGCTTGGTCATCAGCTGGGTGAACAGCAGGCGGTGGTTGCTGTTGGCGTCCAGCTCAATCAGGTACTGCTGGTCATGGTCAGCCATGTAGTCCTGCAAGGTACAGCACAAGAAAGATATTAGTAAGACAACAGCTACTATTAAACTGTAGTTTTTTCAAGACTTGTACAACAATGAGGGGGTTCACCATGCATTTTTGAGAGGTACAGAGTTTGACTGCCAAGCTACAGTCAGTCCATTATCAAATGATAAATACTCATTGTACATGGATATAAGGCTCCTCTAATATACAATTTACCTGCAAACAATGTGCAAAAGTAATATACAATTATGGTACAATGGAACTTGGCTATAGCAGCTTTATTAAACCATTCTGTGTGTGCGTGATATGACATTGTAAGGCATGAAAGTTACCTCCAGTGTCCTGAGCATGTTGTCCTTATACTCCTGTATGTTGTGTGTGATATACTCAGGCAGGTCCTCCACTCTCTTTACCAGGCGAGCCAGGATCTCTGGGTCCAGCTCTGGAGGCCCTTCATCTCCCTAGTCAGCAAACAAACAGATATTCAGTAACAAAGATGACTTTTTATTGAACTAGTCATAGAAAAAAACAGATATAACAAAGACAGGGCTTTTCATTGGTATTGTCATCAAACAAACAGATATTCAGCACCAAGGAGAGAACTAATCCATTGACCAGACATGCCTTTGGCACAAGTTGGATTACTGCAAGAGTAAGAGTACTGTAACTTATGCTTGAATGCATGAGTGACATGAATTTTGAAGAATTATTTCTTTATTCTGAATTGTATATGCTGATCAAGTATTTGAGAGCATTTGATAAGAGCCGGTAGTTTATCTCCCATACTTTTTAAACAGAGAACTACATACAAAACCTTTCGGGTCTTGTCATTTTACAGACTTTCAAGAATTCATGGACAAGTATGTTAGGTGTGCTTCTGTACTCTTAACAGTGTAAGATGTACACGGACCATTTTACTAAGTGAACCTCTACTTCCTACAGCACCATTCTCACCTCCTCTCCCTCTCCTTCCTCCTCTTCTTCTTCCTCCTCCTCCTCCTCTTCCTCCCCCTCCCCCTTCTGGGGTTTAGGCTCAGGTTTCTCTGGGTTCCAGATGTCTTCTGGGTAGAGTTCATTTGTCAGGGGGTCCACCCTCTGTCCTAGTCGCCGCTTCTCCAGATCTTTGTCAGGAATCTATGGACAACAAAGTATGAAAGTATTCAGTACAGATCACAAAACTATGGCTTTTCGGCCAGTATTTCACTATCTGTGGTATTCATCGGCTAAGTTACATTTCAATGTTAAGGGAAAGTTGAATTTTAGGTGTTTACAAGTAACTTTTTTTAAGATGGTGCAAAACTACTGTTAATGACATATTATACATTTGAACCTCCTAGCCTAATGTAGCACTACTTCATGAGTATATACTTACTTTGAGATTGACAATGAAGTCAGGTTTGAGTTTCCAGTTCTTGACAAGCTCCAGCTGTTCTGGGATGTTCATGTAACTCTCATCCATACAGGGGAACCCATCCAGAACATAGCCTGAACAACAACATAAAGATCTTATTAGGAAAATTAAATGGGTGGTGAGAAAAACATTTGAATATAAATTCCATATATGGGCAATTAGTATGGATGGTAATAGATTAACATTGAAGGGTCCACTACTGGCAGTTTTAAGAAAATTCCTAGACAGCATCCACTGAATTCTTAAATGGGAATCATCCACAGAACAAATTGACAGCAACAATGAAGTGCCTCACCGTGATGTGTGACCTCTGAAGAGTTGATCTTATCCTGGACCATCTTGGCCACCATTTCTTCTGGGATGGCTTCTCCTCGAAGGAGGATTTCTTGGCACTGAGACAGGAATAGAAAATAAGGATTGGCTGAGTGAATTCTTTGGTACAAAATTGGGAAACACATTGCAAATTTGTAGACAGTGGTGTGTGAGAGACTGTTAAGTTGTTACATTCTACTGCGTCAAAATGAAAGAGAAAAAGTTATAACATTACCCACCTTTATTCCCATCTCTGTCTGTAGTTCTATGTTCTGGTTGATGATGTCAGTGGCTGAAAGGAAAACCCAAGTCATGTCATTGTATCAATTTTTTATCTATATGCTTTACAAAGCATATAGATACAAATTAAAGAATATGAGATATATTAAACTTATGAGTACTAAAGATGATAAAAATAGACGACACAACAAGGATGCGTATGCCATAAAAGTGTCATCATAAAGGTTAAATGTATCCTGTAAACTTTATGTAAATGACAACAATCAGTAATAAGACACAATTAAGATGGATAAACACAAAAGTAAAAAACTGTTTTGTAGACAAAAATACTTACGATTTACTAGCTGTGCCTTCCATGTCATTGCCAGTTTTTGTGCCAGCATGGTTTTGCCAGACCCTGGCTTTCCTATGACTATGAAACATGTTGGTTTGGACAACAGGGCTCTCAATTCCGTCTGAAACGAAGAAAATATTCTTGTCAGCATATCATGCCATCATTCTATTATCTGCTTGAAATGGTCTCTGTAATAGTTACAATCAAGTTGAACTGCACTTTTTTGGAATATGGAATTGTACCCTGCATTAATTTTTTTTATAAATGAATTGTACTGTTTGGTAGAACAAGTGCAATAGAAGAAGCAAACTGTTAAAAAGTTCTCATTTTATTTTGTTCCTGATAACACAAGACAATATCAAATGACCAACCTCATCTTCGCTATACGGGTCTCCCTCCAGAGGTTTCAGCTCCTCAGGAATGTCACTCAGACTCATCACACTGATCCCAGGACCAATGCTCCCCCCTCCCTCATCAACTGATGCCTACAGGACAAGACAGCATCACACATGTTTCATAGTTCACAGAGTTGTTACAGTTTTATTGAGCCTGAAACAATATTTGATGCAGATTTCTAAATAAAAACACTATAATTTATTACCAGTGGAGACACGAATTTCTAAATATGTATAAACCTTATGTGACAGTATTCATAAACTCATGCAGTAAATGGAATAAAGGGACCAAACCATACTCTACGATATCATACATAACTTCATTGATTCAGTCTCAAAATTTTATAACTTGTGTTGCCAGGGGCCAGTAGGGCAAAGTTGTCTTCTCACAAGAGTTTTAACTTTTGAATTCATTTCAGGCTGTTTATTCTGATCTTTAGTGTGTATATTGCGTGTGAAATTTTGAAGGAAATAGATACCAGAAGTGATGAGGTTAGAAATCAACAAGTGACCTCGGTGTTTTGTATGCTGTCTATCTCGCTCAACGGATCCGAACCCCAAACCACAACATCACGCAATGATTTTAACCGCGATAATCCTGCTGTGCGTGCGTGTAGACAAACGAAACTCACAAGGGAGAAGCACTATCTGTTCATAATATCAAAAATATCAATAAGCACTCTTAAAGTGTCATAACGGGTTGAATATTTGGCATAAAATTCAAATTAAAATCTTACCTGTTCTACGTCCGCCATATTTGTTTGGTCGCCATAGAATCGGTGGATGATACCATATATCTAATAGGGGTGAAAATACGATTTGCGATGAAATTCGGTATTATAGTCAAAGTACTATAATTTCATTAAACAATTGTACAATAGATACTAATTTATTCAAGGTTATGCATAGACATTTGATCAAATTGCCATACAAAAAAATCCATATTTGAACACACCCCTACTTTTACCGGCAGTGATAGAATCCAAACGTACACTTCCCACAATTCAATGCGCCAGCGCCAAATCCAAAATGGCGGAGATTTGCCAAAATGTATTTTTTTCCTCACGTTTCTTTGGAATAGCGCTTTATTTTGGAAGGTATTTAGGATAATACAAAGTGAAATATTTTCAGGCACGAATATAGGACCTATAGAATTGTTTATTTGCCGTAAAAGCCGCAAAGTTGGTGAGTATTTTTGCAGTTATGGGTCAGTGAAACTATGGTTCATGTGTTGTTGACATATCAAAAATATCAACCTACGTATACCGTGGCCGACAAGTACAAAATTTTACACCGCAACTTTTGGTGTTTTACACCGCAACTTTTGGTGTTTTACACTGCAACTTTGGGTGTTTTACACTGCAACTTTTGCTGTGTTTTACACTGCAACTTTTGCTGTGTTTTACACTGCAACTTTTGCTGTGTTTTACACTGCAACTTTTGGTGTTTTACACTGCAACTTTTGCTGTGTTTTATACTGCAACTTTTGCTGTGTGGAAAACTTACACCCCTCCCCTTTATAATGGACGGTCCCCCTGTCAGGTCAAAGGTGACAAAGATGGCGGCGGCCTGAGAGTCACAGTGTCGTGCTGTGACTGAGTGTGAGACAAACGATGTCCATACCCAAAAATAATGAACTAACCTGCAGAAAATTTATGTCATTGCTGTTGATGTCTGGAGCTGGATATCTGACGTCCTTGATAAATTTGTTGTGTCGCATGGCAGCAAAAAGCAACATAATTTGTAATCACTGGACCTGGTCGAAACATTTTTAAATTTATCCCGATCTATAGGCCAAAGCTAGAAAAACCTTTAGAAAAAAACTAACGTCACAACGTAGCCAAGCTTTTCCTCTAAAAAACTTATGCACGAAAAGGATAACTCAGTCGACGTAGTTTGCATGCCATCGTTGTCACCTTTGACCTGACAGGGGGACCGTCCATTATAAAAGGGGAGGGGTGTAAGTTTTCCACACAGCAAAAGTTGCAGTGTAAAACACAGCAAAAGTTGCAGTGTAAAACACAGCAAAAGTTGCAGTGTAAAACACAGCAAAAGTTGCAGTGTAAAACACCCAAAGTTGCAGTGTAAAACACCAAAAGTTGCAGTGTAAAACACCAAAAGTTGCGGTGTAAAACACCAAAAGTTGCGGTGTAAAATTTTGTTCTTGTCGGCCACGGTATACGTATATCAACAACAACAACAACAACAACGTTTGTAAAACATTCGTTCGAAGACCAAACAGCTTCATAAAGGCCTATAATGAAGTAGATTTGTATTAAACTTGACACATTCTTCCTGTTGTCTTTCAGATGAGTGACAGCACAAATTACTAGTGATGAACAGTACTTCAACTTGACATCCCATCTGCACCATAATAATTTTTGAGTGTGATCACAACTGTCACCATGATCCGGACACTAAGCATAGCACGCCTCTGTCTGCTCGCCTTGGGAGCCCGCCTGGTGCTGATAGCATACGGAGAATGGCAGGACCGCACCATGCTCGTCAAGTACACAGACGTGGACTACTACGTCTTCTCTGATGCTGCCCAGTACATCACTAACGGACAGTCCCCATACAACCGTGCCACATACAGATACACCCCCCTCCTGGCCTGGATGTTAACACCCAACATTTACCTCTCACCTGTGTTTGGCAAGCTGCTCTTTGTTCTAAGTGATGTCATATCAGGTTACTTTATGCACCAGATTCTTCTGTTGCGGGGAGTGGATGAGAAAACGAGCAAGGTTTGTGCGTCCGTGTGGCTGTTCAACCCTCTACCGATGGGAGTATCTAGCAGAGGCAATGCGGAAGCTCTGACTATCATGTTGGTCCTGGGAACACTGTACTTTGTCATGAAGAAATGTACCAAGACTGCCGCCTTTCTATATGCCACCGCAGTACACTTCAGAATCTACCCTGCGACATACGCTCTTCCGTTGTTTCTCCTATTGGACGAGGAATACACGGGTCGTAAACAAGCAACCAAGACGACGTTAGACTTCATGCGGTCTTTAGTCAACCCTTCACGAGTGCAGCTTGTGCTTACATCTGCTGTGACGTTTGTTTTGTTAACAGGGTTATGTTTCATCATGTATGGACAGGAGTTTGTTGAAGAGACCTATCTGTACCACTTGACAAGGAGAGACATAAGACATAACTTCTCTGTGTACTTCTACATGTTGTACTTGACGTCGGAGAGTGAGTGGTCCTTTGTGGTGGGGATTGTGACGTTCCTGCCCCAGGTTGTCCTGTTGGTTGCCGTGTCGTGTTGGTTGTACAGAGACCTGCCGTTCTGCTGTTTTGTGCAGACTTTCCTGTTTGTAACCTTCAACAAAGTCTGTACTTCACAGGTGGGCAAGACTTCAAACTTTACATAAGTTGGCTCAAGAATGACACATAACTTTGGACAAAAATAAACAGAGCACAGATTTTTAGCATCCATTTTAAACATTTTTTTTCTGTGTAAGGCAATTCTTCATCCATTACATAAAACAGTATTTTCATGACTATATGAGGACTTATTTACATGAAATGACTCATGTTGTTGCTTCTGTGTCCCATAATTCCCAGTACTTCCTGTGGTACCTGAGCCTACTTCCTGTCATCCTGCCCTCTCTGAAGCTGAAGATCCAGGATGCTGTTACCATGGCAACCCTGTGGTTCCTGGGGCAGGCCCTGTGGCTGCTCCCTGCCTATTACCTGGAGTTCCAAGGACAGAACACTTTCCTGTACATCTGGGCAGCAGGGATCCTGTTCTTTGCCATCAATGTGTGGATTCTGATAAAGCTGCTTAATTCACATGTACACGAGCCGATGTTTCACAATGGAAAACTTGTTAAGTTGAACATGAAGGATCAGTAACTGGCTTGATGTATACATCTACTTAGTAGTATTGTTTGAGAAGGGGTGAAGGTAGTTTCAGTGAGGACAAAATGTTTTTGTTACTCAATGCGGAAGCGATGGGATCTGCTTGATACGACTACAGTACATGTATTTTAATTGAAGTGTTGATATTCAGTTTTGCCTTTTTACTTTTAACATAGTGTAGAATAATGAAGAGAACTTTTGATCATAGCTTTATTCCTCTTAGTGTTTTAAACTTCAATTTCATATGAGATGTTTCTGAAATAAGTATGTAAGAAATGTAGTACATACACTTACTGTGAGGTTGAATTGTTTCTCCTATGCAGATCATGACTTTTCATAGAAAAAGTTAAAGCTAAGAGTTCAGTATGGATTAATAGAATGTTTGCTTGCATAGTCTAGACTAGAGCAAAGTCCCTCTGTGTTTTTACTGTGGATAGTGTCAAGGTTGGATTTGTGCCAAAGTGGATTTATTAGAAATATTCTACACCTGCAAATGTCATTCAGTTCATTTTTTACATACTGGGACTTGGTACTTAAAGTTTGGTGTTATCTGGATAAAATACATGATGCATATATACATTACATCATTGTGTGGAAAAACAAACCTGTAAGTAAAGACAATCAATCACACCTGTCTCAATCAATTTATTGAACCTCCTTGATTTGCCTGCATATCACAAAGAAAACATCCCTCCCAAACACACCCTAACGATGATCACAAAACCTCCTTCCACATATGGCCATTAAAGAACGCCAAATTGCCCGTAATCTGCCTGTGTCCATTCCCGCGCCCATAAAAACTCATTGCTGCACCCCAAAACCAGGGGCTCTTATTGGCACTCAGATCAGGCAATCATTAACAAGTGTAAACAAAACTACCCACGTGCCACACCTGTAGATCAAAGTCCGTAGGTCTATCACAACATTCTCACGACGACAGGCAAAGCCAGTAGCTAAAGAAAAGGGGCCAGCCTGCTACATGTATGAAACCAGCGCTGGATTTTATGTAAAACTGCTTTAAACGCTTCGTAAAGATGTTGGAGCTGTTGACGAGGCTTGTCCTTCTAGCGGGATGTATTGGGACTGCACGTTGTGAAGCTACCGGCTCCCCGCTGCCACCTGTTGGTCATTTCTACGTCAAGAACGAGAGGGGGGACAAATGTCTCCTGTTGGACATCTCCGCCACTTTTCACGTCGAGTACCTAAAAACAGACAACACTACGGACACGGTCTCGTACCCTCTGCCCAACAATAGCTACGTCACTGGAATATGCGCCCATGGATTTCACGAGCAGACAGCCGTCATGAACATCAGCTTTCACGACACATCTCCACATATGGGACATTTCGGCATGAACCTTACATTCTCCAGAAACTTCCCCTTGATGACACATTTTTGGCTTTCGGAGGTCTCCATCTACTACCAGCTGATACCGGCCCTGTTCCCAGACGCGTTGGACTTGAACAAGACCCTCATCTCCACCGTCTCAGGGATTCAGGCGATCAAGACGTCTTCTAACGCCGTGGCCCCTCATTCATACCTATGTAAGAGGGAACAGGAGTTGTTTCGAAGCCATGCTAACGATTTTAATGTTCCGCTTAGCGCCAACTTAACTGTTTACAACATCCAGGCCCAACCGTTCGAGGTGAACGACCAAGGCACGTTCTCGCTCCCAGAAGAGTGTGCCCAAGACTATCAGCCAACGACGAACCCCCCTCCACCAACTACAACCCCCTTTCATGATGTAACCCCGTCCTTAGTCTTTCCCGTTGGATATTTTTCTTTGAATGACTCTAGAGGCCAAGTGTGCCTGTTGGCAAATATGGGCGTCTTGTTTCGTGTCGAATACCGCACAGACAACGGCAAGAGCAGAAACGCCACCTACGTCCTTCCTGCGAACTGCAGCGTGGGCGGGTCTTGTGGGGACGACCAGGCGACCTTGACTTTGATGTTCACCGACACCTTTAACCTCAGTTTATCCTTTTATTCCGACGGGAAAAGGTTTATTTTGAATAGCCTCGTGGTTGGTTACCAACGCAACGCACGGTTCTTTCCCGGCGCCGACGACCCGAACACGTCTGACATCCAGGTAGCGAACGACTTGTCCCTCTTCGATACCCAGCTGGGAAAATCGTACAGGTGCTCCTCCCAGCGGAATTTCACGGTAGGACAAAGTGTGGTGCTAGAAATACTCGAACTGCACGTCCAACCGTTCGGCGTGAAGGATGGCCAGTTCAGCGATGCGGTAAGATGTCCCCAAGACTTGCTCACCACAATATACCCCGTTCTGAACGCCACAACAACGTTACCAGCCACCACAGTGCAAACGACCGGTGTGACGGACACCATTGCCCCTGCATCAACTATTCTCCCCTCATCTACCCCATACACGCCCACAACGCCTCCTCACAAGCCCTCAAAACCCCTGCAGGGCCACTACTTTGTTAAGAACTCTACAGGACAGATTTGCCTGCTAGCTAACATGGGCGTGCAGTTTATTGTCAAATATGTAAGGCAGGATAGCAATGTAGGAGAAGGCGTCTTTAACGTTCCTGTAACCGCCGCAGCCTCAGGAGCGTGTACGGATAGTATGTCTTCCCTGACTCTAAAGTTTTATGGCGATACGTTCTATGTAACCTTTACCTTTTCCCAATCAAGCGAGAAGCGCGGTGGTCGGTACCGGCTAGCTAGTGCGGAGCTGTCCTACACAGAACTACCGGTCATCTTTCCGAAGACGATAGCACCGAACCAACACCGCCGGGTAGAGAACATGACCCTGAACGTCTTCTCCACAGATGTGAGCAAATCCTACAAGTGTCTGCCAGACGTCAACGTAACGGTCACTAAAGAAGTCACCATGCTGGTGCGCCAAGTTCAGCTTCAGCCGTTTCACGTCGACAAGTCGGGCAAATTCTTCACAGCAGAAGACTGTGCACAGACTAGTTCAGAATCTATCATACTCATTGTGATGTTAGCTTCAACTCTGCCAGCTACCGCTCTGATCATTGCGATGATCAGCTGCATTTGTTGGAGGAGAAGAAGTAGAGGGACAGCGGCAGATCTAGAAAAGGAACCTCTCATCAAGAACTTCATTGAATGACACAAACTTCAATTTGATTCCTTCCACTGTAATTTTTGAAGGAGAACTTTTGCCTTTTTTGTATATTGAAGTGAGAAAAGAGTTGTGCACTATAACAGCTCTGTTAGTTCTAACAATATGTAAATGATAGGAGTAAGAACTTAATAGATTACATTGTATTAGCTAACTGTATATACCAACTGTGATGTTCACTATGTAAATCACCTATGTGCAGTGGCATATTTTTATTGAAAGGTGATCATTCCAGTGATACAATAAATAAAAGCTTGAAAACTCTGTCAAGTCTTTGAATCTTTCAAATCCTTCATAGACCCAGTCGATGCTCTGCTATGAATAAGTTCCAGCTAGGATCATGTTCCATTAATAAGTAGAAGGATTTGTATCTAAATCTAAATCTGTACCCTCTGTTTTGACGGGAGTGTCCTCTCCCTTTTCTTGAAATCCACTCCAACCACAAACGCACACTGAATTTTTCACTCCGACCCTTGACCCATACCTAAAAACATGATGACATAGGCCAGTCCATTTTCTGTACAGGTGAATTTTCTCAGCAAAACAAATCGACTCTATTGCATACATATCATTTGGTAGGTATCAATATATTGTAATGGCAATCAATATTATGTAATATGAAACGTGCTGAATGCAGTATTCTTCACCGCTGTTTTGAACGTTCAGAATGATAAAACACGATGACTGTGTTCCCTTGCCCCGTCTGTGCGTTGCACGGTGCCAACAACAAGCTTTGGGCTCATGCCAACCATGCCTCCTAAAACTAAAGGTAGGTTGCCCCTTTTCAAACAGGTGGTCTAGACGTTAGCAAGTAGTAGGTCTCCGTCTAAATCTTGACCTCGCTTCATCTGGTGACAAGAACATTCATAGTGTTGAATTGTTTTCGTAACTGCTAAAATATATATAACAGGTATTCTCCTAACGGCCTATATGGCAGGTTGAATGGTCAACAGGGCAAAGTTCTCCCGATCTCGGCCTTATCGTGTCAGGTTGTTGACACTCTCTGACACAGCGGATACTTGTGTTGCCTAGCTCAGCAAGGTAGAACACTAATACTTCTACGTCATTCAAAATTGGGTCAACTTTATTGGAAGGACATTGGAAGAGCAACCAGGGAAACATCTCTCTATCTTTGCATTGTTTCTCTCACAAGCCAAAATCAAAGCTTCGACACTGACAAAAAAGTAAAGTAATGGTGCACTCAAATTAGTTTTTGGCATCGCCTCAGGGGCGAATCAAATGAAACTCATAAAATTGTGTTACAGTATTGAACAGATCAGTCAGCAAAGATGAAGTGTGAATCGTAGCACAGAACATCCCGATTTCATGTTACAGGTTTGCTCGAGCGGCTAAAGGCTGGCGAGACCGTCATCTGCGCGGAGGGATATCTGTTCGAGTTCGAGCGACGCGGTTACCTGAAGGCCGGGGCCTACGTACCGGAAGTGGTGATAGAACACCCAGACTTGGTGAAAGGGTTGTACCGAGAGTTTGTACATGCCGGAAGTGACGTAGTACTGGCATTTACGGTGAATTTTACATTTGCTTATCTAGAAAAATGTATTGATCATGAACATATCTAGACGTATGATTAGCGTCGAAACGCCCTGTGTTGTGTTTTAACTCATTTTCGTTTTCTCGTGATTTTCGACGTTGTTCAGATTTAAAAAAAAGAAGTACTGCATGCATTCTTCTCTATAGAAAACAGAAATCTAATTTTTTCCACACAGTACTATGGGCACCGTGAGAAGCTGCGGGTTATCGGACGGGAGGCTGACCTGGAGACCATGAACCGGACCGCCCTGAAGCTGGCCCGGGAGGTGGCAGACGAGACCGGCACACTGATGGCGGGAAACATCTGTAACACCACCGTGTTCGACCCCAACATTCCCGCCACACGCGAAGAGTGCATTACCATATTTAAGGCAAGAGAAATAATGTTATAAGTTAGATAGAAAACGCAGCAAGCTACCTATGTTTTCATGGCAGGATGGTTGGCAAAAGTCACTATTTGGAAATGCTATATGCAAAAGCATCGGTCGGACTTAAGCATCACTGTAACATACAGAATCACGTCCCCTTTTTGCCATTTCCTAACCAGTTAAATGCCGTAAGCAAGATATTTCAAACCTAGAATGTAGCTTTCACGTGAATGTCGTTTGCAGGAACAGATCGAGTGGGCTGTGGAGGAGGGGGCGAACTACATCGTGGCGGAGACTTATGGGATGGTGGCTGAGGCCATGCTGGCGCTCGAGTGCATCAAGAAGTACGGCAAAGGTAAGTGCTGAAGTTCCTTGAGAAATTGTAGCCTTCTTGTAAAACGTTTGATTCTACACCCTACAGAAGACTTTTAAATTTTTCTCCCGTTACATTACAACCATGCCCCCCGGCCCGATTCTGGGACCTAACTCTCTGTGTCTGACCTTTTGTGTATGCTAGGGGATTCCTCACCTACGTGCTGTAACTGATTTAATATAAATAGAACACACAAGCAAATTACACACACACACACACACACACACACACCAAAATTTTAAAAACACCTTAAAAACAATACTATTACTAACACGGTGCTAAAACCGATATTTTGTGTGTGTTTGGTCAGGTCTCCCGGCGGTTGTGTGCATGACGTTCCACAAAGACGCAGACCGGAGTGTGGACGGACACTCCCTGCTGGACTCCATGCGCGCGCTGGAGGAGGGTGGGGCCGCCGTGGTGGGACTCAACTGTGGACGGGGTCCCTTCACCATGCTGCCGCTGGTGGAGAGGATCAGGGATGAAATCAAGGTACAAAATCAATGATGAAAATCACTTACCTGAAATTCTGTCCACGTACTTTGCAGATAGGGGAGTTTACTTTCAATGAAGCTTCAGAGTTCTAATTTATGATTTATAGATATATCTAGGCTGATAATGTGAACAAGTGATAAATAGCAATCCTGTACTTGATTGTAGGTTCCCGTCGCTGCTCTGCCCGTGCCGTACCGTTGTGACGAGCTAAGGCCGACCATGCAGTCTCTGGTCAACCATAAAGGTATTGCGTACGCTTTTACATCGGATTGATACTCAATGTCTATATAGTAGTCCGGATCCGTAGCCGTGGCGACTCTTGATTCGGGCTTACATTGCATTACCCTCAGACAAGAGTCGTGGAAAGATGCATTGGCAGAACTGCACATTTCCCGTTGGCTGCACGATGCTCCGTTTTTGACCCGGTTTTTTGCTGTCCCGAGCTTCCCTACAATATAACTCCACAATTGGCCGGGTTGCCGATGTTTAGATCAGCCTAAATATTCCACAGCGCGACAGAAAAGTAGTAAAATAGCTAGTCGGCACAAGGTGGCGGCCATCTTGGACATAGTCGGGAATGTCCGCTACCGCCGTCGGGAACGCTCGGTAGCGTCACGATTACCGAAGCGCGACCGAAAGCTCTCCGATTATAACCGGAAAGGCTACCGAGCGTTCCCGACGGCGGTAGCGGACATTCCCGACTATATCCAAGATGGCCGCCACCTTGTGCCGACTAGCTATTTTACTACTTTTCTGTCGCGCTGTGGAATATTTAGGCTGATCTAAACATCGGCAACCCGGCCAATTGTGGAGTTATATTGTAGGGAAGCTCGGGACAGCAAAAAACCGGGTCAAAAACGGAGCATCGTGCAGCCAACGGGAAATGTGCAGTTCTGCCAATGCATCTTTCCACGACTCTTGTCTGAGGGTAATGCAATGTAAGCCCGAATCAAGAGTCGCCACGGCTAAGTAGTCCGCACAAAGAGTGCGTGTTGTTTATATCAATGGACATCTTCAATGCTGTGTTTTTGTAATGTTACATATAACAAAACAGGACACCTTATGTCTTTAAATGTCACGGGGTGTTCGTTAGGGTTTGGTGAGTGTACAGGACGTTTTTTTATTGCTTTTCCAGGAGAGCGAGCCTTTCCTGTGGACCTGGACGCGTTCCTGTGCAGCCGCACCATGATCGCAGAGTTCGGGCAGCGCTGCCGGGAGCTGGGGCTGCAGTACGTGGGGCTGTGCTGTGGGAACGCCTCGCACTTCACCCGGACCCTGGCCGAGTCCCTGGGCCGAACTCCGCCCGCCAGCAAGTATTCTCCCGACATGAGTCAGCACTTCGCCTACGGGACCGACAAGAAGCTCCACAATCTCAACACAGAGAAAGTCGTCAAACTCTTGTAACCGTAAACTGACGAAGTTGAGCTCAATGCTGACAGTGCGAATGCATCTCATTTAGCCATTGTTGACTGTATCTGATGTTTCCGGATACATATTTTGTAACAAGCTAGCGATCCATAAGCATCTTCAAATACAGATTAAATCTGCATCATCATCGCAAGGTCGTAAGATAGCACAAGTAGAAACCCATATCGTAGATCATGATCACATTAACAGGTCAATAAACCATCGAAAGATATCATTCATCCAAACAACAGAGGTCGTATAATGTTGAGGCACCTACAATTGTAAAGGTTCTGTATCGGAATGTAAATTTTTTACTGTACATTGTTAAAGGAGTACTAACCTCCAGAAGGAGGTGCTATATTTCGACAGGCATTTATTTTTGGAATTGAAAAATGCATATTATTTTACAGTGTACAATTAAATGCCCATTTTGCGCGCAAGTCTTAAAACGCATCGAATCCAGGACAAACTCTCCAAATACCCTCAAAACTATCCCAGAATACACCACGCTACCCCATTGGTGTCTATGTTTTAAACAAAAAGTTACGTTACAGACCTCATTTCGGGGGCGATAAGAAAAATTCGTACCACTTTGTGTTCTTTGGTATCTTACCAACCATTGTCCTTCTTGGTGTTCTTATCGCCCCTCATTTATGCCGCAAATATTGACGATGAGAAAACGGCGTAATCTAGTTATCCTTTCCATAAGTGGCGTAATCAAATTATCTGTTCAAGTTATACTTACATGCAAATAAGTTGAGAAAATCAAAACACGCAGGATGAAACTGGCTCCCACTGTATTCGACATCCTGACATCATAATATCCAAGCCACAGGTCAAGCAAAGTAAAGCAAGTAATTTCTCAATAAACAGCTTGTTAGTGTGCTTGTCTCCTACCATTTTCGCCGAAAAATGTTTATGTTGACTTGAAGTGTATGAGTATTGCGTAAGCCAGAATTCCCGGATGTGTCAATTGTGGTTCAGCATGGGGGAAAATGATATTAATATCACTTTACAAACATGCGCCGCTCAACTCGTACAAGCGAAATTATGTAAAAAGTCGGCTAGTTATGTATTCACTGCAGCATGATGTATCAGAAAATAGCACTTTCTTCTAGAGGTTAGTACTCCTTTAAGTTGGAATGATGTAACGTTGCTT
>NW_017804176.1:239065-416155 GCF_001625305.1 Branchiostoma belcheri | reverse complement strand
GCACTTTCTTCTAGAGGTTAGTACTCCTTTAAGTTGGAATGATGTAACGTTGCTTACATAAACATTACATCCCACGCATTTTTTTTCTCTTCCTAGGTTGGTGACCGAGGTAGTTATTACATCACAAACATTGTTTCGGTCTCTAGGTTAGTGACCTATTAAAAGTAGAGTCGCTGAAACGCTAGAGGGGGTTCTAACGAAAATGGGGGCTGGTCTTCGATGGCAATATTGAAGTTGTCGAGGTCTAATTTGCCGCTAGAATGACTGTGTGTTAACGTTTTGGAAGACGTAAGTATTGAATAAGATGTATGAAGTAGACTGGGAACAGCGAATAATATAGCCGACGAGTAGCCTCCCCTAAATTCATGAATGGAATAGCCCAATCATCTCACCATTTGCACAGAGACTTGATAGTACACAACAGGTTGCAGTTAAAGCTCTACGTATAACCAACTCTTCTAAAATGGCGGCGAAACCACGTGGTAAGAACTTTCCTTGGTACTGTAATTTGTAAATTACTTGTGTGAGATGTGACATGACAGATGTCAAAAGGTCTTTTTTTCCAAAAACCTTGACCTGACAAAAGCGACCGTGTTTGTTTCATGATATTCCCGTGTCTGATGTGAGGCTAACTTCCCACAACATTTTTGAAGAACGCAGATGCACTGAGTAAAGAGACTCTTTTTTTTCACAGCCAAGTCTTTTATTCATCCGACGGTAATTCTGAGGAAGGTGACAGACGGTCACCGAAACGTCGGCAGAATAGAAGACTTGGTTGTGAAAAAAAGTCTCTGTACTCAGTGACTTACCAACCTGATGAAAGTATTCAGGGACGCAGATGCACTGTTTTGTGCGTTGGTTATACCAGGAAAACTCCCCATGCCATGGAGTCACCTAAGCTTGACCCACATACCTGCCACCGTGAGGGATCACAAAGTACAATCAGCACAAGTTACGTACAGTAGGCGGGGACATGGGTCAACATGAACAGAGTCCAGTCAAACAATGATACGTACCGACACTACCACTAACCACAGGGAACTTTTCTCAGGGTGAAATTGAAATAAGTCACGAACTTACTCAAAGTTTCTTTGCTTTCATCAAGCGTGAAATGCAAGTAAAGCTATTTGCAAAACTATTCGAAGGTGGATGTATAAAAGTTTCAAAAGCCACTGCATGAACGTTCACTAAGTATGTAATCGGTGAATAAAACCTGTGCCATTTGCCCTGTGGTACAGGTTTGCTTGAGCGTCTAAAGGCTGGCGAGACCGTCATCTGCGCGGAGGGATATCTGTTCGAGTTCGAGCGACGTGGTTACCTGAAGGCCGGAGCATTCGTACCGGAAGTGGTGGTGGAACATCCGGAGCTGGTGAAGGGGATGTACCGGGAGTTTGTACACGCCGGAAGTGACGTAGTGTTGGCATTCACGGTAAAGTGGAAACAATCGTATTCCGCACTGAGCATTCTTTTCCATTCAAGTCAAGCAAAAATTACGAAGTTACGAATTTCAAACAGTTTTTGAAAGCATTCTCAGCTGCATTGATTTATCGCGACATGGTGGCATCTAGATGGATGTCTTGTACTATCCGGATCCATTCCATTCTCTCAATCCAGCTTTATTTTTCTTTTAGTACTACGGACACCGTGAGAAGCTGCGGGTTATCGGACGGGAGGCTGACCTGGAGACCATGAACCGGACCGCCCTGAAGCTGGCCCGGGAGGTGGCAGACGAGACCGGCACACTGATGGCGGGAAACATCAGCAACACCACCTGCTACGATCCGGACAAGCCCGAAACGCTCGACGAATGTCGGCAAATTTTCAAGGTAGACCGAGATTGAATTGCCGCAAAGCTCTTTGGTAATAATGATAGCGTTTTCACTATCATTGCCACGAAGAGGCAACTTACGTTTTGGCATCTATCTGTCGAATCCACAGGAACAGATAGAATGGGCTGTGGAGGAAGGTGCAGACTTCATAGTAGGGGAGACCTACTCTATGCTGGGGGAAGCTTTGCTGGCTTTGGACTGTATAAAAGAGTATGGAAAAGGTAAATTTCTTATTACAATGAGGTTAAACTGTACTCAAACACCTACCGCCACGGCGTTGTGAAAATATTGCCCTCGCTACTCATCTATCTTCAAAGAGGGTACAATTTACTTCAATGAGGGTACAAATTTGGAATATTGGCCTGTGACTTTACTCTACTGAATGTTGACTAAAGTGTTGTGCGAACGCTTTTATAGTTTCTTTCACGTGGTGATAGCGAGAGTTGCTATTTTATTTCGAAGGACTCCCAGCCGTGGTGACCGTTTCCGTACACCGGGACTCGGAACATATGGCGGACGGGCACTCCATAGCGGACGCCATGAAGGCGTTGGAGAAGGCCGGCGCTGCCGTGGTGGGGTTCAACTGCGCCCGGGGACCTTTTACTACTCTTCCACTGGTGGAGAAAGTCAAGGGACAAGTCAAGGTATGCACTCTGTAGGCTACCTACGCCTCTGGCTATCACCATTTAGCCGAAAACTGTGGAAATATCTTATCTTAGTAACGTTACCGTAGTAGCTTCAGCAGGCAGGTTGGCATTAAAGGATGGATATCATGGCCTGATGTCCTTGTGTTGTGCTGACAGGTGCCGATTGCCGCTCTGCCTGTGCTGTACCGGACTGATGAACAGTACCCGACCATGCAGTCCTTCACTAACTACAAAGGTTAGTCAACTCGTGACAGTACCGTGTTAGAAAAAACAATGACATCTGATAATATCACGTTTAAAACTAGGAGCTACTTGCTAATAACAACTCCGATGCTATTGATATTGGGTAGACGACAGGTCGTTCTGATATCGTTCTGCCGGCGCCTGTTTTGATGTACTATTCTAATTGTATGCCTTTCCTAGGTTCCCGAGCCTTTCCGGTGGACCTTGACGCGTTCCTGTGCAGCCGCACCATGATCGCAGAGTTCGGCCAGCGCTGCCGGGAGCTGGGGCTGCAGTACGTGGGGCTGTGCTGTGGGAACGCCTCGCACTTCACCCGGACCCTGGCCGAGTCCCTGGGCCGAACTCCGCCCGCCAGCAAGTATTCCCCCGACATGAGTCAGCACTTCGCCTACGGGACCGACAAGAAGCTCCACAATCTCAACACAGAGAAAGTCGTCAAGCTCTTGTAACCGTAAACTGATTGCCTAGAGTCTCTGAAGTACAGCTTTACTACTACTGCTCTCGGTCAGGCTCTGCATGTATATGTGATGAAAGTTTTATCATTTGACGGGAAGAATGAAAGCAGTTCCTCATAAAATATGTAGTTATATCCATGTATCCATGCTTATCTTTGTGTCAGCTATATCTGTCCCTCATACGCTATTACTGAAAAATAAAGGTATCAAAACAAACAAACAAACAAACAAACAAACAGACAGACAAACAAACAAACAAGCCAAACAACGAATAACCTGTACAGTCACAATTATCTGATTAATCATTACGGATAATAAATTTTAGCCCCTCTCCAGAGTACTGCTCATTCACAGCTGACCTAAGTCTAACGGTGAAAGTTCATCCAAAGGTAACGCACCTGAAACGATCTGGGGGCGGGGCAGAATTAACTAAAAAAAGGGGGGGGGGATAAAAATTGAAGAGTATGCTTAGCCTTTAGAAACCCAGAGTTCAAAAACATAAATCTGTATGTGTATGGCTAGCTGTATACGGTTCGGGGAGGGATTAGAGTTTTACACGTAGAAAGGAAAAGCACTTGCCACCCCTGAACTTAGAAATGAGAAAGCCTGAAGTTAACTTAGCGTAGGTCATGGGTCATCGCACCATTTCACGTACAGAATTGTTGCACCGAACAGGTTGAAGTTGAGGCCCTACAACTAACATCTTTAGAAATGGCGGCGAAACCACGAGGTAAGTCAGTAGATATTAGGCAAATTCCATGTTAGCCTGGCCTTGACCTGAAACGGTATCACCTTTTTTTTTCAGAGTGTATTTTTTAAAATAGAAAATATCGTTTTCTCGTGTCTTAGGCCAAAGTGGCTGCTGAAGTAGCCTGGATTCCAGACCCATAGCATACTGGACACAAAGTATCTCAGTGAGCCAGGGTCACTGAGATACTTTGTGTCTAGTGTGCTATGGGTTTGGAACCCAGGCTACTGCTGAAGACATTGTCGAACATATACAAGTACGTTTTGTGTCCGTTTTACATTAAGACACGCTAATGTTACTATGCATGACCCAGGATTAACGTTGACTACACTCTCGGAACACGTCGCTCAAAGTAGGTATTTACATGAATAAACATACTCAGGGCTCCGCGTGATTCAAACAAATGTAGACGGGGAACACGAGACACGAAACATGTAACCCTGCTGCAGAGAGAACCTTTGGTCTCCGCAACTCGTACCAGGCACGGTGTTAGATATCCATATCTGACGTCGTGCCTGGTACGAGATGCGATTTCTCCGTTCAAGAGTTTACTGCTGACCTTAACGAGTGCTCCGAGTACAAAGTCTACAATGTTAAAGTTGGTACTGCTTAAAAACAATCTTAGCCTCAAAGTGATCTGCTATTATCTACATACTCTATGACCAAGACGGTGAACAGCTAGATAGTGAGCGTGTGACACAGATATTCATTTCTATTTTATAAAAATTACTTTTAAGTTAAAACAATATATTGGCAAAGACATGAAGATTTTTTGTATAGGTATAAATAATTTCAAGATTGCACAAATGCCACTATGTACACTATGTACTTGATTGGTAAGTTAACATTTGTATTCATTTGGCTCAGGTTTGCTTGAACGTTTGAAGGCTGGCGAGACCGTCATCTGCGCGGAGGGATATCTGTTCGAGTTCGAGCGACGCGGTTACCTGAAGGCCGGAGCGTTCGTACCGGAAGTGGTGGTGGAACATCCTGAGCTGGTGAAGGGGATGTACCGGGAGTTTGTACACGCCGGAAGTGACGTAGTGCTGGCATTCACGGTATTCTGCACTAAGCAATTTCTTCCAGTCAATTCAAGCAAAAATTGCGCAATTATGGAAAAAAGCTTCCCTAACAGCACATTTTCAGAATGTCAAGTAAAATAGTACAATTGGTGATAGTGATGTAGTTCTGGCATTCATTCTATTCTGAGCACTAAGCAACCTCTTCCGCTTATATATTAATTCACCAAGTATTTTGAATTTCAAGTAAAAAGTGTACAATTGCTGGAAAAAAACAATCCACAACCAAGACAAGTCTTTGAAAGCTACAAAGAAGCTATTTATTATACATGTGCTCAGCTGCCTTGAATCATCGCGACATGGTGATATCTAGATGGATGTCCTGTACTAGGAGGATCCGTTCCTTTATCTGGACCCTACTTTTATTTTGCTTCTAGTACTATGTACACCGTGAGAAGCTGCGGGTTATCGGACGGGAGGCTGACCTGGAGACCATGAACCGGACCGCCCTGAAGCTGGCCCGGGAGGTGGCAGACGAGACCGGCACACTGATGGCGGGAAACATCAGCAACACCACCTGCTACGATCCGGACAAGCCAGAAACGCACGAACAAAGTCGTCAGATTTTCAAGGTACACTGTGTAGATGTATGATCATTACTTTAGATGTGAAGCTTTTCTGGAAGACGTATGAGTCAGAGGATATCGTGTTGATCATGTCTTCGTCTTCCATTCTTCTATGGCCTCTTTTCAAAGATAAAAGCTGCTGTCAGAAACAAACCGGACGATAATCCTTTGTACTATACTTTTGTAATACTCTTGACCACAGGAACAGATAGAGTGGGCTGTGGAAGAGGGCGCAGACTTCATTGTTGGAGAGACCTACGGATTTCTCGGAGAAGCCATGCTAGCCCTGGAGTGTATCAAAGAGTACGGAAAGGGTACGTTTCCGATTGTGGTGATGGTGATAACTTCTGAAAAGCACTAGTGTTGGGATTATCAACTTTTGGATGAAATTATCTAAAATTTGTGGAACGATTAAACTGCTCTCCATCTCCATCGAAACGTTTATCAGAATATCCACTTGTTTTAAAGAGATCCTGATGTTAAATCTGGCCTGTAATTAGGCAAAAATTAGGCTCATTAGGAATTTACTAGTAGGGACTAGTGGTTATAATAGGTGTTTTTACATCTATCATCTTTACGGTCATCTCTTGAAGGGCTTCCAGCGGTGGTGACCATGGTGATACACCGGGACGCAGACCATGTGGCGGACGGGAACTCCATAGTCGATGCCATGAAGGCGTTGGAGAAGGCCGGCGCTGCCGTGGTGGGGTTCAACTGCGCCCGGGGACCTTTTACTACTCTTCCACTGGTGGAGAAAGTCAAGGGACAAATCAAGGTAAACACTTTGAGGTCCTCTGCACTCTATGGGTATGATTCTTTACTTAAACTATATCGTTACTTACGTTGATGAAAATCACACATCATCAGTAACTTATTTACGTAAAATGAAAGTGGATGATGATTGAAGCGTCTGTATCTTCAGAAAATTTATCCAGTTGCTTGATTTTTCCCTGTATTATGTGGTAAGATTAAGGCTAACTGATCCATGATGTGATCTTGTTTGTGTCTACAGGTACCGGTCGCCGCTCTGCCTGTGCTTTACCGGACTGACGAAGAACACCCGACCATGCAGTCCTTCACTAACTACAAAGGTTTGCCAACTTGCATTGGTATGTTTTGATAGCAAATCTGAATTTGCTATTTTCGATGTATAGTAATTTCTTTTGTTCTACGTACATGTATGATAGGAAAACTAATCTGCAGGACTGAATGCTGTACTACAATGTCACACAGACTGAACCAGACTCGGCAGATGTCCAGCCCTACATGTACATTCCTATATTGTGACCGACCCAGTCACCCCATATAGCTTTTGGACGTTTGATTCTTACTCTGCCCAATACCTGATGGTGTCATTCTGCATGTTTCACGTTTATTTGTCCTCCCCTTTGGACAGGTTCCCGAGCCTTTCCCGTGGACCTTGACGCGTTCCTGTGCAGCCGCACCATGATCGCAGAGTTCGGCCAGCGCTGCCGGGAGTTGGGGCTGCAGTACGTGGGGCTGTGCTGTGGGAACGCCTCGCACTTCACCCGGACCCTGGCCGAGTCCCTGGGCCGAACTCCGCCCGCCAGCAAGTATTCCCCCGACATGAGTCAGCACTTCGCCTACGGGACCGACAAGAAGCTCCACAATCTCAACACCGAAAAAGTCGTCAAGCTTTTGTAACAAACCTAACTGCTTTCTTCCAACCTGAAGATTGATGGTTTACTGCAAAAAATATTCTATTGCACGCCATCAATGGGATAAAATGCACGCTTTTGCACGTTCATTCATTTTCCTAAGTAAACGGGCATTCTGCAACGACATATCAATTCTGTGTGTAGAATCCGATCACACGACCATTGGTATGTTCTGGAGTTGCGGAACTGTCTTATTAGAATCGCGCTGACAACTAGTGTTACTACCACTACATTTGTGGAATAAAATGTGTAGCACCTACAATGTGTCATAGATCTCTAAACAAATCAGACTGTTGTATACCTAGACACGATTTATTCCATTGAAAAGTCAATACAATATGCACCATGGAAAACATCACACCAAAGGTGTCAAGGGAATTACATTGACACGGCCCATACCTGCATACAATTACAGTTTGAACTTGTTTTAATGTACACACTACAATAACAAAATGCAATGCAGATACTATTAGATTCCATGTAGGGAATTTTATCTATCTTGTCTTGTCTAAGTTAATATCAAATGATTTTGCACCATAAAATGAAAGAAACATTTTGCAATTGGCCAAAATTATCCTATCCAGTAAGCCCTAACTAAATGTAATCATTGTGAACGTGTTTATCTTTTACACTATATCGAAGCACATTACAGAGGTTTTGTAGAACATTTGCTATAGACTATCAATATTTAAAGCTACAATTTGATCACAGTCGTGCTTCGCGCTCACTAAAAGACCTTAAAGTGCGGGGTAAAAGGCATCGCTTACAAGCTGCATTGACAAAATCCTTATACTTCACACATCATGTGACATTCAAAATGAGCATACCATTTTCCAATTTGCTGATATTGAGAGACATTCTTTCACCACAGGTGACACTGTACATTAAGTAAAGAAACGCTGATTTCTATCTTACAACACGTATTAGAACTGTGTATCATTATATCGGCATGTGAGTTCTTCATACTCCATATAAAGATGTTCAAAGGAGATGTCTTCTTCTTCTTCTTACCTTAGTGTCAGTTAAAACGTCTTCGTATATGTACACATTCACTAGCAGTTTGCCGCACGTGCGCTACACCCCGTAGAGACAATAGACATCAAGACCATCTAACAATAATCTGCTGATTTCTTGAGATATACATTTTTTCCAGCGGAATAACGGTAGTATCTGGTATCGTCAGCCTTGATTGAAAACATTTGATCAACTCCTCTGAATGTAGAGGTGACATACGAAAAGTTCTTCTATTTTTTACGGGAATGTATAATGTGATCTCTAATCAATTCAAATTTTGGACTTAGTCTAACGTTTTATTCCATGCAGTGGCCCATTAGGCCACATCTACAGGTAATTATCTACAACTGTATCAATATAATCTTTCTTTTCTATACTGTGTTATTAAGGATTTAATTCAATTGGCAGTAACTTTTGCCTCGAGATTCTTCAATAGTCAATCAAGACTGGCTAGAAAGAAGTGTCCTGTGTGTTGTCCATCATGTCAAACTCAGGCTGCGATCACATGTAGAAAGCTGCCTTCATTATTTGACAACAGCACCGAAAATATACCGATACCACGTCACGCAATATCGATACGTACAAAATTCTTCACATCAATACGTGTAATCTGGTGCTCAAGCTCAGCACTCACGTAGTCAAATACAGAAAAATGTAGAAAACAGCCAAAATCACTCTCCTCATACCAGCTTCATAGACAGTATATAGATACTTCGCTTTTTATTCAACAATTTTTGAAGCATGCACTGCTATTTCCACTTCCGAGTCTAAAAGCAGGACTAAAAGATGTCTTTTGCCCCCCCCCCTCACGATGTTCTCGAGGTGTTAGGTGAGAAATGTGTTGGATCTCCCACCATTTTAATCTTTTAATCTCACACAACTGAAGGTTTTTCTGGACGGACCATGTTCAAGATTCAAGATGACGTATGTCCAAAAACTTCTTCCTCTCTTATGCTCGTAAGGGTGAGTTTCTGTAGTTGTTGTTGGTCGGCGACATTGGTTGACAACACAAAGAAAATGTTTCATGTCCCATTTGCATCCACTTTGGTGTGAATGACGCCCCTGGAGCCTACTGGAAACGGTGTCAGGTTGGAGAAAAGACACCTTTAGTCCTGGAGGTATACAGCACCATAGTCTATCGAAATTCCACACGAACACAAACACCTGCGCAATGCAAACTACCATGACGTGGAATACTGACAAGCGCCGTGATCTCAGTGCATGTCTTCATTCAATTCTAGGGGAAAAAGTTAAGACTGCGGCTTAAGCTATTTTCAGCGACATTACCCTACCAGAGTGCGAGTAGTATATGTTCTCATTTACTGTACAGGTAGATTCTCGTAATTGATAGATCACCAACTTGTTTATACTTATTTTTCTTTTACCCACTTTGCAATTATGTATTTTGTCATTGTGTTTCACTCTCGTTTTATGTTTTCAGTAGAAGGCGTCATATAAGCAACTGTGCTTCTTGTCTAATACTCAATAAATGTATGTGAACTAATAAAAATGTTCTCAGAACTAGTTTATTAGTTGGAATGTGGAAATGAATTTTTTTGTTTCTCATGTTTCATGCACAGAGATCATGGCGCCGCCCTGTTGGCGATGACGTCATCCCTAGACGGCCGTGTTGTCTGACTTCTTGCATAGCTTGCAACAGCAGATGCAGCAGACGATGATGATGATGATGAGCACCACCGCCACGGCCACGATGATGCCGATGACGGCGGCCAGGCCCAGGTTCAGGAAGGTCTTCACGAAGTCTTCAAACACGCCAAGAGCTGGAACAGATTATACAACATGTGCATCGACATATTCACTATAATCCACCAAGTAAGAGAAAGTTTATTATTATCATCACTAGAAAGGTAACATTTGAAAAGCAAATGCATTATGTTTACCTTCGCATGTGGTCTGCTCTGTTAATTTTACTCAAACATATTCATCTATGGTGACAGGAGTCTAAATCCCTCCTGCTATAAAACTGCATCATGACGTAATCCAACACTAGTTACCAAGGTGACATACGTCTGGTTCAGGTAATTGGCCTTATTTGTTTGGAGAAGAAGAGGAAACAGAGCAAAACAATATGTTTTTCTTCTGCGAAGGTTAACGAGAACAACATGTATGATTAGAAAGATCAATAATTAAGTAGTTTCAAATTTGCTATTGGCGGGACTTTCTATAGCTACCTCAGTTGGTAATGGTAGATCCACTATTCCAAGTGTAATAACTTCCTAACAAGATTTGAACCGGAGTGCCATCTACTGAATATCAGACTTTTACAGCATTTCACGCCATTTACAGGCTGTGGACAGATTTTATGGCCCGCTAATATCATTGAGTCGCCTGATAGACATGAGTCATAATGTATCGGTGACGTAATTAGCGCGTAGTAAATTGAATATGGTGACAGACAAAATGGGTCCAACGGCTCCAATTACTGCAAGATGTTGGAATCCTCGCTAATCAAGTCACTATCCCGTGCCGCCATTCGCTCGTTTCTGGCTCGTCAAAACGTTAATGGCCTGTGTGTAGGTGGTCGATGTCCGATTGATTTCATTACTAGTATTGTTGCTTCTCTGAGTGTTCAGAAATTAGCAGGTACTCCTTTTGTCTAGAACATTATCCTTTACACTATTGTAACAGGCGCTTCACGTCCAGTATTGTATTTTTTAAAATCTACTTCTGGTAGAGAACAATGTCAATGCTATAAAAGCATACAGGTTTTACACACAGAGGCGTCAATGCTAATGGTGGCGCAACGGTCTATAAACTGATTATAGAAAGTTTATTGCAAATTCATGCCCGAGGGCCGATTGCAAGAACATGATAAAAAAAATAAACAGTAAAAATGATAATAAGTAAATAGGCAGAAATACCACCATCAGTTTTTTGGCGTCAGGTATCTTTGGCTCTTTGGCTGTCATTACAAAATGCAATAAATAGCTAGTAATCCCTTTATTGCACGAGTAAAATAAGGGAGACAAACACAAGGGAGACACACAACCACCAATTCTGTGACGACAACGTGTTAAGACCGCCACACACACAAAAAACTGTAATAAGATAAATGACGGGCACATTAAGGGTGTACATGGCAGAATGTAGTCGCGGCACACGGTCGATAGTCTACACCAAACCCCGTGATGAAGTCAATGGCGCTCCCATCGACCGGGCACACATCGTTCCCACGGCGGTTGTTGTGACTGCTGAATTATGGGACCGGGAAGGCGCTGATGTAATTGCCAAACTGAGCGATCATTTTACGTCACGTTACGCATGCGTCAACAGAGGAAGTAAGGAGGCAAGAAAATGGCGACTACGAACATTCTCATTTGGTTAGCAAGCTATTTGCTAGCAAGAAATGATTACAAGAAACACTTTGTGCAACTGAAATTTTTTTTCATCATTAGGTTGGAGGAGGAGGAAGTAAGGAGGCCATGTCAAAAGAAAATGGCGACTACGAACATTCTCATTTAGTTAGCAATCTATTTCTTAGCAAGAAATGATTACAAGAAACATTTTGTGCAACTGAATATGTTTGATCATTAGGTGGGTGGGGGTGTAATGAAGTTAGGAGGCCATGTCGAAAGAAAATGCCGACTACGATCATTTTCATTTGAATACAGGTAACATATTGTGCAACAGAAAATGTTTTTATTATTAGGTGGGGAGGGGGGTTCATAGATCTTGTAATTGTCTCTATCATTACGATTAACATCGTATGCGGCAAGCTGGTTTCCAAGATTTCAAAGCAGTTGAACCGACAGCTTACCTATGCAGTTGGACGAGGATCCCTTTTTGCTGCTTTCATCTGACCTGTCGGCGCAGTGGACTTGGAAGTCGCACACCAGGCCTTTTGAGATGCAGTCCCCGCTGTCGCACTGGAAGTCACTTCCCGAACATGTTTCTGGGGAACATCAGGGCAAAGATACTTCAAACAGTGCGGTGTGGATGGTGGCCTTGTGGCATTGACTTAGAATCTCATGATTCGGAGCCTAAGCAGGTTTTGCCCTTGAGACAGGCACTTTACACTTATTTCTCCAGGTGCATAACTATAAATAGGTTAGGAAGGTTCTTTCCGACGGGAAAGACGATGGTCACCGTTATCAATAAGAGTAGGGGTCTTTCTCGGTGAATGTGCATCAAACCTATGAATCTGGTATTACCCAGCTTGAACTTAAACGTAAAACTGGTCCCAAGGCGGCTACATCACACAACTTTTTGCCGCTGCAGCTTTTATCTACATGATATTTAACGTACAAATCTGGTCCCTTTGTCTGATTACGACAAGGTATCGGTATTGTTTCATCAGGGACAGGCAGCGAATCGCGATCGATATCGCACGAATGACTGATGATGACGCAATTCCTTTTAATCTAGAACAAAAACAACGATAAAATCAACACAAATAGCAGGTATGGATTTGCTGATTAGAGCAGGTTGTCGGCACCGTGCCGACTTTTCTGCCTGGGTGGAGACCAAATGACGAACATAGAAGAAGTCGATACATCGCAATATGTTTTTGGAGAGGGCGTAATTGCACGACTCCGGTGCGCCATGGTTTTCACGCCATTAGTTTTTACAGACGCACATTACCACCACTCCCTTTGTGCACCGACTAGTTCGCTTTGTATCGAATTATACGCATGCTATGTGATGACGACATAATGGATTGAAGCTAGGGTATGGGCTACTTGATTCGATATTTGCTATCTGAGGCTCTTACTATTAGACACACAACGACTATGTTAAAAATCCCACCTCGTTTGTCAAAAAGAGTAGGTGCCCATCTATGTGAGTGAATCAAACCTAGCAGTTTGTCTTACGCAGTTTGTGCTTAACATCTGGTACTATCATGAAAGTTCATCTGTGTTGGTAGTTACATGTTTAGAGTTTAAAATTTTGTTCCAACTTCAGAGAAGCCACGTGACAAGTCTCACTGGGTTAATCTACTGAAGAAGACCAGAGGTACTGGTCGAAAGCTCTAGGCGAAAACAATTTCTCTTGTGTTGGTACAAAAGTTTTAACTCTAAACATACAAAAACTGGCGTGTTACACCTTGTTGAGGTGGTTGACGGGTTATGCGGAACAAAGGAAACTTACTGTTGACGTTGGTGGGCCTGTAGAATGTGGAGTATAGGAGCTGGACGCCCATGTTGGTGGTGGTCCTGTTGTCGGAGCTGAACTCTATCGTCACAGCGTTAGTTCTGGAGATCACGCTCTCATCAGCTTTGGCCTGCGACGTCACAGAAAACAACATCCACGGTCATTTCAAACATCCAGATCCACAGCAAATACGTACATGCTACTTTACTATGATATCGAATGTTCACAATTATTTGCAAGAAGGAGATTGTATCCAGAATCATGCCTATCTAGTTCTATGCCTACATGTATAGGTTAGGATTAAGATCAAGCACGGTTCTGGATAGTCTTCGCGTATCCAAGAACATAAATTTGGTCCATGCACGGACTATGCCCGAGCATGGTTCTGGATGATAAAGCAAGGTTTTTGATAGACAACAGACATATCTTGACGCTACTGTCATGCGGAGATTTTAGTACACCCGAAGGACTGAATAAGCGATGAAGTTAAGGAAAAAGGAGGAAGGCATGGTAGCAATATTGACTGTAATGTCTTTTTTCCTGTTTTCTTTAGCCAGGGTGGCCCACTCAGTGATTAAGCACTGCTTTGCAGTGGGGCCTTTAGAATAAATGATTCCGTCCTTACAGAGTCACAGACAGCAGACGACAGCGGCGTGGCGGCTGTGGAGTTCCCGTCGTACAGCCTGACGTAGTCTGGGCAGTCTTTGCCCGAGGACGACGGCTTCTCCATATCCACCTGGCGAGAACACACACAGAATTAGCCTCTTCTAAAGTCTCCAACAAAATGATCCCCTGCAGTTCTAGCCTTGACTACTAGGGGTACAAACCTATACCTTCCTTATGGAACAAAGTAATACCAAAACTAAGCTTAGCATATTGTTTCTATAAATATTTACCAAGTTGGTACATGTAAATCTACTTCCACAAGGTAGTACTTGAGTGACTTCTCTTTGTCTCTCTATATTTTACCCGGTTCTGATTCAGGTCCAAGTAACCCTCAACCTCTGGGATTTTTTAGCCTTGTTTGTGACGCTCTACAGTAAATTCTAAAGAGCAGATATACTGACTTGGATGTACTGCACGTAGAATTGTCTCCCCGGGTACCGAAGGGTCAGTGTGCAGTACACGTTGTCATCGTAGCCGTAGATGTAAGAAGTGGCCACGCCCTCGGCACTGGCGTCCCACGTGATGTACTGCGAGTCGGTCGCATCTATCGTCTTGTTGCACATGTTCTTAATGGATACTGCGAGAAAAAGAGTTGCATAAGGACTTATGATTATATTATTTACATTATTTACATTCAAGAGCTATCAAGAAATACGAAGAAGGCAACAAACACGGTGGAGTTTGCAAACAATGTGCTACACCAACTTCGTCAAAGTGTCAACTATGCCGCTTGAAATATTTTCATTTTAAACCCAAAGGCTGTGAAACTGAGAAAGTTAGGATGACATGGAGTAACAGGTGTGTATTTACTATTACGCAAACCCACTCGTACCCAATCACCGCAATGGTTAAGTAAAAAGAAAAACAATACTGCAAATGCAAACAGCAGTAAGACTAATAAATCGCAATCTACGAAGCCTGTAAAACATTTGGCGTGCCCGCCGGTTCTGGGAGTAATTCGATCTTCCCGGATGTGCTGGCGGGGAAACTCGTTTATCCAGCCAAAATCTGCTGAAGTTGAACACGGAGGTGGAATTCTATTTAGTTCTTGCCGCACTTGCGGCGCTCGGCTTCCTTTCATTACAGATACCAAGAGACAGTGTAATAACCACTGGGTGACATCGTGTGGACCGTAGATAAATAAGGAAGACTGATATGTCATTTCTGTGCTCTTCTGGCTATCAGAAAATTGCAACGAAAATTGTCTCTCACGTATCCTTATATTTCACGTAAACCCTGACTTTGAAAGTTCATTCGTTACACTCATAAATGTGCGACGATGCCTGCACGTTCCCCGGCATGTTAAGTCCTGAGTATTCAGAAATCAGACACGGTAAACCCCTGGGAGACGCGGAGGGAGACAGTGATGAATGAGACGGGTCTGACGTACTTTGAGAAAAATCACCTCAAGCTGTGCAGTCTTAGCTTCAACACAACTCTGTACTTACCATTATAGAGGGAAAACTGCTGAGGGACAGCCTGAACCCGGGTAACGCATTGCCAGAGGCGGTGGACTGGCACATTACAAATGAAATGTAAAGCTCTCTATATGTCTTTGCCAAGGTAACTTAGGGAAAGTGCAATTATTTTCCAGAGAGAGGACTTGCCAATGTTCACGCAAAGTTGTTATAACCGCCCCTCCCACGGCCGGTCAAAAATAATGTTTCCTTACGTTTTGTGTATGTTCCTAATAAGTCATCATTGTAAGGTTTTACATTTTTCTACTACAAATCTGCCATTCTATAAGCGTACAATACTTATCTCCAGCGCCTATGTATTAGAAGTGCCTGTATCGCTGTTCCAGCACTAAAATATTCATTGTCGCGAGTAACAGCACCAAATTACACGTACGTAACACCATTTTAAAGGTCAATGATAAGAAAAATAAGTCTACCGACTCTCAAGATCTCTATGAGACCGCAACCTTGGCCTAGCCTGACCCTACATCGATCCCACAGGGTAACTACCAGGGTTGCTGAGATGGCATTATAAAACGTGATCTACCTCATTCTAGAAAAGCCCGGGAGTATAGCGAAGCATGAATTTTGGCATTCACGCCGGGCAGGAATATCTCAGCTATTAGCTACCTACCTACTCTCCTGGGTGAGCGTCACAAAGCTTTATCGATTCACAGGTTTTAGGGATCTAACATTTCTTTGAAGAATTAAACGTAAAAGTTAACTACATGTATACAATGCAGCCATCTAATTCTGTACTAGGTACTTAAAATGGAAAATAAATATACTGCAGAAGTCAGCAGCTGTTTCAGGCAACTTCGGCCTTGAATACAGATCAGGCTTTTACATCATTGGGATTTAGATCTGTCAAGCAGTCAAACGTAGTGGATTATGCGTAATGGATACTAGCTAAGTAATGACGTTTAGATTTTCATCTAGTTACGGCGGGATTTATGAGAGAAGGGATAGATGTTTTGAAAAGGAGCAGGAGGGAGTAAAGGTACGATTATGTGGTGTAGTGCCCCCCATAGCTTTATCTCACTACATCCCAGTATTGTGGTAATGACATATGGACGAAGCGGTATTTATGAAGCAGGAGATACTGATATATTTATTACCCATTAGAGAGATCCGTGTTGACTGGTGTGACCATTTCTCCTTGAACAGGTCAACATTTCTGTTATCGCCTCTTCCTAACACGGACCCCAATATCCTGACCCCGTCATATATCAGCTTCGTTATTTCCCACCGCGACCTTCTCTGTCATCCGTCACACTGAAGAGAAATCGAACCGTTTCTCGAACAATATGGCGGACAAGGCTCGTTTCACACACCACTGTTTCCCCTCCGATGTAGGTTGTTACAGGGTGATGCGGGTTGACCTCATGTGCGATCAAATCGCCCGCCATCTTGACCTTCCTCATTACCCGTCGACCTCGATAACTTCGTCTTCAATCCAAATCAGAAAGAAACTAGCAGCAATTCAAATATAAACTCTTCATGCTCTCCGTGCAATTACATGAAGTCAATTTGGGGATGAATAAAACTCTCGTTTTCCTGGGAGATAAAATGGTTACCTCTATTACAGCTAAGACCTTGTGACCTTTCCAGCATTTTGAACTACGTCTATATATATATAACCCTCTCTTAGGCTTCTGCTTTGCATTCTCAACTAAAAAGGTAGATATACACCAAACTGAAAGTCTTCGATAAAGCTGCTTTAGGTGAAACGTATTACCCGGGAACGAATTCACACAAACACTAAATCAAAACACCGCAGGCGTCTGCGACAACCCGCATTAAAAGTCGTGTGCTGCGAATTATAAGATTATCTTGCAATTTTCCCCAAACAGCATTTCGGCTGTGTCCTGACTCGCCTTTGGGGAATCACAGGCAATCACTGATCGGAATTATAGGATAGGAAAGTAGCACACGTATGTTGCCATTAACCCGTAAGCGTAAACACAGGGATCCCAGGCGGCTCTCTCAGTTTTTGTGCAATTACATTGATGTTTGCTGCAAATCTGATTGAAACTTCCAAGGGACCCATTAGAAGTAGCATTACTGGTATACTGCATCTTCTCAATTGGCGTATGATGTAAACAAATCTGTTTTGGTTAAAGTGTGTGGAAAGGTGCCTAGAGAGCACTTATGTTGGAATGCTTTCAGACAGCACTTCATTTTGAATACGTTATAGGCTGTTGAGCGTGAGACAAACATGCTACTCTGTAATAATTTCTTCTTACATCTTTATTTTGTAAGCATGTTTGTGTACACGGAGATTACATCGTTCACGCCCAAACATTCTAGCGTTGATTTATGTTGTTTTCAGACACATTACGGGATAAAACAAGGCATCCCTGGGGTGAGACCTGTAACTATATCCAAATGGATGGCCCGTGTGATAACACCGCTATTTTCAGCACCAAGGACAGACATCCCTCCCGTACACCAGATACTACATGGCTCTGCATATTAACTTCCAGCTGTTCCGTCAGTGTTGAGATTTCGTATGATAAATGGAATATTAAGAAGATTGTCAGGCCCTGCCTGTCTGAATATCACCTTTGGATTTCTACAAAGACATGTACAGTACCCGTCCCCGTTTCGATGACTAGTGATAACGTCCATGTTTGTAATTCAACCCGCCTGTAGCGAAGTGCATAATGCTTCATGGCGCCATCACTCACAAGGTAATTCCTTCATCTGAAAAAGAGCGCGGTAAATCCATCAAATCTGCAGACGTTTGTACTAAATCAGTCTCTCTCGGAGTATCTTTATTATAGCTGCTGGCGACTTTCAAGACTCGGTACTCTTAAGTGTGTATCTATTATCGTAAATTAAGTACAACGGTAAGCATTCCGAGACACGGTTCAGTCATAGAATTTTCCTTTATGACATTTGCACGAACAACTCTCTCTCTCTCTGGCTCCCTCTGTCTATACATAACGTGAATATACACTGACTGTTACATTCGTCATACAGATGACATGTACGTTTATGGCGGACTCAATATTGACAAACTACCGTTGTGCGGGGCCCTGGAAAAGTGCCACGGGTCCAGGCAGCCTACCCTAGCCATACTTAACGGTCTGACCCTGCTAGGAAATGTAGTTTTGTTGGCATTCCTCTCGGCTGCTGGGCGCCACGATAATTGGACCGTGAGTTCGACCCGAGGCTCAGTAGAACTGACGTGCCGCCGGTGCCAGAGGTCCCCTCCGAACTCCATGAATAAAGAGATGCTCCAAAGTGCAGTTCCCGTTTCATATACCCCTGCTGCGGGGCTTGTTAGGTCAGGATACTGTCGCTCTTTTGTCATAATTCTACCGGAGGAAGTTAAGAAATTGGCAATAAAATATCTCCTGTTGTGGTGTGTTTGACAGCAAGTACAGTATTAGTCGAAGAATTATTTCTACATTACTGCGCAAGCCGGTGTGTTTGAATTTTTATTTAGGACAGCATCAGAGGATCAATGATAGTTATCGACGATTGTTGTTAGTCCATGCACTCGCAGAAATACAGAATACCTTGATATGTACGGCCCCAACGTTACCAGAGATTACTCTTGTCATCAGGATCATACATCTTTATTCATCTGTAGCTCGCTGTATTAGTCCCCTCTATCAACGTTTGAACTACCTCAGAATTACGATAACCTGGGCTTTATGTATTTTATTCCGGCAGGCCCTCTCTCAGCGCACTGCTGTGATCGGAATCTTTATATTCCTGCATCTACACGGGCTAATTTCGGCTCCAGATCACGTCTAGCACCACGCCCTCTCCAGAAACTGTAATAATGTTGGTAATTTCAAAGGCCTTGAAGTCCCGTGGCGCGCGAAGTGCTGACAGACGATTCGTTCCCGCGGTTTCAACGCATCATCAACTTAATCAGGGATCAAGAAATGTGTACAAATTCTGATGAAAACGTAGCCAATTACGACAAGAAGGAATACATACAGTACATCTGAATGTTCGTACGCCATAACCTTACAAGCAGAAACATAATAAAACGCTTGCAAAAGACGATCATAACCAAATAAAAGGAACATTACCAGAAAATATAAAAATCAGAGCGTGGAAGTGACATAAATAAATGTGACATAGATAAATATTGTGCAACAAAACGTGGAATATCGGCAGTGCCAGATAGGATCACATATTCATATCAATCACATATTCATATTGATAATTCATAAAGTTAAGGTAACTAAAGGTAAAATAGCAAACGTACTCCGTTCACGTATATCCAGACGTGACCCTATTCTGCCCGGTTCAGAGAATTTCTGATGGATAACAAACCTGGAAACTTACCCAAGGCTGGGGCATGAGATTGATGCTAGCGGCGTGCTAAAATCGCCTGGGCTCACATTTGCGTTTAGACATTGCCAGGAGTAATACTCTCTGATAATAACTCAGCTCCTTCAGCAAAGGTTCAAGCAACTGGAGAAATTCGGCGCCTTTCACATACACACAGTGTAGACAGTAGATTTGCTACATGTATGTACAGGGAAACATTGCTAAATTATAACATAACCTCCAACAATACATATTTACAAACATATGATATCTCGATTGCCTCAGATATCACTTTATCACAGAGTAGAAAATAGAATATGCAGAAAATTCCAAAGAGGTCTTTATGAAGATATCAAAAATAAATATGATATGATGGCCGTTTTGAACGTACAGTTGGCAGCCTTTGATCCTACATGCATTCAAAACTCTCCAATAGTGGTTATATTTCTGAACTATATTTTTGTGACAACGACAAGTATAAACTACTGAAATTCCATTCCATTTTCTCTCTTCCACATTTTTCAAAGTCCGGTCCCACCCCGTTTCCAAATTCGGAGCATTCTTGCCGGAAAAGTAGCTGACGTAAGCTTTCTCCCTAATCGACCAGAGTGACTTTAGCGTCATTGTTCAAGTCTCCAAGGCTTCATCGACTCTTGGAGGTAATTACGTGAACATTCTATTCCAAAACGTGTATAGAAATGTTCAACATTATTCAGTATTATACTAGATATTCAAGAGACATTCGTCCTTGATATTTTTTCTCAGTAATGTCCTCTTACTCAGGATTTTGAAGATGCAACGTTTTTGCATTTCACAGTCTTCTATCACTTCGATGCACTTCATCCCGGTGAAGAATTGTCCCCTGGTAGTGTGTGGGCGTTGTTTAAATGTAGTCAATCGGCAACGAGGCGAGTAATGGAATGTACTGGTCAATAGCTGCGGCGTCTTTCCCCGCATTCCCAAGGGTCCCGTGCATATAGCAACCTTGCCATTTGGCAAAAGTCAGAGGCATTTGGAAGCTTCAAGAAATTGAGTCCATTGGCAAACAAGATTTCGAGAAATCAAATATACAGTCACACAATGTACCGCATTCTTAAGCATACGCTGTCGCTGACTCTTTTATCAGCCAATCAACCAAATATTTTGTTAGTTAAGTTTTACGTTGAGAAAAAGCGTTAACGATATGTTCATAGGCGCAATATAAATGCATGTCTATATCAAGACTCTATACCAGGTAGCCATTTTGATAATGTCTTGGAAACTAAAGATGTCGATGCAGTGTGTTTTCATAAGCATCATTCCATGGCTCCTATTAGCTCTACCGCAAATGGTGCCCTGCAGAGCGCGCGCGTCGCCCCTTCGCATATAAATTTATCTTTCTCTAAGATAAGTGCCACCAGAGCAGAAACCGATACATTACATACCTTATGGAGCTCATTTCTGACTGGTTGGAGACGGGATGGCACAAGGAATATAAAACCTCTCATTAAACGTCCTGTTCTAAATTGGTATTGAGCCCACTGTCAAAAATCCGAAGCCATGTTTTATCTGGAAGGAAACCCTACAGAAATATTTACATAAATCGTTGTCAGTTTCCGATGAAGCATACGTACGAAAGTTGTCCTCATTATGTTAAAGTGATAACCTTGATAGTAATTGATTTTTCCAGTCGTTAACAGTACGTTGTTCCTGTCGAAGGCTGTGACACGTAGTGCTTAGATATCCGCCCTTTCCAAAACAGCGGCCAGGCGATTAAGATGGAACGGCAGATCGATTTCGGCGCCGAGAAAATATCAGGCTGTCATGCTGTAAATGGAGAAGCATGATGGAACTACCGAATCAGCAGAGCCAGAGATGCGGTGCCCTTTTCACCGTGCTAATTCCCCTTGTCATCGGTATGATCGCGCACGATCATCAACGTTCTCGCGTGACTTCGCGAGGATTCGCGAGATTCCCATGATGCTTAGAGTCCGGAGACGGACATCCGCAAGTATGAAAAATGCGAACCGGTGGTTTTGAAATTAACATCTTAGATGTTTTTAGATCTACTTAAAGAATGATCAAGGTGCTTAATCATGGCAGATATCACATAGCAACGTAACGCCCTGGTGGCAAGAGTGTTTTCTTCTTGGCTGGTTTGACGTCATCAGAGATGTACGCGCCAGTTCACTTCGAAACGGATCAGCGGTAATGGTAATCTAATTATGAGTTTCTACAGATACTGGACATTTAATCAGCTCAATGTAAACCAGTCGTTACAAGGACCCATCAATCATGGGGAGAACCCAGCGGACGGTTCGGTCTACTTGTGGGGATAAACATAAAGGCCACTCAAGATGATAGACACTACCGGGGAAACACGGTCAACCCGCGCGCTTCAAGTCAAAAGTAAGTAACGGCAAACAAAGATGATGTGGTATATCTCTAGTTGCAAAGCTAAAACTTAACAACAGAAGTTTATCTACTCAAAACAGCTGAAAACTAAATGCAAAGCTGTAGGTATGATTCAACGGTTTCAACTTTGATAACGTTAAACATGAAAAGCATGTAACCTTTTAAAGCCTAACCTCACAAAACCTACATATTCTACGTTTCAAATGCGCCCCTTCACAAGACTGGGTGAGTCAATTTGGCAAGCTTCTCTCTTATCCCTCCCCGAGATGTGCATCTTTCCATGAATACCCTTCTGTCAAACACCTTGTATTAAATCTGTGTTGAGACCAGGTATGCACAGGGCTAACACCGTTCTTACGTGGAATCAGGACTAAAGGTGCCTCCATAAGCTGTTGTCAAACCACGGAAATTGCCGACAGGCGAGCTTTGTATTCCCAACTACGCGTAATTTGCATGCAGTACCATGCCTTAAAGCGGAACCACAGGTGCATTTATGAAATAACTAGGAACCTTTCATCATCGAGCTGTTTTTGCTGTCTCCTTCGATTTAAGTGAGGCTGCGTTTGTGTTAATTCCTGTCATCTATTGTTGCGAGCAGGACGCGCTAGGGTGTTATTATATAAAACAGCCGACAAAATTAACTTGTACGGAAGGCTGTTTCGTTTCTTGTGCATTTATTGCAGGAGCGTTTCGGGTAGGTAAATATTGGCTGGTCTAAGTGTAGTTTTGAACAGGCATATTGTGAGTTGGATGCGTTCTGTCAGGACGCTTTACTCGGATGGTTTCTCAGAGACTGGGAGGAACATAATTGCGCAGTAGAAGCTCGTTTCCGCTTTCTGAGTGTATCATGTACAGTGTGCATGCATGTCAGTCTTGGTACACAGCAAAATTATTCAACTTTCACTGTTCACTGCAGGTATCGACTCTGAGACCTTCACATTCATCGTCACATAAGACAGCCTCCAGCGATCGCACCGGTTTTGCAAAAAAGCATGGAATTACTAAGCAGAGAATGTAGTTTGTTGTTTAGCAAGCGAGCAATCCAACCAACCAACCAACCAACCAACCAACCAACCAACACACACCAACACACAACCAACCAACCAACCAACCAACCAACACCTAACCAAACACCTAACCAAACGATGAAAAATCAGAGAGGAGAAAATAAGACCTGCTGTGGACAAATGGTATAGCCCACGACTTTCAGACTCCAGGTTTTCTCAGCCATCACAGAAGCCCCCAGTAGCTCCTTAAAGCACTCCCAAATACAAATCACTTGATTCCATCCATTCCATCTCCAAGCCATAATCCACACAGAGACTTCCCCTATGGCGTTTCCATGCATCAGGCGTTTTAGCTCCCTTTTACCTGGGGCTGAATATGCTCTCTGCACGGCTGATTGAAAGCAAGCTTTCTTCTGAAAACCTGTAAGCGTGCAAAGTAGGTGCTGCAAAAGGACTTTTCCTCTGAAGTTATATCCAAATGGGTCTGAGTTGAGAAGCCTGACCATTAGATTTGTCAGTCACGTCGGATGAACGCCGTCCGAGGCACGGCAGCCGACACGGAACATGTCCGGGCGGGGTATATTAGGGAGGGGGCTAAAGTGGTGCACTTGACTTAAAGCATCTCTTAGAGATCGGGTCAACGGCAGGCGATTAGTGAGAAAAGGGAGACGAAAGGAGCCATGAAGGAAAATGGAGGAAACTGATCCGTAAAATCATATCTACTTCTGTAGACACGGAGAATGTTGGATGTTAAAATGTAGTATTTGCTATACATACACACATATTCTTGAAAAATAGCCTATCGCTTAAAACATTCCACCGAATACAATCTAACACCAAATTTTTAAATAAGAAATACACATTGTAAGCACATGAAAAACAACATGACTAGCACAGCTTAATTCCCAAGCATACCCAAATGACGTAAGAAAGATCATTACTTTACTTGGAGAAATATACACATACAGTATTGTCTGCCGGGCGATGTTTGTGTATCGCCAGGCTTTGGCCGAAAGGGGATTTTACTATCAACAGTTTCTCAGTGCAGGAATGCTTTTAGACCAGCATAACACTTCAGAGGCAGAAGCAGCAGGTTGTCCCACTTGAGGGAAAGCTCAGAGAGCAGGAGAAGGACTGAGAAAGGTTCTCCGTGGCGCGCAGTGTACGCCAGAACAAGACGCCCCCACTCCCCCCACTGAGCTGTAGACTCTCAAAGTCGAGGCATTCCCTCGGCCCCAAGTCCACGGCATTCCCGACAGATATCTGCGGTGAAGGGCCATCCATCACGATCCCTTCCTTCCCTGCTTCCACCAGAATTGATAGTTTTAATTAAGTGATAATGAAACAACTGCGGTATAGATTTTCCGAAGAACAATAACCGCCTAAACCTTTTTCGGCTACAATCGATACTACACACTCGAGGCCGTCTTTTGTATTAGCTGTATCCTAACGTAGCGGCAGCGATTAGATACATCGGCACGCATGCGGCAGTTTTCTCATGACTTATGCGCCGATAAGAAATCTCAGCCGTCATCTTTGCAGGAGGGCGATTACAAAGGTAATCTTCATCACGGCACGTTGTGTACGGTGACGATCAGCAGAACGTATCTCCCGTTGGAGATCGTCCAAAGAGAACACGCTTGCCGGGAGCGCAGTTAACTAACGCGGCGTGTTGTTCCAGAGATCTTTCCGATTTGGATAAAATCTAGCTGGAAAATTCCTCAGGGAGGACGGCATTCTTCAAGATTTGTGCGGAGCGAAGAAAACGTCTTCATGTCTAAGACGGAATGAAATCAGATATCGATGATGAACAGTTTCATTTGACTTAGTAAGATGTTAGCAGTCCATATGGTAATACATTTTTGTATAAACTAACAGATTAATGACGTCTTGAAAATATTTCAAGAGAATATAAAAGAGAAAGTATGAAAAAAAATCCATTCAGGCCCAGGCTAAAACATTAGTGTATACGTCCCTGTAGTAAAAAAAGGTAGGTAAATGGTGATGTCATAGCGCATCCTAATATGTCACAATGCTAAAGGTTTCCAGGAAGCTGGATTCTCCCATATTGATAATACATATAGGGCCTCCTCTTAAGTCATGGACATTTCCCTCGATCAGACCTTGCTGTGCCTTGACGGCAAACCGCACACTGCGTGTATCTCGTTCATCTGAAAACGCAGCTCTATGTTTAGCAGAAGGTAGAGCCACCGTTTTTCCTATTCCTCTATCGACTAGGAGCGGTAGATGGAATTTTAGATATCGCCATGAACTTGCGTTTGTTCAGATTGGCCCCTGCGTGTGTACGGCTGATGACACGGCGAGGAACATGTTTGAATGCGGAATGAGCGGGAGCGGTTGGCCGGGGAGAGAGGTCCGATCCCAAGGTCGGGAATCGATGGCCAGTAACTCATAACGCCAGCTAGATGAGAGCCCGCGATTCTATAATAAAAGAACGAGCGGGGTTTCACACGGCAACGACAAGCCACGGCAAGGGAGCTCAGGAGTTTTCAGTGCGCCCGCACAAAGATATAGGATGGTTGTTTCAGCCTTGGCGCTTGGATCCAATATTCTTGATCCAACATACGCTACATCCCGGTACATTTTTCTTTGGATAAAATATAATAATTTACTTAAATATTGCCAGCAACAATGATTCGAAGAACTATGATGAGTGGCAATATCTTCGTAAACCTAATGCAAATACAAAATCAACGCATAGGAACTTGCGGCCCCAAACACCGTGTGTGCCACACTGTCAATACTAACTAACAGCAGCTGTAAGAGTAAAGAGTCAAAGCGATGCGCAACATGGCTTGATATTTCGCTACATGAATACTCGACAAATGTGTATCGAAATGTAGCATATCAGGCGCAGTTCGTCGCCAACTCAGTGCGCTATGATCAAGGTTGGTGAAGAAGTTTTATCGACAGTTCTCTGCATCAACCTACGCATCGCACACCTTGAAGAGGAACGACGTGTTTTTAACTGCCAGAATTCCCGGAGACAGTCTTGTAAGAAAGATGTACTTACTGTAGTTGGTGATGGAGTCCAGAAACCCGGCTTGGGCAGAGGAAAAGAGGCAGGCAAACAGGACAACCAGCAGGACAGCTGGGCGATGTTTGGGCTCCATCCTCGCTCTTTCCTCCATCGCCATTCCCGGGAACAAGCCTGGTGACAGCGAGCCGCGGAAACAACCAAATATGGAAGTACCCGCGCTGACCAATCAGCGCCGGCCGCTGTGCAGGGATGCAGCCATGTAAGCCCCAGCCGTGGTTTGGAATAAATATAATATTTTGTGCAAGCAATTTAGTTGGTGTGCTACAGACGTCAATCATCAGCATTTGAGATAAAGCCTGTCATTCTAAATCGGTTCCATCTTGTTATGTTGTATAAATTCTTGTATGTAGCTCCTTGATTGAACACAGTGCCATTTTGTGCATTTTGCCTCGTCTATGCTTTATGTATTATATTTCCAATATCTACTGTAATGCTAGCGCTCCTCTTCCGACATTCAGTTTCTAGTTATTTTTTACAAGGCATTTGATGTTGATTGCTAGCAGCATACGGAAGCTCAATGTCGTTTCGTCGTTATAATTGCGCTATAGGCGTTCAAACTTCCCTGTATGTAGGTAGAAAGGAGAGCTATTGCAAACTGGCAAACCACACACACAGCGTGTGCATGCCGCGATTTTGTAAAAAATGCTATTTGCATGCATATCCTATGCCTGTCCTCATCAGGGCAAGAAATATTCAAATGCAGGAAACTGGACCTAACGGTCGCTCAGAGAGAACGGTCGGTCCCCTTAGTGCTGCAGTGCGTTTGATACTACAAAGTCGTAAATCAGGAGGGTCCATTGCTACTCCTCCGGTATGACACCGACGGATTAAGATGGGGCGTCCGTCTCCTCTCTTTATAGCTCAGGATAAGCCTTTCCTCGACATATCTCAAAAGTGTCGCTTTTGTGTGTTCATTATCAAATTCACCTGATAACAAGTATGCATAACTATCACGTCAATCTGTTTTTATTAGAAACTGTCTAATATAAACTTCCTGAAAAAAAAACTAATATTTCATGTCATGGCAAATATGACAGATATGGTATTACTGCTGTTCCCATTCCCACGCCACTTGACGCCACCCTACAGATTAATGGCTCGTCCCCTTTAATAGATTCACGTTTTAAAAGGCCCAAAGTTCAGCGCAGAAAGCGTGTCTTCCCGATGTGCGAATCTGCGGGCCGGAACAGGAGGCTGCTGCATACTAACACCGTTATTAAAAGTAGAGTCGCGGTCTCATGTTTTACTCATGACGGAAGGGCAACGACTTTACACCGCTTCTTCTCTCTAATCTGTCACGATACTCGTTTCCTTTCTCTTTCTCTATATAATTGTATTCCATGTAGTTACATGAGACGCCTACAGTAGGTTTAGGAAGCGAAGTTGCGTAACAACATTAGAAGCATCCTCTGAGGCACGGTGAAAAATGAAGCGTTTCGCTCAAGTGTGCGCCTCGGAAAGAAATCGGCGAAGCGTTTTTTTCCTGATATGGAAGCAGGGAAAAATTGAATTGGATGGAAATGACGCTGGTTTTGCTACTTCGACTTTATTTTGGAAACATTTATGACTGCATTCATGAAACCACGCGTGCCGTTTTACAGGGATCAACGAATCGATTGATGGAATCCACTGAAGGCAAATTTAAAACCCGAAGAAAAAAAAAGCTGTACAAATTAGTTTAAAATTTGCAACAAAAAACAACAGCATGCGGTCCCGTATCACCTAATACACAACGGCCGGCCCCTTTTAATATCAGAAATGACTTTCCATTTCATTTTGTGAGGAAAAGCCTCTGGGAACGCCGTACTCGGTGATATATGGTGGCAATGAACACTTCTATTATCCGGGAAAGGTGAAAACAGGTTCACAGCTTATACGAGATGCTTCCAGCCCACCAATTCTCCCGCCGCGTTTCTCACCGTGCACCGCCGGCAAACTGGGCACGTAGGTCTGCACTGTAAACCCGCAATAAGCTTTCTAAATCATACCGTAAAGCGCTGTGCAGAATTATACATAGATTTTTTACAAGCTAATAATTCTGCCAACAACACTGCTTTCTTTGGGTAAAAAGAAGGGAGGTACAGATAATGTAAATGTATAAATATACGTTGATACGTTTCAAATTTAAGATATTTTGCAACATATTTCAATAAGGTTGACGTTATATGGCGGTGCGTCGTGTTTGCGCGAGGACAGTTTGATTGCTGGTAATTACGAAAATTCCATTTGCTGCTGCCAAACGTCTGTGCAGATCCGCCGGAGTAATACAACATGTTCAGCAGTCGATTTATCGTCGTGTGGAAAACAATTTGACACAAATGATCGGGCTGAGACGCCGTGCGAACCGCTGCTTCTTCTCTCCGACTCATTCTGCGCCATTATTTGTCAATTCTCATGCGTTTCCTTGTAATTTTTTCAGGCTACGTTGTTATTAAACTATTGAGCGGGAAAGGAGAATAAAGCAGCTGTCTTCCACCGCACCAACCAGCTTGAAACGATCGTCCGTCAGCCATAGCACGTCGGCAGAACGTCCTGCGCCTACGCGAAACCCTGATTTTTTTCAACGCTGCATCAGAATTTTGCCTGTTGCAGGCGATATCCTTTCCGACTGAACATTTGGAAACTACAGACGGGATGTCAACCTTATATACGCGCGTACGACCTTATATGAGACGTTCTGCCGAAGTGCTACGTACAATACATAACGGGTTTCGCGCAGGTGCAGTACGTACTGAGGATGTGCTCGTCAGCCGTCACGTTTGTTATGCTGACGTCACGGCAGACTGGGGTTATTTGGGGTCATCCGTGACAGATGGCGGATTGCAGGCGCAGACACCGTGAGTTATGGGGACAACGCTCATTAAAATGGTGACTCTTATAATGTTCTAATAATTACTACGTATACCATCGGACAAAATAACAGTCTCGTCAAACAACAGGTCAGCACATTACAATTCAGTATGCGACCAACGGTATGTTCTATTTTCAAATATGTAATTTTTTTACTTATCTTGCATTGAGTTGTAATCCTAATGTAAGCATGAATGATTTGTAACATATAGTATGATTTGGATACTGAATATGTTTTAAAATAAAAAAATTAAAAATTAGTACGCGTTCTACAGTTGTCCTGTTACTGTTTGGTATTCGGTGTATTTCCGTTCTTGAGATGTGCTTTCAGCCAGTGTTTTGCACTGATGATACAACCTGTTTGTTTCTGCATAATTTACCACTGTTAACGCTACAGAATATATTTTAGCTGCGCTTGATCAACGTCTTCTTTGATTTACAAACACATTTTACAATTCCTGTGCAATAAAACTAATTGCTTGGTAATTACTTTCTCGCACGGATGCATAGAAACGAAACTATTCCGCAAAGCAAGTAGATATATTTGCCATAAATGTCAGCCGGAACGGGCGTTTTATATTGCAGCTGCACGCGGACGAGTGGTCGGTTGAAGTGCTGAGTTATGAATAAACGTTAAAAACGAACAATTGGACATCTTTACTATGACGTACGTTTGAACCTAACGATACCTTAGGCTTATCTGCGCCATTTTATGTCTACAGTTTCAATCCAAAGAAAGTACAAATTCAAAGCTCATCTCGTAGACTCTTTACTGAGGAGGATGTCACATGTCTGGAGGGTCACGTGCCTAAACTCGTTGGGTCAGTCGTCCTGAGGAAGGTCATAGACACGAGACGCAGTTTTCTGACGATGTATCAAAAGCTCGAACTTTGCACAGCCGTGCTCACCGCATACATTTGCAATTATTCAATTTTATACCATGTAAGGCCATTGGCATTGCATATATGACACTGAAGTATCCTAAAATAATAATAATAGAACAGGATATCTAATCATAATCATTATGTTAGTGAGAAGCAATGTGGTGATTTTACGGCGCTTCTAGTTTAACAAAAACAAAACGTCACTTTCCCAGGGACCTTGAACCCATCGTAATCCGCCACTCCAGAGTAAGACCAGTCCTGCAGACGACATGTGAATACTGAGCCGAATCACATCTATCAAACGACTGCAGAAAACCGCCACCCTGTAGAGCGAACAAGTCGGATTTCAAGCCAACCTAGTGCTTTTAATGAGACAGCTCTGCAAATGGCTTCTTGGAAAATCAATATTTTCTTTTTTCTCTGTTCGTTTTTGGACGGGAGCTCCCACGATACTTTGCGGTGCGGCTTTTTTGTTGCCAGGAAGGTCATTGCCCACGATGTCGTGTGGCTTAATTTAGGTACAGAAATAGACGTCCACGTAGAGCGTGGAATAATGAATGCCTGTGCCCATTATACTCTTCCGCCAAATGCAAGACTAATGGTCTGGCGTGCTGCGGAGGAACGGTGCAGCTCCAAAAATAGGAATATGATTTTCTTCGCGTCCAATTTCACGCGCCGGTGGACGCACTTGGTGCATACGAAGTACGTCATCAAAGGAGCAGTTCCTAAATGTAAATATGGGAAACCAGGGTCGGGAGCCAACATATGGCGCCATGTCCTGTTGTTGGATTCTGGGCTGTAGATATCTATCTGATTTATGTAGCAAGAATGTATGGACGCCTACAGGTACACACACGTGCGCATTCACAGGCTGGGCAGAAGGTTACGGGGAGTTAGTCTATGCATGGTAGCATCACTGTGTGATTTATGCTAAGGCCTACGTAAATACCATGTATCGGAGAATAGGCTGAAGATCACAAGAGATAGCAACAAATCTTGTCCTGTTGATGTCTTTTTAGGCTGCAGTTAACACCCTTCTCCAGGGCTTGGGCAGTCTGTCAACCGAGCAGAATCTCTCAGCTTTCCTTCTCGTCGCACTCATCCTAGTATGGACTATTGAAGGCGCAGGTCTGAGGGAAAATGTGTTTCATTTGGCCAGGGGATTTATTTGCAATTTCAAATAAGAGTGGATATTCTTGGGTACAAGACATATTCAACAAGAAACGAGACATTTTACATTAGCAGCAAGACGAATCACAAGTGTACTGACATAGACACACATACACGACGGTCAGGGTTTTAGCTAGAATTTCTGGGACGCGTCCAAGTACGTCTTGCTGAGCGTGTCGTCCGTCCCAAAGGCGTAGTGCTTGCTCATGTCGGGGGAGTACTTGCTGGCTGCAGGGCGGCGGCCCAGAGACTCGGCCAGGGCGCGCAGGTAGTGCGAGCTGTTCCCGCAGCACACCCCGACGTACTGCACGCCGAGATGCCGGGCGCTTCTGCCGAACTCTGCGATGTCGAACCGGGTGCAGAGGTGCGGCTCCAGCTCCAGCGGGTAGGCGTTCCCTCCTGCGAGGAAGAGCACAAGGATGGCAGCGTTAAGAAATGAAGGAACGAAAGAGCAGGCCGAGGAGAGATGGGATTACTGCTTGTGTTTCATGGTATGTTCCTTAAGACATTTGAATTTTTCCGCATGGTCTCCAAAATTTTCTACCTAACCATGCGTACACAACAATAGGTTTTAAAAACGAGTCTGTACCGGTCTCGGTCTTGAAGGACATGAAGTTGGGGTTCTCCTCGTTTGTTCGATACGGCACAGGAATGGCGGCCAGAGGAACCTGAGATAAAACAAACCACAAGATGATACAGACGGTACATATACAGACGGTAGACTGCGGGCTACACAAGAACGCCAATTTCTATAGCTCTATTCGTCAGTTGTTCCATAATATCACACTTGAATAAGCATTAGTGTCAAAGAACATGTGCATGTTCCAATAAAAGTTAAGTCCAATATACACATTTATTTTATTGTTTGACTCAGGCAAAGCCCATAGACAACATAGACAACACAAAATACATAAATTTAAAAATACAATGTCTAGGGTAAAAGAAACGGGGCCTATTTAAGGTCTGCATACCAACTGGCAGTATCGACGCCAGAACTGACTTCTAGGGAAGGCATCAGAGCGTAAGAGCAAACTGATGATGCCGTTACCGGACGCCAGGAGGCGAGCCGCAAAAGAGTGCGTCAGCTTTCGCCTCCTGGCGTCGAAGGTGTCGACACCCAACTGGGCAAAGAACAAGCTGTTACTAGTGGAGCGAGGCTGAGACATAATAATTTTTGAAAGCATCATGGTAAGCAACTCGCAGCCTCTGTAACACACCTGCGCTATGATTGTTCCATAGTTGTACACAGTACATGGGGGAACAATGCGCTACAAAGAGTATACGCTTAACCTCAGCGGAGCAGTTGCCGAAAGTTCGGATTAGATGTTAGACATTATAGTTAGACATTAACTATATCCACGATATCTTGCTATCCAAACCTTAATGTCGCCCTTAGCCGCCTGGAGAAGAGGCATCATGGTTGCCGGGCCACGGCCGCAGTTGAAGCCGACGACGTCAGCGCCTCCGTCCGCCAGCTGCTTCAGGGCGTCTGTGACGGGAACGCCATCGATGGTCACCGGGTCCCGCAAAACGATCATTGTCACTACAGCTGGTAAACCTGCAAGCAACAAAACAAACAGCAATGTTGTTTTTTTTTTTTCTTTTAATGCCCACGATCATGATAATGATCATTCTGGCATACTCATTAACACATGAGCGAAGCGAGGAAAGTTGTGTGAAGTGCCTTTCCCAAGGGCACAAGGTTGGTGACATGGCAGGATTGGGAAAACATCAATAGTTTAACGGTCTGAAGTGTTCACGTATAACATTTATTCTGCATCGTTGTCTCTTCTTGAGATAAGTCGTTACAGAGATAAGCCGGTGAAACCATGCACAGGCGGAGTGCCAACACAGAGGAAGGAATAGAAGAGACTGAAACTGATATGCTTACGACTTACATGGTCCCCGACCCTCGAACATGAGGATGGGACTAGGTGCAGTTACTCTTTTACCTGTTGTGTCAGGTTTGGGGTATCATGTGAAGGACCCATATCTGCTTTGTTTTTGCATCACCTTTTCCATACTGCTTGATGCACTCCAATGCGAGCTTGGCTTCCCCTAGGTTGTCGAATCGCTCGGCCACGATATAATCTGCGCCTCCCTCTACAGCCCACTCAATTTGTTCCTGAGGAAGGAAAAAAAAATCTTTGTCAATATCTTAGTACCGTTGCTCTTCTTGCCAATTTGTTAAACGTCAGAAGCTATAGCTATGTCTTATTACTTTCGGGTACGGAAATATTGTTTTGGTTGTTTGTGCTGGAAGTTTGTCCGGACAGACCTATAGGTTGACAGCAAATGGGTGGGGGAGATTGACAGGCAGGAGGGAGGTCACGGGTCGACGTGTCAGAATTTGACCGGGAGCCAACAAGATCAGAGGTCGACAAGGGAGGAAGCCGAGAATTGCAAGTCTGAAATCTCCGATGTCTTGTTCCTAGAGCACTGTCCTAGAGTGAAGAATTAGTGGTTTACTATGAAAGAAAACTTGCTGACTTACCTTGAACATGGCTCTGACTTTCTCTGCTGAGGCAGGGTCGGCAGAGTCGTACACGTTGGTGTTACAGATGTTTCCCGCCATCAGTGTGCCGGTCTCGTCTGCCACCTCCCGGGCCAGCTTCAGGGCGGTCCGGTTCATGGGTTCCAGCAGGTGTTCCTTCCCGATCAGACGCATCTTCTCACGGTGTCCGTAATACTTCGGAATGACAGAGGCTGCAGGTTTTTATATGTTACTAGTACTTAGGCTACTTTGATTTCTTGGCTTTCGGAGTTTTACGGGGAATTATTAGACCAAATTGGTGAAGTGAAAATAGAAAAGAAACACGCATCATACGAAGGACCCGAACGCTACCAAGGAAACCAGAAAATCAACATACCAGGCTGGTCGACATTGCAAACAACAAATTATGAGCTTTTAATGCATCTGTAAACGCAAGGACAATCTGATTGAATACCATGCCTTGGTGACCGGCAAAACTGAAAGAAAAACCGAAAGAAACTTCAATCAGAAGTCTTTTCTGCACTTTTCTTCAATGTTCGAAAACATGAAATATAATCTTTTTATTGGAATGCACACTTTAATGACCCACTCTTACCGTAAACGCAAGAACTACGTCACTTCCTGCGTGCACGAACTCCCTGTGCAGTGCTGTGACCATTTCCGGGTTATCTAGCACGACTTCCGGTACGTACGACCCAGCCTGGAGGTAGCCGCGCCGCTCAAACTCGAACAGATATCCCTCCGCCACGACCACCGTTTCCCCATTGCTGAGACGGTCCAATAGTCCTAGAAGAGAAGGAAAAATATATGAATGCTTTAGTTTAAGTTTAAACATTTCATATTTAGATTTTTTGACCTATGACCTCGGTCACGTGCCCTACTAAAGGTCAACAAGTTCCAAAAAGTTGTGTCAGTCATCCACAAGAAGGCCGAAAGCCCGACCAAAATGAACAAGTTCCGTAAGGTTAACGTTAAGTTCATGGTAATACCAAGGTAAGTCCCAATTTCCTTTTGTTGCATGTCACATGCCCACTTTTAAAATTGCAATCATTATTTGCTTGATAGCATAATTTCTACAATGGTTATTTGTGGAACAGGTAGGTTAACCACCTTGGTGGAGTATACATATAATTCATGTCTAGTTGTTGAAGTTGCATGCTTACATGACAAAGAAAAGCTGTCAACTTTATTTACCTTTCGGATTGGTGGACGCCATTTTGGAATCAGACAGTGTGAAGAACGATTTTCAAGTTTTGCACGGCGCCTGGCTTTCTCTATGACGACTCTGTGAATCAGGAAGAGTGAGTGACAGACATCATGTAGACAGGCGAATGTACGTCTGTGTGGATTATGACAGTGCTACATGCATGAGTATGTGTACGTGTAAGTAATGAGTAACAGATCAGTCTACTTGTGAATCCGCGTTTTCGCAATGGCAGTCGTGTTTGCTGCAATCCAAAGAAAGAAAACTAGTAGAGTTTGCACAATTAACCTCCACAACACCCTTCATCTTTAAGTACAAGACAGAACGCTTGGCTACGCGTGTATTAGACATGCATCGCGGGCCAGCTGACTGCGCAAGCGAACTTACCTGGCAGACGTGCCAGCTGGTGGGTCAAAGGTTATGGTTTGCAGTTCATGAGCATCCCGCTAGATGTAGCAGTTGACCTATTCTTCTTTTCAAACTAAAAAGGTCACTGAACTTTGAGGTAGCAGAACACAGTTTTCGCCCTATGGGGATTTCTATAGTTAAGGACCCCAAGATTACTCGCTTCGACGCGGTAAAAATTATAGTAGGGTGCACTTCACAAATACGAAAATCGAATATGTTTGAGAAAAAGGTACAAACTACAAAATATCTAGAAACCAACAAATCCTGTCGGCGTATCTGCTCGTAACGTACACTTTGAAATCGCCCTCTAGGGACGTGACCTGAACTGCAGCCGACTCACCCGGAAAGCCAGTTGCGCAATACGGCGCATTTATACACGAACTGCAAAACCTTCACAATTCAAATCATACAGTCTCAAACCCGATACATTCCTACACCACACAGCACAATTAACATTTGGCTGACGCTCTTATCAGGCTTTCTACCCAGCCTTCAAGAATATTCGCTGTACTACTTTCTATACCCGCGTCACAGACCCGCGTGTTCTGCTACCTTGAGCGGTCAGACCAAGAAAGCTGGTCAGACGAGATACTACACTTTGATTCCTCAGAACGCAATGCAAAGACTTCTGAACTTCATATAGGTTGGAAATATACATTTATAGACAGTCTTACATTGCCACTAATTCTCTTTTACGGTAAGGCAATAGGGGGAAGGCTTCAAAAGACCATCATGGTACGTACATACGACTACCAGACACAGTCATAATGATAAACCCATTTATTCAGCATTTTCACTTTTGGATCACCCAGTGAGACCTGGAACCATGGCTTAAGGTGAGCAGCAACACGATAAAAGTTTTCTCTCCTAGTTCGTACTAAAAATACTGTACAAATACATATATAAAACCCAGATAGAGGAGAATCTTACTGTGTACATGTGGGGTTGTATGGGGGTAGGGGATCGAGATTAAAATGGCTTGGATACGAAGCTGACGGCCTGAATGATACTACGTATCACACAACAAGTCATTTCAATGAAGAATATAAAGACTTGGTGATAGTAGTATCTCTTGACCCCAGCCCCACTGCACCTTATGTTAAATGTAGTTAGCACTGTAGATGCACTTCCATACTTGAACAATAGGCGTCTCTTTTGCATACCTTCCATACACATAGCAAGAGAAAACTGTATATAAACGAATACTTAGCTCTGTCTCTTCGGTGATATGGGTGTAAGGGTGTTACATGCACGCGAGGTGTTTGAAAAAATATCGTACATTCACTGTAGCTCTTTGTTATCTTTAACTAAATCTCTGTGCTCAGAAACGCAGCATTCATACTGCAATATTTCAGAAATTTGTGAAACATGTCACAAACGATTATAATTTCAGCAATGACAATATACATGTATGTACAAACAAGAAGAAGACAGTAAAATGTAGCCTTCTTTTGGATAAAATGTCTACAATCCAATTCTACCTGTAACAAGATGAATATATGTACATCCACTGCACGTAAGGTGGGATTTTTCAATGACGATAAATGTCATGTAACTTTTTAAATCTTTGTTAAGAGTCTCTGCATTTATCTGTTTGTAAGTGAAGTATTCCCTTTTTGTGTAGTTCCATGAGGTTGACGTATTCGTCGTCCATTTTGTGCCACTTGTTGAGTCGCCCCCTCTGTCCTTTTGAGTAATAGTGGTAGGGCAGCACGTTTCCCGCGGTGTCCACTGGGAAGGGCCAGAAGCCGTACAGATAGACTTCCTCACAGAACTGCAGGGCCGCACTCGTCAGGAACATACCTGGGGAGATACGTAAGGTTCAGTGAGTCATGGATGGCCAGCGGATATGTTGAAATTGAACATGAATATGATACAAACAAACAAACAAACAAACAAACGGATAAACAAACAAATGAAACTGTGTTCATGTGGTCTACTACTACTACCTACTACTACTAATACAACAACAACAACAACAACAACTACTACTACTACTACTACTACTACTACTACTACCTACTGCTAGTACTACTACTACTACTACTACTACTACTACTGCTACTACTAGTACTACTAGCTACTACTACTACCACCACCACTATTACTACTACTTACTACTACTACTACTTCTTACTAGTACATTGTACTACTACTACTTACTACTTACCCGTGGATAACCTAGGCGCCCTGGTGAATCCCCTCTGTCTCCAGTAGGTGTTGGTACACGCCATGTAGCCGGGGTTAGCGAACACCACGGCCTGGGGCGCCCCCGCCTTCTTCAGCACCTGGTAGGTCCGGAGAACGTATGCCGTGTGGGCCTCGCTGGTGAAGGGCACGGACCACAGCAGGGTGTTGCGGTTGTACTGGCGCACGTACGTGGTGAACATGGTACGGCTGATGTTCGTCTCCAGCTTGTCGTACCTACAATGGGAACGTCATAGCCTCAGATCCAGCCTTGTTAGGGCCCATATTTGCAGCCGGACAAGTGGCTATCGGCTTTTGAAACGGCTAGAAGCCGAGCAAGGCTTATCTTAGGCTAATGAAGGGCAAGCCTAGAAAACTAAGACACATTGAGATTTGTGTCATTTCTTCGGTTAGATATTTAGCTTGGCAGATGAAAGACAGTTCTGATGGCCACTTTCTGAAAATGTATTCAACAAAATTATTGTATTTCTTCTTAGATTTACTCTTGAACAACCTGGCACTGGAAGGCGAAAAGGAGAGAAAGGAGAGAAAGTATGCCGATAAATTATTTTTCCTGTGGCAGCTATGAAGGGTTAAGCAAATAAGTCCACTGCTTAAGGCAGTAATTCACTCTTTGTGGCTCACCGAAGTGCCAGGCCCTTTATATGCCGTCACTGAAAACAACAACAAACAGGGGCGTTTCCTCAAAACGCCAGGTGTGACAGTGAAAAGTGGAAACCCGACCGGCGCAAACACTGTTCCCGCTAACAATCAGGGCGGAACGGATCCCCACAGGGCACGGCATCTTTGGATGTCCTGTTCATTACAGATCTTCAGGCTAACAAGTTGTCCTTCGTCATGTCTACGACAGAGTAAATATATCTAAAGCAATTCCCTTATTCTTAGGTGTAGACAAACGTGCCAGGTAGATCCTTAATAAGGCGAAGGACGGGCAAGAATCAAGGCATGACTTGAATAATATTTGCCAACTGTCATGACTGAAGGGATTTCGGTGATAGTCTTTGATGTACGTATTGAGTATATTTACCGTGATCTAATGGAGTCTCCGTTCACTGTGACGATGTCGACCTTTGACCCGACGTCGGCACGGAAACGGCCACCCACCGGCGCCATGTTGAATCTGAACAAACACAAGTAAAGATTTATGCCAGAGACAAATTGACACTAATACAAGTTACAAAATAAGAGGATATTTCATAATTGGCATAAAACTGTTGTCATAAAAACGTGCACATACGTTGTAAACGTCCAGATTGCAAAGTGTAAGTGTTTGTGGAGTTGTAAAAAAAAAATCAAGTATGTTTGGTGTTTAATCTAGTAGTGACGAACCTGATGACGAAATCGGAGGAGTCGATCTCGTTCCCACACCGACTGTTCATGAGGATGCCGCTGCTGCCAACCACTGCGCAACGCGGGAACATCTTGTCAGCGAACGGGATAGCCTAGAACACAAAACAGACGATTTTCATATGAGACAAACACGACTTCAACGGTTCTTTTTTTTTGTCAAGCCACTAATGATTTGCCTCCCTTGTGCTATAAAAACACAATACATCCAGATTGTACCTTGTGGAAATTGTATAATTAAACATCATTCACTTTTTAAAAACACATACATAAATGATACTATACATAGATATTCGTGTAGATACAATGACTGATCCTTTATAGTTATCGTCATCTTTTTCATGATATCAATTTAAGATTGTTTTGAAATTACGTTTATATCACTGCATAGATTTTAATTTCCGGGGTATCTAACAAGATTCAATGTCTTACAGTGGCTCAAATGCAATATTCAATGACTTTAATAGGTTATTGCCGAGAAATAGCAGTCGGCCAGTTACTTCCAATTAAAAATACACCAGCCAACTGCAGCAGTACGATAATTAATTAGAAAAGTGCCAGAAAGACCCAAATAGAGAAGTGGGGCAGGCAGAGGTCGATAACGTGACAGACGCTCGCAGATCAATACTTCATTACAGTCTTTCATGGGTCAACTAGACCAGACGGGCTGCCTGTACAAGGACAGTACTTTGCTGATGAGTACACTTTTCTCATTATAGAAGGATCTGGAATCGAAAACGTCGTACATACTGTACATATATGTATGATTGTTTATAGACAACGTTGGTTAACTGATTTCTAGGGGTTTGAATTGGAAAATGAAGACCAAAACATAATCGCAATACATCCATAGATTCTTTAAAGATATTAATACATTTACTACCCAAAGCGTGCAGAAATACCTGGCGGTATCAGTTACACACACACACGCACGCACGCGCGCACGCACGCACGCACGCACGCACGCACACACACACACACACACACACACACACACACACACACACACACACACACACACACACACACACACACAAACACTGTCTTTCTTTCACGTAGGTACATAATAAAGGTTTTTCATTCATTCATCAATATACGGGCAAGGAGGACTATTTTCAACAGATTAAGACACGATAAAGCTTCTTCCCTACCGTAGGGAATGTATCAAACAGCGTGCTGTTGACCTTGACCGACGTGTTGGACACGTCATATCTTAAGTTGGAGCCGAGCGGGATGTTTTTCTGCGTGACGAAGAAATGATTTCTGGCGTTACACGTCCTCTCCAGGTCAAATCTGTGGGGAGAAGACCATACTGCAATGTCATAAGAGTTCAGAGGAACTATTAAGCGATACAACATTGAACGTTGTGGGAGTAATGTCTAAGTAATGTCTTTTTTTCCTCGGATTAGGAAAATAGGTAGACTGATAAAACGGTTGATTAATTTTTTTTTTCACATTTCTTTTATTCATTAATAAAAGATCCCTTATATGCGTATGCCATGTATTTCTTGTGTAACGCTGTGTTTCATGTTAATATTTATGGTCCATTGGGGACACTCATGGATATGGCTCGTTCCGCTCGTTAAGAGCATTGTAGACAAAGGCGGCAATGCCAGGGGACGTCGGTTGCTTCACAAGTTCACAAACTAATATAAACACACTTGAGAACAACAATGGGCATTCAGTTGGATCAAATGAAGCGTGTGTAACATTGCCTGCGTTTGTTACATCAATGTTGGGCTACTCATGCAACCTGGACCGCGTATGTATCAGTGTGTTGTTTTACTATCATATGTAGAGCAATTCGAATCGTAGGGCAAACGAGACTCAGTACAGTTTATGAAGACAAATTTGAACGGCCGTATTCTATTTTTTAAAAACACTTTATACGTTTATACATGAAAAACTGTCTCGTCTCACTGAAAGTGTCTCAAAGTTTTTTGACGTACCTCTTTTGTGCCAGAGCCTTGTAGTCGAACCTCCAGCTGGATCTATTTCCTGTCACAAATTTCAGCACGTCCGGTAGAATGTACTTCAGCGCCAGGTCTTTTTTGGTCATCCGTTTATGAGACTTGGAAGGAGAAGTCCTGTTCACAGACCCGACCTCCATTTCTTCTTCAATCTCAGCCACCTCCTCCTCGAACCTCTGCGTGAAGCCCTTCTTGTTGTTACAGCGGTTGTCGATCTTAAAGTCGATCTGATCCTGGATCTGCTCCTGGTCGTACTGCTCGTACTCCGGCAGGTTGTTCCTGGCGCTTCCGTTGTTGGTTTCCTCCCACACCCGCTTTGGTTTTAACCGTTTTCTGATGATTTTCTTGATGATTTTGATGGTCTTGGTTCCTTTTTTAGCGTACGTAACGATCGTAGTGACATCTCGTTCGTAGTCTTCGTCTTTTGGTTTGCAAGGGTCCTCAGCCTCTTCGTGGTCATCTGCAGCTTTGTTCTCATTTCCCTCCTCGTTGCTCGGTGCATTTTGCCCATTCGGCACGTTCCCTTCGGCATTCGGTCTTAGTTCCTCATTTGTTTTTCCTGGCTCTTTGTCTGTCTTCGTATTTTCCATTTCTCCTAACCTTGATCCTTCCTGTGCACTCTGATCAGGAGCCGCTTTGGGAATATCGGCAGGTACATCCCTTGACTGCATATCGCCTTTGGCACTATCAACTACCGGAGGGTCTATTCTTTTTTCACTGTTGGAAGTTTCATTTGTGCCAACTGCAACAGACCTACTAGTTCTTGTGTCTGAGTTATTTTTCAACTCGGGTTTATCTATACTGAGTTGTCCATTAGAATCAACGACAGGCGGGGGTTTCGGCTTTTTTCTCACATATTTCTTGATGATGCGAATTATCTTGTCTCCCCTCATCTTGTAGGTGACGACTGTTTTTACAACTTCGCTTTCCATTGGAGGGTCTGGAAACTTCGTATTGCTGTAGGATAAAGATGTGACCTTTATTTATTCAAAATTGTGACATGACAATACAAAGTGTGCACTAGGCAGCAAGTATGCTGATAGCGTGCACACCCAACACATACCTGTACATATGACGTAAAAAAACAACAACAATAAATAGTTAAAGCAAGATTATACACAAGTATACAATTTTCATATAAATTACATCTATAATTAAAATCAATTATTATATAACTATACAGAAAAATGAATGTTAAGTTAGGCTCAGCTGGAAGAGGCACAGAATCTTTTTGATTGGGCAATGAATGTGTGAAGTGCATGTGTGAGTTTTGTATTTGTATCTAAGTTATGACCTGGAGAACCCTGGAGCAGAACAGATGTGGTTAGGTGATGTTGAGTAAGGTGTTCAACAGTGGAGGCAAGGGTGTTACCTTAGTTAGTTAGTGTCCTTAAGCTGAAGATACAATCAGACAGGTTATTCGTGTACGTTTGTGTTGTACATTAAAAACATGTTCCACAAATGTGATAGGCTTATTACCATTCTACGGTACAAATATATATTATCAGTTATTATTTGATCATTTATTTATTGCTAACTTATCATTGTTATCATCATCATTCTAGATGTACAGAACTAGTTGACAGTCAACGTTCTTCCGTGAGATAGTGGTTGAAAGGAATCCTTGGATAGTCTATGCAAATCGGAAGCATGTGTAAAATGGAGAGAGCAGATATGTGCTATGGAACGCACTTTGCCTCCTTCTCAATGCCCTGACGGATGTTGTTTTTGGGGAAGACCCTGGGGTCTGTAGGGAAGACGGCCGCCGGTGTGGTGACCGCCGGGTCTTCTGTCTTCTCCCGCAGGAGGTTCCTCTGAACTTTACTGGGCGACACCACAGTCCTGGGGGCCACTGTCGGGCCGCCATTGTTCCATCTGAAACAAAGAACAGAAATTATGTTAAGTGCTATAAACTACGCATTGACACATTATCATATGCACATAGTTTGAAGCTGGTGTGTTACGCCGAAGGGCGGTTATACCGGCTATACAGATACAGATACTTAATCGGTCAGTGCATTTCAGTGCATCATTGACGAATAAAAAAGGTAAGTATAGTTTTCAGTATGAGCTTAACCAGTACGAACTTGCTATTGGGCTTGTTTCATCACCTATATATAGGCCGATGCATTTCCGATAGTATAACTTAAGTATTTTCTTTGTTTTTCTTCCAACTTTTTTGTGGGCTCATAACATCACCATTCTCTGTTTTTTTGAATCTCCAGACATGTAGCACCATTTCTAATCCGCTAACTGATGAAGAAAACCCCCTCCCTTACCAAGTAAACAATAAAAGATCGCCCAAGGCCAGTTGTAAATGATGAGTGCCTGCTCAGTAGCCTAATATGTCCCCTCTGCGTTAATCAGCCCGAGGTGGAGTGCTTTGATCGATTCTCTGCCACAGCCGAGGGTCAGGGGATATGTACGGCTCCGTGAAGAAATGAAATGAATATTTCAAATGAAGCGCAAGTCATGCGGCATGCAGCGAACGTTTGCTGCATAATGCTTAGAGCACAAGTCGTTAGCAAGCAAAATGATTATTTTCCTCCGATTTTATCTTCATGATCACTTGAATGTAAGTTATAACATAATTAAGTCTGTTGATAGGGAATGAAATTGGTTTAAAATCGTTGCAAAGAATTTAATTCCCCAGTTAATGGAAAGACTAGTATGGTACAGTACTATGCGTATGAATAAATTTGATAGCTTGAAATCGACGGAACAAAAACTATTGCAGATAAATTGTTATTATATATTGACGTTAAGTATCCGTTAGATATAAGAAAAATATCATTTTCTACCCGAGTCAAGTTAAGCAAAGCTCGCGTTCTGACTCAAGGAAATACTCGGTAGAGACAGGCATACCCCCTTGGGATTTCACTGACTGGTGTAGACCATGTACATTTAGATGGAGTGGCATATTTGTGGAGATGATTTAAAGGGACACAGGGTTCTGAACAGATCGATTAGTCACACATGGCTGAACCGCACGACGCTGAACTTGCCTCCCGGGCTCATTTACAATATCTGTCACGTGCAGAAACTTTCTCGTAGCTCATCATTGGAGCGGGCTAGAGCCCAAATACCAAATAATGATGAGGTATAATACGTTTCCAAACCGGGGTGGGCCAGGCAGTCTTGTCAGGCAGTCTTAAGGAACGAACAATTTGGTATAAAAGACGACAAAGCACAAAAAAATTGAAAACACTAATAATGGGAAATATTTGCGTATATTATTGATACATGTATAAATTGTCGACTTTTCGTTAATTGAAACAGCCCGACCGGGCCCCGGTTTGGAAATGTGACCTCAGCATAACAGAACTGGGCGCAGGGGACTTCTCTTCACACATTCAAGGAGCAGTCTTGGCGATGAATAAATGAAGGGTTCAAGTGCTATAGCACAACACTAAAAGTCGGATTTACCAAAGGTAGTAAAGGTTTTAAGAGTTTACTTTGAGAGTATAAAAGAGTTTACTTTGTACACATTACCTCGCTTTACAATGGTTGTCAATAAAGTCAAGTCCGTTATTTCATTTACAACCCTTGTTAAGTTCGGAATCTCATTACTTGACCTTTATTTGCTACCAGTAGTATTTATATTGTATTGTATTTCATTTTTTCATACATGTTGTTTGTACCTGCAATTAGCCCCCGTTCATGTACTAGTATTTGCAATAAACTAAGCCTTATATTGTAAACATTACTGGTATTTATTACCATTGATAAATCCAACTTTTCATGCAATGTGTACCAGGTTAAAGTGAGCCTGAGAAAACAAAATTTCAGGGACCAATTTGCTACCCCGTACTTGTGTACAGACATGGGGTACTTAGGTGTCTACAACCCCTGACTACTCTCCAAGCAGAGGTTGGTGGTGAAAATCTGTGACCTTTCTATCATCACCGTTTTCCCTCGTCGTAGCGACAGAAAACATTGCCTATGATAGAAAGGTTAGTTTCTTCCCCACCAACCTCTGCTTGGAGAGTAGACCGTGACACCTCATTCCGCCCGGGTTCCGTTGTCATAACTGTCTGCACGGTGGGGAGCCGGTCCGTACATCCTTCAGGCGGGTATTATGTGTTTTGTTCAATTAACTACATCGGGCTTAAGGTCTACATAGCGTGTGGAGATCGTCAAAAGGGAGAGGCCTTCGTTCTATCCGTGCAATCTTCCCCGTGAACCGAGAGGATTATGTACTGACGAACGAAAATCAAAATACCGGTGTATAGGGCGGCGCCCTCGCCCGTACGTGTCCTTATTTCCTTAGCCCTTGGGCCGCACAGCTATGCAAGACAAACAATACTACAGAAGGGGTCGCGTCTACCGGTACCACTGTGAATACTATAATATGAGATAGCGCACTTCTCCTACTAGTGTTAACCGTGATATCTTAAACATATGGCTCGAAAACGCAGGTTGAAGTATCCGCGAGGGAAGGGAGGCGTTATGGCTGTTTTTGTACCGCCACATTCCTCAACCACTGACGAATACACAGAGAGGAATCTGTGATTTAAAAATATAAAGGATTTTACATGGTTCGAGTGAAGTCAGAAAGCTACGTCCGTTGAATAGCTTTAAAGGAACCTAGTTAGACCACTTTTTTGTCGATAATGCTGTTGATTAAAGTCGCAATCCCTTTTTGAGCTAACCTTTCCATAGACGCCCCGGTTACTGAGATAGTCGACAGCGGCTCAGGTGTATTGTACCGCGGCCATTAGCCGGGATATCATGTTTCTGACGTTTCATCGTAAATAGAAAAGTCAACACGTGATGGGGTGCGTTTTCGCCAGTCTTCAAGCAAAGGTTTGATGCATGGGGAGATCGCTACCTTCTCCTGACTTGGCTGTTTGTTGTTTTTCTTTAATGCCCACGATCATAAACGACCATTCTGGCATACTCATTTTTGCTCTGATCAAAGTGAGGAAAGTCGTGTAAAGTGCCTTTTCCAAGGGAACAAGGTTGGTGACTTCGAACTCGGGACCTCTTGGTTCTGTCGTTAAACAACCCCACAATTAACTTGCCCCACTTTCTGACAGTCACCTAGGCTACACCTACCCCCAGTGACCATTATTTGAATATTCCAAACACGTCCTTTGGACGTAATAGTTGATATTGGGTATATCCTGTTGATCTGCAACAATAATTAAGAAAGCAGTTTGATGCAGTATGATTTGTGGGTCTCGACCTTGCGTTTTTATCTCTGGATAAAAGGAGTCCAAACCCCTTTCTGTGGTATCGATTCCGTCCGACGTGTAATCCATTTAAAGGGCGACAGGATATGTTGCCTGGGCAGGTCCCGTGGGACGATCACGCAATTCTCTTTTCATCACCACACAATGTGAACCGTCCATGTGCGCAGATGGGAAAGAAAGAGCTAACCTACAGTGGCCGACAAGTACATATGTAACGTATTGTAACACTGTTGTAATGTAACATCTAGACATTATTACTATGTATATTAGTGCCAAAAAGTAATGGCTATTTGTCTACAAGCCATTAGGTGTTTCTGACACTAATATGCAAATTGTAAGAATCCATAGATGCTGTACGTCAACAGGGTTACAAACTATTGTACCTGTCGGCCACAGTACTAACCGTCGGAACGCGTTCGGACGCCGATCAACATGACGGATACCGTGTCTGCACGGATGTTGTGGTCTGTCTTCTCAAAAAGACTATTGTCCAAGTGTTTGGACCCCCACACGAAGCTTAGATAAAAAAAAAAACGTACAGAGAAGCCAGGGCCAGAAACGAGAAAAAAAAGACATGTCCACGCACGAATTAAAACATATATATATTTCTGAAGAGTAATGCATTTGCTCACTGATATAGTGATAATGTCGAACAGTTTTACAGCAGTGACAATTTGATTTCAGAATTTCACCCCCCCCCTATGTCTCATCTATGTGTCAATAACAATGGAAATAGTCACAGACAATTGACGGTGCTTGTAAAAGAACCGCTTTGTTGTATGTATGGTCAATGAACTTTTATCAACCAGTCATATATAAGACCCCCTAGGGAATCTTTGGAGATAGACTGGAAAGTGTATTGTTCAAATGTTTTGCTACAGTTGCGTTCCAATATTCTCGGTGCTGCATGTGATGATTTCCATTATAGTGTATATAGCAGGTTTGTTTCATGTCAGTTCACATGATTGGTTATATTGTGCAGGTTTAAGTGTATCATTAATATATAACTGGATATCGACCGCCAACCGAGTCAAGGACATTAAGAATACTTTCTTTGCCAAATGTTGTTACTAAGTATGCGATGTAAAATTAAGTCGCCATGAATGTCTGCCTGTTGTATGTTTGTGTGTTGTTTCAGATGGATCCGTTTAGATCTGCATATACATGTAGTTGAAATACAATGTACTTGATCCAAATCAATATGCAATTTGAAGAGCCTATGTTGCCAACGGTAACGGTACCTATTTTAGTAAAGAGACTTTTTTTACATAACCAAGTGTTTTATTCACAGCCGACGTTTCGGTGACCGTCTGTCACCTTCCTCAGGTCAATTCTGACTGGTTCACATTGCACTGCAGCACAGGTGTCGCTGCTATAGATGCATTCCCAAACGTGTAAAGAATCTCTTTACTCAGTAACTTACCAACCTGATGAAACAATTCACGGATGGGGTACCTATTTTAGTACCTGTACGATCGGTCCACTGACCTGTGTATAGTTGCAGACGACAGTTCCCTCAGCAGCCCCGTCTCGTGTTGCCCCACCAGGACGGACAGGCCCATCAGTACACAGGCACACAGGACCACTGACGTGATGACTCGGATAGGGTACAGCCGTGGCATCCTGGCCACTGGACAAAACAACAAGTCATGGTAAAATAAATGAAAGAAAGTCCCTAGGAGATCCAAACAAACCAAACGAACCACCATTAGGAACGTCTAACTCTTCTCAGTGGATGGGATGTAAAACGGAGGTCCTGTGGTTGGTCAGAGCCACACCTCCAGCGCGTTACAGAAAGACTGCACTGGTAAACATGAAAATCATCAGATTTTATTTCAGTTTATAACAAGATGTGGCGTGCTTGCGTTAGACGTCACAACATAGCCGCCATGTTGGTGAAGCGCACAGATACAAAAGTTCCAAGATATCGATGGCGACACAATGCAGGTCAGTCGGAAGAACATATGATGATTCAGGTCATTCGGAACATGATTCGCCCTTCGTCCTGCGCTTCTTACATATTCACAGGGAAATAGTAGGCTCATTGAGGCAGAGGAAAGTCACATATTTTGCACACAATAGGAATATCCTGTTGCTGTTACGGACGCCGTTCTGATGAGTCTATGTTTTTGAATCTCCAAGCAGATCCTAGGGTGGCAAAAGGCAGTATTAAATTGGCATATTGGACCCTCTCTGGCCAATGGATACTGCCTGGCCAATTTGATGCTGTCTTTTGCCACCCTAGGATCTGCTTGGAGATTACATGTTTGTCCCATCGGCAAGGACACCTGCCGAATAAGTCACGTCCTGTAAATACAGTCACGTACACGTCTTCGTCAGGAGCAGCAATGTGTGAGCCCGGTGTGATTCATGGCTTTGTGTTCCACAACTCTTCCATGACACAGTCATTCTGTCTTGGATCATGGAATGATCTCGGCCCTGTCACCCAGATACAAGTGCACACTTGTGTATTATGTGTAAAGAACGTGGTCCCTTTATACAGAACAGGTGTTGTACAAACCTGAAAGAAGATAGGCCTGTTTGCCTTTGCTTTGTATAGTGCAGAATGCTATGACAACCTGCTTCTTAACGTACTAATCAGTGTGTTGTGGACATTCAAAAGTCGAGTAAAGCCTCCAGGTAAAAGTTCATACCGTGTCCGCGGCTAACCTTGTATGAAAATCGCGGTAGTCTACACCACACCCCGTGGTCATCGCTCCAGGCTTGCACCGAAGAGAACCTAGCCCTAACAGTCACCAGTCCGGAACTTCAGTCTTAGGTGATTCATGTTCTCTATTCTTGACTTTTCCTTGTTAACCCCAAATTGGAAAACACTTGTGCCAATTGATGCTTTAGGACACAAAGACAAAAGACAACGGCCTTCTCTGTTCATATAAGAAGGTCTTTCAGATGCATGGCGTATCGTACAAGCCATGGAAACCTAGAATTCCTCAAACAGCTTTGTACTGTTCATCACCCGTTCATCGCCCCCCTCCCCACACAAAGAAGTGAAATGATGTTGGAAAAAACTAATTTCGTTCAAATGACACCGTCGGGAATTACGCACCAATTTACATTCATCAGATTCTGACGGTCGCGCTGCTTTAAATTCGATCACACCGTCCCAGGACAAGTGGTCTTTTATCTTTTCTAACGAACAACGCAGTATCCATGTTCGGTTTGTACCTGTTCTATTTGTTTTTCCAAAAATGCAGATGAACCACAAAGGTTATGACAGCCTGGGAGTACTTATACAAATTAAATATTCCATTCATTAAAAAGAATGTTCCCGGCTTGAATTACTGCAATCTCAATAGCTGTAACGTTATACCCAGAGACGTAACGCTTGGACTAAACTTATCTTCTTGTAACATGAAAATTACCGAAAAACTACTGGACACGTTCATTCTTCAAAACGCCATGCATTGTTGTATCTATTACTCAGGCATTGTATGTTCTCATGTATAGTGACAATACCTGTCTGCCTATGAATACAACAGATACATCACACCCGCATTAAAAATACGTTAACTGAACCCTTTGCGGAAGCGGGTCACGACATGTTAAGGTAACGTTATACGGTATACTGTAGTTACCAGTCGTCTTGATGTTTCCTAGGATGGCTGCCGTCTTGTTTCTTCACCCTTCGATGAACCCAGTACAGTCCAAAACGTCCGAAAAACGTCCTCTCTACTCCAGTGGCGGTTCCCTTAGTGTGTTTTAATGGGCAAACTGTAGCGCAAACCCCGGCCCCGCTGTCCCGACCTGCCGGCTACCTGTATTGACTGCATGGTCTCCACAGGTTAAACAATGTCGGTCACGTGGTCAGGCACGTCATATCGCATCCAGGGAAGAAGATGTGAATAGATTAGACGATACCACACAGCAGTAAACCGGGATATTGACAATCTATCTCAATCTGTACCTATAATATGTTTTGTCATAAGGCAAATGACATAGTAAGTGGTATACGGAGCGGTGATTATTCTTCTTTCTTGAAGTTCCTCTACAAGATTTTTATGGTTTCGTCCCCCCATAGAAAGGATATATGGTATATCCCCAAATTTCGGTGATCCGAAAAGTAGGCGTGGTGTCTTCTGTAGGGCGCGGTTGTTTTTGTTTACTATTTACTTAGTACGTAGAACATAACATTAGCTTTACGGGCGTGGTCACAAAGCCGCCGGGCGTTCACAAAGATCTAGGACCGTGTGCGTGTTTACTGTCATAATACACGTAAATCGTTTCGCCCCTTCATCCGAACATCCATGCCTACAACACGAACATGGAATGAAATACCACGGGAGTTTTGATAGTTGATACAGCGTTTGTAGAATTTTAACGTGTTCTTTTGTCGGCCATCCTACAACCGTGGATGGTACAAACCTTCTCTGGGCGGCTGGTTGTAGGATATAGCCGGCAAAAGAACGCGTTACAAATTCTACAAAACGCTGTATCAAAACTCCCACCCGCCCGGAGGCCTGCACAGGAGGCTTGGAATAAAAAGCTTTCCCTATAACAGTCTGAGAATAGAACAAATTGTTGCTCACCAAAATCGACAGGATGTACGCTACACTAGCAGTAGAAGCAGAGGCAAGCAGCATGTATCATCTACATAGACATGGACGCAGGATGCCCTTGAAAACCAGGAGCAACGGAGCAGTCATGTGGGGAAGTCAAATTGTACACAATTAGCCACATCAACGAATTACAAGGAAGTTGTTCTCCCAGAGCCGGATGAGAGTGCGGGCCTGTGGTTACTACAGCCTTGTTTTGCGTGACCTACCATGTCTGTTACGATATGTCACAGCAAAATGCACGATGTCTATCAGACTGATGTGTACAGATAAAGGAATTATAGTGTATTGCCCTGGATAAATAAATAAACGAGCCCTGACTTACGAAACCATGTGGAACAGCCAATGGAAAGAATGTTTACCTGTAATACTTATCACCTTAATAGCGAGAGATTGGAAAATCAGTGGGCAAATGTGCCATAAGACCAACAATGGTAAAGCGTCGTGTCCAAACGTAAAACCCTAACGTTGATATCAAACTCTCCAAGCAGAGCTGGTTGGGGAAAAATTGTGGCCTTTGTTCATACGCGCCGTTTTTTTTGTTCGGCCGTTTGTTTGTGGGATGGAGAAAATGAGGCATATGATAACAAGGTTGGAATTTTCCTTAACAGCCTCTGTTTGGAGAGCATACTGATACCATAAAGAATTGATCACCACCTTAAATCATAGGAGTTTTGATTTGATTTATCAGGCTGTCTGAAATTATATACAGTACAGTACTGTCCCACTAGCCGTCGGCTATTTTAAGGGCTATACCCTGGGTAACTGGACAATAAACAGTAAGAACGTTGTCTGATGACTAGAAATGCCAACCTGACTGAACACAAATATTTGCTCTGAGATTAGGTGTGGCCATGGGCGAATGGACGCTTACCTGTGGCAGTGGTCCGATAGAGACTTTTGTGGGCACTTCTGTCTGTATAACAGCGACCCCTAGCAGGCATGGTAAAATCCTCAAACGTTTTCGATTTGGCTCATTTGTCTCCTGATTGCCTTCATCAGAAGGGTATGTATTCCGCTTGGGCCCGGTGGAGCAGCTGTGGTGTAGGTCCGTATGTAGGTCAACGTTATCACTCGAGTATTTGTGGATGTATCTTTTTTGATATTTGGTATGTTGGTAACTGCTGTGGAAATGTAGGTCAAGTTAAAAAACGGCACAACTGGCTTTTCCCAATCGTAATGCAAAGGAGTTTTTGTACATTTGTCGATTGTATGTGTGCAGCTAAAATCGAAAATCTGTGAATAGATCTTAATGATATTTGGTAGGTGAGCAGCGGTTATGGAAACAAAATTACCTACTTCGTAAGCAAGTCCTTCAAAATTTGAATGAACAAGTTACACGAAACAGAGAAAACGGCGACATTATATGCTTTATCTTGCAAATAATACATGCTATATTTCTGATGGTGAATAAAGAATACAATGCAAGATTCATATATATGATGAATGAAAAAGCGCCTCCTAGCATCATACACGTGTACTGTAAGATGGGACTACCGACTATGATCTGTACATGCTCAATGTTGAGGTTTGAAACAGTCTCTTTTAAAAATACTATATAACATCTTCATATCTTACAGATAGGCAAGAGGTACCTGTATTGTATTGCAACAAACTCTGATTTAAGTTCTTTGGTTCATTGACGATAGTCTATCTAAGGTCTGTGGTATTCGTCTGCTGTACACACGGTGAAGTGACCAGTTTGATGACTCCTTCCTTATACAGTTCTACTATTTTGACGAACTCCCTGTCCATGCGGTGCCATGTGTTGTTCACTCCGCCGTCTTTTGGTCCATTCTGCCAGTAGTGGTAGCTGTCGATAAACACGAAACACGTTTTAAAACAAGAAAGGTAACATTTGCAAAGCAAATGCATGTTTACCTTCGCATATGGTCTGCTCTGTTAAGTAAGTAAGTTTATTTTGTGTAACCCAACACTAGTTACCATGGTAACAGAAAGTCTGGTTCAGGTCATTGACCTTTTTGGTTTGGAGAAGAAGAGGAAACGTAACAAAAAATGTTTTTCTTCGGTAAACATAAGACAGAAAGACAACAAGATGACGTACCTCAATGGATCGCCGTTCCTGTCCAGATTGAACGGCCAGAAGCCGTACACTGTGATTTTCTCACAGAAGGACAGAGCGGAACTGATCATGTAAAAACCTGCAAAATCATCATCACCATCGTTAGTATCATTATCATAAACCTCATTGCTTTACATCTGAGCTATACGTAATTATTACTCACAAAATTGTGTATGTAATCATCAACTTGTCTTTCTAGTAGACATGCAATATTTGCAGTCTTTTACCCCCAACCCAGTTAACCCAAACCTCTGCTTGGAGAGTATGCAGCAAACACACATTTGAGGTCGATCTAACCCACAATGAAAGCCATCATCCTCCAGAACCATGCCTGGGGCAAATCTACGTTCTTGGATACGCAGGGACCAAGCCTGCCCCTGCCCCTACCCCTACCCCTACCCCTACCCCCTGCCCCTACCCCTACCCCTACCCCAGATAGGCACGTAGTACGTTCAGGATGCAATAAGACGTATGCCTACCAGACGAGAAGCTCTTCTCATCAAGCCCCCTATCGGTCCAGAACTTTTCTGCAGCTATCTTGTGGTGAGGGTGGTTGAAGACGACTCTGTTTGGCACTCTTGCTTTGGGAACTGCCGTCTGGAACCAGATGAGTCTCCGTATGTTCCAGCGCACGTTAAACGGCATGGTGAAGATCAGGCTCTTGCCGTACTTGTTCTTTATTATGTGGTTGCGAAAGATCCTGAGCCAGTGCATGCTGCGAATATCCTGATACCTGTGAATTATTTCAATGTCATGTAAGCTCAGTTCATCACAATTTTTGCCAACCGTAATTATTATGAGCACTAATAAGAAGTAAATGTATAGTAATACATGTTTTTATTCCAATTCATTGAACACTATCCAAATTACCGTCATCAAAATAACACTAAAATGTGTTGACGTCACACTTCAGAGAAGCTACGTGACAAGTCTCAATGGGTCAGTCTATTGAAGAAGACCTGAGTGACTGGTCTAATGCTCTAGGTAAAAACATTTCTTGTGTTGGAACAAAAGTTTCAAACACTAAAATAAAACGGCTCATCCAGGAATAATATGGTTTGGTAGAAATGGGTATGGCTAAGGGACAAACAACAAGTCTTCAGGATCCCTTTGCTTATCAATGTAATCTTTTCGTCTTGCAACTCCATAGTTTGTTTGTTTGTTGGTTGGTTTGTAAAAAAGTGATAAGATTGTATCTCTTGTATATTTAATGTTATTGATTTAATATCAGACTATCTAACTGAGCATGTGATGACAATTCCTTGATCTCGTTTGTAAAAATCGAAGCACAATTGAGGGGTGCGTTAGTCAATCCCTGCTTTTGTGCGATTTTGTCAAATTGAATAAAATTGATGTACAAAATTGATGAAAAAAAATAGAACGTTCCGTACTCTTCGTGAACGGTGAGTGCGTTACATGTGACGAAATGAGTCCTGACTCCGATATCTTCTTTGAACGCATCTGCTATGGGCGGCATGTTGAACCTGTGATGACATGGCAGTAACATCAGTGTATACCATCGAATCAAAGCATGGAAAAGGATAACAAAGTGTTCTAACAAAGTGAAAATGGTTTATGAAACCAACACAAACAACAACACCTATCAGGATTATCAATTGAGGTTCTCGTATACATATGAATTTCATATTATATATTTTCAAATTGCTATAAACCTACAAAAACAGAGCCATTAGCGTAAAGCTCTGACGCCTAGTGGTACCTTATGATGAATTCTGCATTGTTAATCTCCCGTCCACACTTACTCCCTCTGAGCAGACCGCTGCTGCCCACGATGTTACAGGTTTTAAACTGTTTGTAGGAAAATGGCGAGCTCTAAATGGAGCAAAGGCAAAGACAAATCGAGGTTAACGAAACCATGAGATAGCTCAGTAAGCATTTTAGTTCCCTCAGCTATATCGTGGTCATGATCAAAACATGGCATGTGATAATATGTGTTTAGAAATAATACTCATTTTGGGTTCACTTATCATTAATTTTTGAATATATATAAGTTGACTAAACGTATCTTTACACCACCACCACCACAAAATATCCAATACTATGTCTGTTATTGTCGCATGTCTCTCTTGTTATGTTATGTTTGTTTTTTCTTTGATTACATGCCACTAAACAAACAAACAAACAAACAAACAACACAACTGACCGCAGGTTGCCTGGCGGCGACAGCAGCAGACAGCCTGTACTGTACTCTCTCAGCCGCCAGGGACATCGCGGTGTCCTTAGACGTGTTGTTCTGAGTCACGATGTACATGCGGGCGGTACTCAGGTTCGCCTCCAACGCGGATCTGCAACGAGTTTAGTTCACAACATGTAGTAGGAGTATAGTTAGTGGGGAAGACGTCAGGAAAAGACATTGCCGTATAATCTGTAAGCAGATCTTTTGGTGGCTGCAAAGCTTAAAGACAGAATCAAATTGGACAGGCTTTGGCGAAATGATAACTGTCTGGCAAATGGATGCCGCATGACCAATTTGATTGTTGGAATTCGTTGAGCAAGTTGATGAAGGTTGCAACTGAGCTAGCTGCAAAAGAAACCGGTTAGTAACGTTCATCTTTTTTCTTCTGTGTTTTAGGGGCATCTCTGTAAAATATTGCACCACAAGTAAAATATTGCACCACAAGTAAAATATTGCACCACAAGTTGACTTTGGAGTCAAAGTCTGGGTACAGGCTAACACTTAGGTCCATATATAGCGCGTCTTCAAGTCGGTTACCTGAGTTCCTCAGCGGCTTCAGGTCGGAACTTCCACGTCCTGTCGATGGTGTCCAGGACAGACAGTATTTCCCGTGGTGGAGCCTGCAGTCTGGTACCGTTATACATGATGTCATCTATCTCCTTAGGGAAACCGGGCAGGATCTCATCCACGTCCAGCAGGTCCGGGTCTGCAGTACTGAAGGGGACGTGACGTTACGTGTTATTGCAGATTTGTATAGTGACTGATATAATGATGCAAATCAAGCAGCCGACCGACCGACCGACCGACCGACCGACCGACCGACCAACCGACCAAGCAAGCAAGCAAGCAAGCAAGCAAGCAAGCAAGCAAGCAAGCAACCAACCAACCAACCAACCAACCAACCAACCAACCAACCAACCAACCAACCAACCAACCAACCAACCAACCAACCAACCAAACAAACAAACAAACAAACAAACAAACAAACAAACAAACAAATCAATACTAGCATTAACATAAGAGCAAACTATTTGTGAATCACCCTTATCCTGCATACCATTGCTTATAATCATGACCATAGATATGATTTCTTTGAATGAATGTGTTATTTCTTCACCTGGTAAACCATGTACTGTTTCTAAGTTGACAAAACATGAGCTTTTAGTCAGGACAAAGTGTTGTACCGCCCCCCCCCCCCCCAGTAGCTTGTTTAAATAGAGATGTACTCACATGTTGCCATTCTGCCTGATGAGCATGCGCGGTGGACAGCTGGAGAGGTTAGCCCATGGGTAGAGCTGTGGTAGTCTGATAGTGATGACGTAAGGTCCGTCCATGGTCAGGACGTTATACAGGGTCAACATCACACAGGCCAGGAACACTGACGTCACACGGCCCAGTCTCTGCTGAGGCATGCCGCTCCTGTTGCCTGTTGGTAGTACATTGTATAATCATTCTCTTTATTCTCTCTTTTGAGGTTCTTTAACTCAAAGGCTAATCTTCCAGGGCTCATAAAAACATGTAAGCAACGGATATCACAACAGATATCATAAAAAAACACATTTAGCACAAAAAGAAATGTACATTATGTACAAATGAAAGTAACTTAGGTCGTTATATAGAACAGCTCCGCGTTTAAGCCCAGATGGTGAGAGTTCAGTGACCTGAATACGGAGAAGCCTCTCCTTTATTTCGGACTAAGCTGCGTTGTATGTGCGTCACGTTGCCATGACGACAGCATAATAAATATCCTACAAAACAGATCGTTTGAAATATAGAAACATCGAGTATCCCTGCCTGGAATTTAATTTACATTAATGGTAACTACATTATTGGGCCGCTTTGAAGAAAATGTGTAGAATGTCCCCTAGCGGTGGGCGCGCTCGTTTGAAAATTCACGATTCTGTAAAACTCGCGTGAACTGGGAGGAGTGTTGTCACGCAACTTTGCGATCCAGTTGTTGCATGTACACTTCCGTACGTCCGATGGCATCAAGCGAGCACATTTACCAACCTCCCGGCTCCCTCAACTTCGATTAGAACGCCCTGAAGCATTAGGTGTGAGGAAAACACAAAGGCGTCGCCTTGACAACGCGTTGTTCGCGTTGCGGCCAGAGATGTGTTAGCAGTATAACTAGCACAGGTGCTTATACTTTTTGCGTATTGTAACAGCACTGAAACGTGTAATATGAAAAGTGTGGTTTGTTACTCGGCTTATTTCAGTTGTCTGCATTAATTGTCTGCATTACAAGTACTTCAAATCTATGCAATATTTGTGTGCAATGCTGACGAAAATGACCATAGTGACTGGCGAAGCATATAGCATAAGGTGTCCCCTGTTTGGTCTTTATATCATATTGTGTGTATCTGTATGTTTCTATCGGAATGTTTGGATATCGGTATGAACCAGGGTCGTGTGCAGCTATTTCGAATGGTGACTCATGCCGACATGCCAACATTGTTCTATTGAAAATGTAAAACTCTCCCTTGGGAAGATACACAAACGTTGCTGTAACATTTTATGTAGACCTGTATGTTTACACTGTACTGCCCTATCGTTCTTTACGTCCACTTGTTTTAAGATATTATTATTGTCATAGATAATAGACGGTTTGTCTTGCAGTAAAGATAATTCTGTCGCTGCCCCCCTCCCCACCTGTCAAAGAACCCGGAAAGAATGTTCTCACCTTTGAAGGTCATATCACAGGTGTCCTTCCGTGCCGCACGAGCCTGGGACAAAGATACAATGTAACTCCCAAATGTAACCTGTTTGAATCACAGATCGTCTCGGAAAGGACGGTTTGCTTCGCATAGGTTCTCCAGTGGTCAGCATTTTTACTCCGGCCTATACAAGTAACCCGTCTGACCGGTTTGACCCCTCACACACACCCTGTTAACAGTCCCATATATATTCCGTGCCAAATCCACTCTCCCACAATTGGCATAAATTGAATCAGATAATGTGTGTAGGGAGGCGAACAAAGGAAGGTGAGATTGATTTAGTGCACAATGGTTGACATCGGCTATTGCTTTACAGGTGAAAATGGCTTGTATGGGCAGGTGGTACATTAGAGGATATTTCTTCACAAATAGATTTCTTAGTCATTGTTTCCTCTGTAACTTGAAGAAGAGTGGAAGTGGATGGGAACAATGTAGATATCTATTCTGACGCATGTGTTCTTCTATTCGGTTGTCCTGAGGATTTTACTTTTGTACTATGAATAGCTGCAGTGAAGGAAATATGTAGTAACGACCATTGTGCACATTAGCCAGTAGTGGTAGCGACAGATCAAATTGTGTACGGTAGATATATCTCACTCAGCCACTCATTCTCTCTCACTCTCACGGTAGAAGAAAAATACGTCTTATTAATCAAGAAGTATAATTTGGTTTATTTGTCAAAAATGTGTCAAATTGTTCGAGAAAGCTCTCGAGATGTGATGCCTTGGCATCTGACAGTCTTGATGATGGTACTCATAGAGCACTATTAAAAGGTCACGTGGCAATGATCGCATGTTCGAGACCATTTTCTCGTAGTCCACAGGAACTCCTAACTGTCCGTAGTTTGGTTGCAGCTCCGTGTCACCAGTTTGATGACGCCGTCCTTGTAAAGTTCCACCAGCTTGACGAACTCCCGGTCCATCCGGTGCCACTCGTTTTCTATTCCCCCATCATGCTCTTCGCCATGCGAGTAGTGGTAGCTGGGTAAAGATGGCGGAAACACAGAAGTACAGATCAAAATTAAACCAATTGTTGCAATAGTTGATGGTTTGAAACTGTTCAAGAAGTAGGCAGACGTTTCGTGCAATATGCTACATGTAAGAAAGGACGTTAAACGTCCTTGATGTAAGGTTAGCAGTCAGTATAGCTATGTATAACCAGAATCCATAGGCTACAAAGTTGCACACCTGAATTACATATCAGAAAAAAACCCCATCTGAAAAACAATGATAAACGTCAGGAACAACGCCTAACTTTACTCACTTGACTTCTCTGCCGTTTCTGTCTTTCCGGAAAGGCCAGAAGCCGTAGACCGTTACTTCTTCACAGAACGATAGAGCAGAGGTGATCATGTAGAATCCTAGAAGCATTCAAAAGTACCAAAACAGGTAAAACTTTTATTTTTGATCGGAGCATTTCTAATAAGGAACAAGACTTATCCTATGCGTTACGTGCATATGTACAGATTTGGCTCTAAGGATTTGGCTTGATCAACAGTAATGCCAGCATATGCATGGCAATGTTGTTGTAAGATTTTCTCCTTGTCTCAAACTGTTACAAACGAACACACGAAGCTAGGTTTGATTTTGTTGTTAACGAAGATATCGAAGATATGATAATTCATTTATTAAAGAAATGGTGACAAGATATTTATTCCCAAGTTACCGCTTAAATCATTGATCTACAGATTGATAAAGACAAACAATAATGAACATGGAACTAGTTCCTACCTACCTGAAGAAAAACTTTTCTCCGTCAGACCTCTTTCCCTCCAAAACTTGAAGGCTTTCACCTTGTGCTGGGAGTCGTTCAAAACAACCCTGTTTGGCAACCTGGACTTTGGCACGACAGACTGGAACCAGATCAGCCTCTGCAGGTGATATCTGGTGTTGAACGGAGCGGTGAAGATCAGGCTTTTTCCGTATTTGTTATCTACCACGTAGTTGCGGAAGAACCGGAGCCAATGTGTACTCCGGATGTCTTTAAATCTGGAAACAGAAGTGAGCATAAGTTATTTCTGATATCCATGACGTAACATTTGATCCGTGAATAGTTTCATCAGGTTGGTAAGTCAACGAGTATTACAGAGTAAAGGGACTCTTTTTACTCAATCAAGTCTTTTATTCAGACGACGTTTCGGTGACCGTCTGTCACCTTCCTCAGGACAATTCTGACTGGTTCACATTGCACTGCAGCACAGGTGTTGCTGCTATAGATGCATTCCCAAACGTGCACTGATGTGATATGTTTCGATGGGTGCATCATCAATTGGGAGTAACATACGTAAATGTCTGTTTTGAAAAACGTGAACTGAAGTGAAATTACATTAAAAGATCGATCATAATTTCCAGAGATAGGCGACTGTATAAAGGAAGAGAAAAACCTACTTATAATGCAGCGTGTCTCCGTTACATGTGACTAGATGTGTTCGTATTCCCACGTCGTCTTTGAATTCGTCCGTGACAGCTGGCATATTGAACCTGGAGAAAAGGAACAAAGCAACATTTTACAAACTGTTCAGTGAACGGATATCACGAACAGCTTATTCATAAACGTATATCATCACAGAGACACTCCCTATTACAACTGACAAGATGGTCACTTTTAAAGCTTTTTATGGTCTGCAAATTATACGAGTGTCAGAGGCTGTAAATTGTGGTTGAGGATTTGTAAAATCTGACCCAATCATGTCCATTCCACTTTCAAATATGCCTTTTATCATAAACCATTGGTCCATATTACTCTTCTTGCTTTGGATTTTACGAGTAATGCCGATGCTTAGTCATTTACTGCATTGTCAGAGAGAAGACGAAAGCAACATAAATTTTTACAGAATCAATAGTTAGCGTCATTCAGAAGGTCATGCATTTCTGATTTAATGTAGGTTTAATTTTATTCACTGTAGATTAATGATGGTACTGACAGATATATACTGCTTGTGTTGTAAAGTGCAAAATATTACCTTATAACAAAATCTGCACTGTTAATACTCTCTCCACAGTTGCTGCCCTGTAGAATGCCGCTGCTGCCGACAATACTGCAGGTTTTGTACTGTTTGAACTGGAACGGCGTGTCCTGAAAAACGCATCAAATTGGATGATATGTTGTGATACTGCGTTCCTTCGTAATCATCGAAAATTGTACATAGTAAAGCCTAGGAAAACGGTAGTGTTTCCAGTTTCTCGACCGAACCTAGGAAAACCCGCCAACCCTAGCCTTTTTTGGTCGACTGTTGGCAATTCCATTAAATTTTCCATCTGAATTCCAAACCCTTTGAGACGATATTATTTCGAGGATCTTCAGATTCTGAAGGAAATTTTTCTTGAGTAAATCGAATGAAATATCAGTCCCTTCCCCACAAGCAAATGGAGGGATGGCTCAGCAAGGAGATATCCCTGCTGGTCCTGAGGCAATTCAGCTTTACATTGTACAAAACATCATGTTTTCCTTGGCCTAAAATAATAAGGTAGATGCTGTCGTAGTCCTTGGCATCTAATTGATGACGACATTAAGTGCTTGTCTATGCGGAGTCTTAATATAGATACAGATCATGAATGGGATCAATAGAGACACAGCTGTTTTGAATAGAAGTCAGCACAATTCTTCCAGATCCATGCGTTCTTTGAAAGGAAAGATCAATATCAATCATGTAATGTTTAATGAACTTATACTTCTTACGTCAGCACGTATCTCATAGACAATCTGAGGTCTATCAACGAGATTACATCAGCGCCATAAAGGCGAGACCGTCGGTAATAAAAATATATGACTTAGACTAGTTTTATTCAGTACAAACAATAAGCTAGAGATTAAGAAGAAGATAAGCTTTTACCATAGGTTGTCTGCTGTATACTGATGGCGTCAGTTTGTAGACCCCCGGTGCTGACGTGAAGCCGATGGTGCCGTTACTCGTTGTGGAGTTTTTGTGCAGTATGAAAGTGTTCACAGTGTCCACTTTCTCTTCCAGTTGTAATCTGGAAGGTGGAAAGAAACTTTCGTCAATACACCCTTCTTTTTGAAGATGACTAAGCTGCTTCTTAGCTCACTTTTGAAGCCATTAATGAGATAAAATAGCTAGAGCTTAGAAGCTAAAGCTAAAAGAAGGAGCTAAAATAGACATAAGAATTTCATCTTACAATTCAAATTAGAATTAAGAATTCTTTGTTGAGTCATCAGAAAAGCCTTGAGGTCCTTCATCTTTAAAATGAATAGTTTACACCAAAAATCAGTTATTAAAGCAACTGGATATGATTTTGGAAACGGTCAGACGTTTCATGCAGCATCCACTACCTTTCGAATTTCGTCAGTGATACTTAGAGAAACGTCTGACCGTTTCCAAAATCATATCTAGTTGCTTAAGTAACTGATTTTTGGCGTGTCTTATTACCTGGATGTCTAACCTTCACCAAAGTGTACCTTTACCTTAGTCTTTCTGTAGCCTCCGGGCGAAACGCCCAGTTGTTGTCGATAGTGTCCAGTAAGGAGAGGATCTCCTGTGCCGGTTTGAGCTGTCTGGTGTTGTTGATGAGTATGGCGTCTATCTCCTCGGGAAACCCCGCGATGTACGTATCAGGAAACGTGGTAGTTATCGATGGTTCTTGGTGCAGCTTCTCTGCTATGTTACTGCTTCTGTATTAGTAGTAGCGATTTTGATGAAGAAACAATATAAATTGCTTCAGTGCTGCAGTATGCATGGTTTTGACCTCATGAAGTTAAACTATTCTAACGATTTTGGAAACTAGCACCACGGAAATACACTATTGTCCACATTATGCATTAGACGAACAATAACTGGAACTACGTTAAAGATCAAGCATCAGCCAAGGAAGCAAGCGAGCCTGCAAATAAACAGATCTAGATAATACATTATCTAGTACGATGTGCAACGATGAACAACGACAGCTCACTGCAACTGCAACACATACCGATTGAAGTCATCTGTGAGGAGGTACTGCAGCCTCCTGCCGGGGTGCGCTGCCCACGGCATCAGCGGCCGGAGCCGGATGGTGATGGTGTAAGGTCCGTCCATGGTCAGCCAGTTGTAGAATGTCAGTATCAGGCACGTGGAGAAGACATAGGCCATACAGCTGTTCCTTCGGACTTGGAGGGTTCCTGATAACGAGACAGATCGTTTCCGATGGTTAGGCATCGTGTAGTAATCCCTGGATATATTTCGCACACATAGATGTGGTTCCAGATGATTTGAATGACTGATCAGTTTTTCACGGTCTTGCCTTATCGCCGTGCGTTTTACAGACACACTAGTGGGAACATATCTGGATTACCAAGCAGATCAATTTATTACGTAACACGCTTAAACGTACGTTACGTGACAATGGAAGGACCAATGACATCAACCATTTGATATGTACTCGGTAATCGCTTCTGATGTTCATCAACAATGGTGAAGGAATTCTAGGAAGTAGAAGGGATGGAAAGCAAGAGCTACTTAAAGTCGATTTGACAAAGATAATTGAAAAGAACTTTGAAATGGACATAGAAGGTAAAGTAGAGCGATTAATCTTGTGTATGTTTAGCTGTCTTGAATTTCAGTTATACACCCTGACAACAAAACGATACAAAATTCATATCGTACCTGGCATTCTATATTTGTCACTGTCCGAATGGATAAAAAGCCCACACCTTAACTGTCCTATAACAATGTTGATCTCTTGTTAAGCATTAGAGTTACTGGTCACAAGAACCACGAACACAGATTAATGGACACGCCGTAAAGCTTGTTCTTAGTATTCTTACAGTTACAGTGAGAATCTGCTTAATTACCATTATAGGTTCTTAACTACACACGAGTGTTGGCCACAGACAAACCAAGCGGAATAATCTCAACACGGATCAATAGAAAGAAAACCCACAGAAGACAGGTGGTGCAAAAAGAGAATCGGATATTCTTATGATCTTGTGCATTTATCGTAACAGTCTGTCATCCCAACAAAGGTGTTGCACATCTTCCAACCGTGGAACTTTTAGAATAACTTCTGAGATATTTTCTTCTAGGAGATGCATTAGACCAATGCCACAAACGACACTACCATATCGATTTCTTGACAGTCTGATAGCTATAACTAAACAGCAAACGCGTAACGATCTTTTCAGCTGAGTTTTATCCCAAAGCAATCGATATAAGATAACATACTGACTAAACTCACGAATCAGAGAGCGTTTTTGAATGTTCTGGTATCACAACAAGCAGTGACAGGGGGGTTGGTGGTAGTTCTGCATCAATAATTCACATGTGATACATACTCTTTGTTCAAAGAAGTGCCCGATTTCTATCAGCAAAAAACAACGGAAAGGTAATCCCATGGGAGCAGGCAGCGTTCTGATACAGCTGCTGGAGCCTACATAGCAGGTGGACTGTTACAGTACTGTGGCATGAGGTCTACAATATGTAAAATGCTTGTTGACAAAACGTTGAATTGAAGTTACCACATGCAAAGATACTGTTCTGTCTATGGCCTAGCTAATACTAGTAACAATATGCCAATAAGGGTACCGGTATTTGTGTGTATATCTGTTGGATACCGATAAAACTTGCCCTGCATTCTGGACAGATCACAGGTGGTATTTACTATCTTTAATCATGACTCGAAAATTTTCCTTTTTTTAGGCAAAAGTCTTCAGCTATGTTCCCGGTTCAAGTGTTGCAAAAAAAGGTACTTTGATGAGTTAGCATGAATCCAATAATGAATTATGTGTACTTCGTACACCACACCTGCACTCCAAGCTTCCTTCACTCTGATGTTTATAGGTATTGATGGGAACTTCTGTAATCAACATTCGACCGGGCTTATTGACCCTAAAATAGCGCAGCACTCAGCACAAAACAAAGGAAAGATGGACGAGGGGGAAACCACCACACCATTACGTGGTCAGCTGTCAAGCCGCAGGTTTGGTCAACTAAGATCCGCCATCATCATCAGAAGGACATGTTAGAACACCGTATGTAGTTTTAAGAGCGTCCTTCCTCCATCTTACACGTTGCTGTTAACGTTCTTCAGAGGGAAGAAGATAAATGTTTTCGACAGAAGATCCTCTGACGCCAATCCGGGGTGAATGACATGATGAAATGGACCAATAGGATGTTCTGACACACAGGGTTGCGCAGGTCCCAGAGGTCTGACATCAACATGACACGGCACATCGTTCAGCCCACCCATCTACTACATCTACACCAGGTGTGTGTCATAAATCTCTGGAACAGGGCGGCTGACTCATCTGTAGTATATTTGTCATTAGCAAACTGTGTGTAAAAGGAACAAGTATGATGTTTTTAAAAAAACACAGGCGACGATTTTGTGTTTAATCTGTTCCGTTCTTGATACAATTGTTCTTTTCATATACGTACACATATAATTTAGGCCACAGCTAGTAAATTTTATAGATGATATCCTCCGCAGACTCCAAATCTAATGCGAGCGGGCGAAAAAAAAAACAAGGCCGGCCAAAAAAAAAAAGGTTCCTACAATGTGAAATGTACAAATGGTTTTGATTCAGTAGGAACATCACATATACACAGTCAGCATCACATATCACTGCATCAAAGCATGGAGGTAGAAAAAAAGGCCATTTTCTACCTCCATGATCAAAGTAAGAAACATACAATAAATCAGAGCCTTTTCTTGTCTCCTCTCTTCCTAGTTATCTGCCATCCACCTTCCGGCATGGCAACAGACATCTTTGCCCATTTTCGGCATGTTGACCACTGTCAGAAGGCAGCAAAAGTTCTTGTTTTTTTTCCAAAATCAGACGAAAATTAATGTGCTCGTGGATGTCATCCATAAAATTTACTTGCTGTGGCCTTAGAAAGAATCCAGAATTTCTGCTACAGTACGAGGAAAGCCACCAGGGGTCCAAAATCAGTTACATTTTTGTAGGCCCAGGCAAATTTATGTTGTGCGCTTAAAAATTAGAATCGCTAGATAGGATTCACTCCTTTTTATTTGTCTTGGGGCTACATGTACATGCATGTACCTGTAATAGGGTGCTCTAGCCTGTAGTATATTGATAAGAATAAGTATCTTAGGTTATATACGTTTCTTGTACCGTAGGCTGGAAAAACACTTTCTTGTTCTTGTACTGAATCACTTTCCCCTGTTCTGAGAAATGTAAGAGATCTTTGAGAGACATCTAGTTAATGACCCAGGAAGAACTAATGGGTTCCTGACGGTAGGGGACCAGGGTCTCAGTGGCTGGACATTGCCTTATTTGGTAATGGTCAGGGCTTTTCCACTATTAAATGCCTAATGAAGTGATTTAGAATGGCTGATACAGGAAGTATGATGCCCTTGTTCCAAGAAATCTGTGTGTAGGTGGATAGAGGATATAAAACCCATGTACTCGAGTAGTCAAAAGAGAGAGTTAGAATCGGAGAGGAGAGAATACACGTCACTATGTAGCTCTGGCTCCTGTGTCATTGTTCCGGGTACGTACATCTAGAGTAGAGAGTAGAGTGGTCGGCCGGGTAGGACTTTCTACAACATCGGCAGCTATCTTACGAACTTGTAAGGGTCACCCATTGGAACCGAGGTCACTCAAGCTACCAGGTATTTGGCGTTGACCTTGACCGCACCCTTACATACCGAAGACACGTATAGGAGAAATCAGCCGTTCTTCCCCGGCGATATAATGACATACATGTACTTACTTACTTTACTTTAATATATGGTGAAGTTCCCGCTTGAACACTTTCCACTTCACTCTATCAGAAACTGGACTTAACTTTTGATTCTTTGACCTATCCTGGGTTCCCAAAATACAGATAATTTCTTCTCTCTGTGTGATAAACCCACTCCTCGCGGGCCAGATCCCTGTTCAAGGGGTCGTTGCCCTTTGCTTGAACCTGTGCTCTCCATCCATGGTGTGCGGGATGACAGGTGACAATAATTAATCACGCTGGACACTGGATAGCCCGGTGTACATTACTCTGAGGTAATGGATACCGCCAGTTTAGGTTACTGTTATTCTAAGATAGGCCAATAGGATGGGATCTAGGAAACATGATACTGACTAGGGGGCGGAGTTTCCAGACTCTTTCTTGCAAACTCCAGTCCCAAACCTCAGTCCGGCTGTAGCTGTGTGATGGAACAGACGTGTTCTCTGATGCGATGATCTAATAGTCTTGAAAAGAGGACCATTCCCGTGGCTTCTGAGGAAACCTTCCCCAGTAAACCTTCGGAATTCCACCGACAGAATCAGGTTAGTATTACTTTGTTGGGTAACTTAAATGTGTGCACACAAATGCTGTAAGATATGTTTCAGAACGTTCACTTGTAGGTTATTTTGTACTGATTTGTCCATGAAACTATTTGCCCTTATAGATAGCAAAATGTATCTTACTAAAGGGCCAAAATCTCTATATTCTCAAATGTTTTGTGTACTTTCCTATATGTTCATAATAATAATGCTCTACAGCCTTCTTTACTTTATAGACCCTATCAATTGCAAGCAAATGAACGACTCACTGTTTTCAACCGAGTGGAAAGTGTAAAAATCTCTGAATTCGGAAAACCCATTAACCTTTGGTACACCTTCCTATATGTTGGATAGTCGGGGCGAGCGGGGACCAGATCGGACAGGAATGGCCGGGCGAGCAGAGAGCAGGCGGACGGCCGGGCGGGCCAGCGGGGAGCGGGCAGCCGGGCGGGCGGACAGTACCCCCAGCCGTAGAGGTACAGATGAACCTACGAAGGACAGGTTGAAGCTATTGAAAAGGTATGTTTTAATGGTACTTCCTATGTTGAAATATGCCATAATCGTATCTGTGTAAATTTTGCTATCACAGCCGTGTTTTTGCAGTGTCACATGTCTATTTGTTAAGTGTTTAACTTGACTGTGGACAACAAACCTACATCTTGTTATATCCTGAACTAGCTGGGCGGGTTGATCACCCGTCACCGTATACGTAGAGAAATTTTTGGGAAGTTTGCCTTTGTCTGGCTACCAGGCTACTAGTATCTTGACCGACAGTCGCCCGTATTTCATAACAGTTCCTTGACCCACTTGCTATTTTCTCGTGTACTAGTATGTGCTTTGTACGAGTACTCTGTATACGAATGTGAAGTAAACTTTCGTCTACTTCTGTTTGAAATTCTTGGTATTTTTCAAGCAGACTTTTTTTTAGATTTCTACATTTTTTTCTATGTTATTCTGGTGTTCTTGGATCTCGCTATGTTGTTGTGTCCCGGGTATTTCCTTATTGTGGTTTTAAATGGGTCATCACTATTTAGTATATGTGTGACGCCATTTATCACGTACACCACAGTTTCTGACAAAGATTCAGACCTATAGTGCCAAGGAGGAACAGTTCTACTAACCTTGGAAAAACTGAGCCTCAGAGTAGAAAACTAGAATAGGTTTTCGCCTTCAATGAGGCGTGTTACAAGGGCATAAAATGGGGGCGCTTAGTCAGAGAATCTAATCGGCTTTACCCCTTTCTTTACTAGCAGCTTATTGACTAATTTGTTCCTAGTACTAGTATCACTTGCAGTGGTTTGGGGAAATTTTGAATTACAAATTCTTGTTAACTGATTCGATGGCCGTATATATCAGCCGCGCAGAGTATCGATCATGTAGTCAGCGTGACCTAAACGTTTTATTTGTGTGATGTTAGCAAAGTACAGTACTTGATTGTGTCTTCAAAGTTCCGGTGTCAGAATTTGGGTGTTGTTATATTATGACTGATTGATACATCATTGTCGATCACTGAGTTAGAGAAAGTTTAAAGTTGCTTGTTGGCTGGTTACCACACGCGTAGAGAGAATTTTAGTTTACTGATCAAGGAGCTTTCACATTAAAAGTGTGTGCCACATGACGTTAAGTTCCACCGGCCTTACTTGATATTCTACCCTTTCCGACAAAACCTTTCTGTTCATATTAGTGGCTTAGGAATATTTTGCAGGCCCCAGCTGGCAGCCATACTCTGCTGGTATGCCAAATCTTTCCAGCTGGCCTTTGAAAGTTTCTAATTATTGTCGTCCTGTAACCGACCCGGTAAAATACCCCTGCATAAAATTCCCCTGGGCGGGCGGGCAGTGCTGCCAGCACCACCGTGAGATACCGGAAGCATACATGGTCTGGCTGCCAGGCTATTCTGGAGTAATTTAGCACTCACTTTAATTTAGTATAATACCTGATGAAATTATTTTTGGAAACGTATTTTGAAGATTCTAACACCCGTTTTTCTGACTTCACTCATCTTGTTCTTTGTGTGGTTTATTCCGCCCATTTTGCTTTACAGAATTCGGTCAGTATTTCATTACAAATCCGACCGGTCTTTATCAGGTATCGACGATCAGTGTGTTAGTGAATTGTTTTTATAGCTGCTCGTTTTAGCGGCTGGTTTTCTTTCGTCCGACGTATGAAAGAACGTTGGAATTCTGGTTTATGTAAAGTTTGAGCCACCTGACGCCCAGTTCCGCCGGGGTTTTCCGGCCTTACCCTTAATTCTCTCCGTCAAGGCTCTCCTGATCAGTAACCCCGGGCGTTGTTTTGTCTTTCTTTCCAGTAAACCTCAGACATGCAGAGAGGGACACCTACTGTTCTACACTGAACACCAGTGCCGGCATATAAGGTTATGCCCTGTCCGTGCTAAACTGACCGCACCTGCCAACGACGCAGGGTTCCGAACAGCGGAGACCATCTCAGTGCACAGAGGCGGTTTCAGTACGTTGTATACTTATCTCTAGGTCAACACCATTTTGGTTTTAACAACTTAATATAATTCACACAATTGCAACTTGATATTATTTCCCCGTATTCTGACATCCCAACATAATAAGGTCAATATTCGAATGAAAGCTCATCTGTGTTGGTAGAATACATAGTTTAAGAGTTTGACTTGTTCCAACACAAAGAAGAAACTCACCATAAATTTTCGGCTGATCCCGTCAACCCGTCAACCTTATGGTGAGTTTCTTCTTTGTGTTGGAACAAGTCAAACTCTTAAACTATAATAAGGTCAAGTTTCACATCCGCAGTCAAGCTGAACGCTGTCGAACTATGCTGAATAACGCAACCCTAGAATGGAACAAACTTCGCTAACCTGTTCTACACTGTTTCTTTCAGCTCTACATGACGACAAACACAGCAGTTACTCAAGAATACAATCGAAAAGTGGAACAAAATACCTGGTGAGTGCCTAACCATCCTTATTTCATCATCATGCAATATTGTACATAACCACGATGGTTAGGCAATGTACGCATATCTATAGTACTTCTTTCATGAAAAGCTGCGTGTTTTGAAATACGGTACCATATTTACTATGATGTCATTGCCGGGAAACAGTGTAGCCTGGGTGCCAGGCCCCTGTGCCACGATACTCAATTCAGTCAGGGAAATCTCACGCCTGGAACACAGAATTTGCAGCTGGGGTCTAATTTATACGTCTAGATAAACTGAAGAAGGAAGCCAGCTCCGAAACTGTGGCGTGTTGGGCAGTATAGAGGCCTGGTCAAGAGTCTCAGAAAGAAGAAGCACTTTCTTTATTCCAAGCAAGGACTTAAGCTCCTTGTTCTAAGTGCTGGGGTCTGGCACGCAGGCTATTCATAATTACCTGGCAGCAAAATCCCATACGGCATGTATACTTCATGATGTCGCAATTTTCATTGCCAGAAAATGTGTTATATATATGTGTCTGCTTCATTGCATTCTGTAAAATTAATCGACTCACATGCTTTGCATACCCTAAATCTTGTTACTAGTAATTTAAATTAATCAAAGCTGGCCAAAGTTGGCATAGATTCATTTATGCTCTTTTCTCTCTTTATACCCACAGGTAAACTTCGCCATGTCCACCCTGAGATGCAGACTACAGCAGGAGTTCACTGGCTAGCATGAAACCTTAGCATGAAACCTAGTCGTGGAAGGATTGGGGTGTGCATTCATGTTTTGCAGCCAAGAAAATTGAAAAACAAGCATGGAATGCAACAGCATCATGAAAGCGAAGAAAATAATAAATAAAAAAGCAAGACTGACACAAACATACATGATAGAAAACACACAAGTGAATAAAATTCCTTACACAAAACATCACTGTTACACTACATGTGTCACACAGTAAAGTTATAAAAAACGACCAGCATCATATAGTTGCAACTAAAAACATATTTGAAGCATATGCTGCTCCTGAGCAAGAAATTTGTGCTCTCTTGATAGAAGAAAACATATTTGAAATATCAATAAAGACAATCATTAATATTCTGTGTGCAAAAAGCCACATTTTGCCCGGTAACATAAGCCTTTCCTGCTTGTTCCGATGACCACAAGGCCGGAGGCTATCTGAAAACCAATTCCCTAGGGAATGCATTCATGCAATTTTTGAAATTCTTTCAAAGCGATCGCAGTACTTACACAAATGCCTCCGCCCCTGAGGCGTCGCCAAAAAAGGAATATAAAAAAATCTACAGCCGTACAGCATATCTCAACTATAAACTATGTTGTGGTTGTCACGAAGTAAAAATACTGACAACAATGGGCAAAATCATCGCGAAAAACATGAGACTGGTGATCCTATGAGGTGAATCTCTGAGTATTCCCTGCTGACCAGAATTTCGTGACCGACGAGTTCAACATCATCCTTGGGGAACCTGAAACATCTGCCCAACATTTTCCCGACAATGTAGCTGTCAGGGAACAATGATGGGCGGCTAATGTCGGTTCAATGCGGGGCACTTCCCTCTGGGACCCCGCCGCAGACAATCTACAGTCCTCCGGTACATACGGGGAACAGGGGGAGGTTAATGGAAAACACGCTATCGATATATCTTATATAGGATAACACAAAACAGAATACCTGTTCATTATATTAGGTGCCGTATATTTAAGTCTATTGTAGGAGGTGTTTTTCCTTCAAAGACACATGCAATGGTTTTGGCATAGATTCAGTGGTGCCCTATTTCCTGCATGATTGCACCTGGATATTGGGGGTATTAACTTCAAAACCGTCTATCATTCAGCAGCGTTGTAAGCATATAAACCTGTCTCCGACCGTTATGTACCCGTATACGGGAAAAAATACGACTACTGGTCCTTTATCATATAAAGCACACAATAAGGTTTATTCACTTGCAAATTTGTCGTGTTGCATGCATCAAAATTATTATTCCTAGCCGCCGGTACGTTTGATAGCAAATTTGGGCCAAAATATGCTGTCAACCAGAAACAAAGTATCTAGACTACTAGTATACTGAAGATGCGTATACATACATGCCTGCTTTCCGTCTCAAATACCGTAACCACAGATCTGACAAGTACGTCGTCGTAAAGCTGTCAAGACTGTCAGGTATCATAGATACAATATGCAACCTTTTACATTCCACGTCTACGTAGCTGATTTAGTAAATTGAAACAGAAAAAACGATAGTAGTGATTGTGGCTTGATCAATTGGCAACAACCATTGTGCTATCTCGTCAACGTGTGCAGATCACGTATATACGAAAAACCAAGCAAAAAGTATTCTGTACACCTTATCCAATACAATTCCCCTTCATACGATGGAAACTGCTTGTCTGCGATACAGTATTTGGGTCATACTTGTGGGAATAGTAGATGCGGGTAGGGTAAATAGAAGCATCTCACCTGTGATACGCATGGTTCGTTCTGTACATTCCTCGGTAGTGGAGGATTCTCAACAGTTTGCAACGTGTTCAACAGAATCCAGACTTGTGGATCAGCTGTCCTTTCTCTTGGTTGTACGGTCGATCATCAGTTGTAACAGCTGGAGAGATAGAAAGGAAATGATGACAGAAAAGTCAAAAGAGGACACTAAGCTGTCGGAACCACACGTACGTTACGTGTCACTGAGGTCGTTTTTTGTGTGAGAGGCTCTTCTCTCCTCCAGCGACCCGTATAGCCGGGATGCAAATCCACGTCATCTGGAGTTCGGTACCTTCTGATCGAAAAATCCTTACGGAATGTGCTGACTTAAGTTTAGATTCGTGGAGTCTTCTAAACCTGACACAATATCAAAACATATAAAGTCAGATCTATGCAATACCGGTGCTCTACCGGTACTGACCGAGGGTTGCTGATAAAAATGTCAAAATAATTTGTTAGAAATGTGCATATAATGTGCAGGAATATTGGCTGAGAGTACAGATTCGAGATTAAATAAAGGCTTAACGTTACTACTACTACTACTACTACTACTACTACTACTACTACTACTACTACTACTACTACTACTACTACTACAGATTGCCTCACTCACCTTGAAGGGACCAAATATAACGTACAGAGTTCTTGAAGATTTCAGCGCACCGCTAACGTTTGTCCATAGAATTTTCTCGAAATGATGACATGTACACTGCAGCGTTGGTCGTGTGACGAAGAGGTTTCAACGGCAAACATGTCCATAATACACGGGCGATTGTTTGGATGGCTCATGCAGTAGTCTTGTGATACCGGGTGATAGGCACTGAGGTACACCACATAACAGCCTTCGCAGTCTCATTACAATAGTAGATGCTGCATGTACCTGATCATCACATAGTGTACACATGAAAATTTGATGATGTCACCAGACAAACATTGACACGTGCGTGACCTCTGCGCCCTTTCTGAAATCGCGCCAGTAGAATCAATCACGTCGACGTCATAACAAAATAAAGGGCTTGTAGTTGAAGTGATTGATGAATGGGTGTTCGTTGATGTGTTGTTGCTTGTCATCTCCGGGTACTGAAGGATATTAATGGTTTTGATTGGTTGAGTCGTGGTTTTGGGCCTTTGTCTATCCAAGGACATTATAATTATGTCCTTGGTCTGTCCAGTTGGGAGGTGATTTTGATAGATCATGAGGAAGGGCAGGTGACCAGGTACACGTACGCCCGGCGTGAGTATAAAGTCACGGGGTGATATCTGGAGGAATTCAGGCAGTTGTGTAATACCCGATTGGATATAAATGTATCACACCAAGGAGCTTCCTTGATCACACAATACTCTCAATGCGCACTGGCACGCAGTTCCAATGCATGCATGAAAACCCAAAATATCAGTTCAGTACTTCCGCAACTTATCTCTGCAGATTTGATTCCTTGTTGTATTAAAAGCCGCTTGGTTCGTCGGCTACTACTGATTTGGGCTGTTTTATTTTACTCTTTCTTCACAATAATGAGTACAAGAAATAGACATCGTAGGTATTGTAATGAAGTGCAGTTTGCCATCGAAGTTAGCATCACTTCTTTGTGTTGCGCTTTGGAATAGGATCGGCAGGGGGCGTTTTCAACGGGTCACAGGTCAGACGAAAAGATGGCGGCAAAAACAAGCGTGTGTAAACTGACGGAGAAGGTGAGATACCTTGTGACAGCATTTAGGGACACGTTTAGGAGCTATTTAGTAGCTAAGCATATTCATTTATTTATTTATACACGTAACTGACCATACAGTAACTTCTGTCTTTGCCAAGTCGTGTAAACACGTTAGGTTTCAGACATAACCTGCCCCCCTCCCCACATGGCAGTAGTCGTCAGTAACCAGAAGAAGAGGATTTTTTGAGTAGAGTAGAGTAGAGTAGAGTAGATGTCTTCGGCCACGTAGGAGCTTAGGTTCCAGTTAAGGCCGCTCATCACTTTCAGTGCACCGACATTTCTGGTTTCTGAGGGTGATCCAGAGCTCTGTAGTCGAACATGCACTGATCTGTTTGAGTAGAATCTACATCCATACGTGAACGTACTTAAGAGCTATAGTAAATTTATTGTGTGAGACAAATGTGCAAAGGGAAAGACGGGAGATATGATATTATGCTGGTCAATGACAAAAAAAAAAGCTTGCTAAAGACACAACTGACCAAATTGTTTTGATGCAGGTGTGAGTGGATGACATGAGTACAGGAGAATGAAGAAGCGCCAACCCTCATTCTTACAGAGATGGACCACAGAGAACAACAGACTTGTTCAACAATACCTGGTAAGAGCTCTCTGGCAGAACATACTAGCATGTTCTGCCAAAGCACTATATGCACAATACATTACGTAGTTATCAAGGTGTCGAGTGTTTCAGTGGCATGAAAACCAGGGTCAGTTATGGAATTGTTTTCTTTTACCACAGACAGAAGACCACAATGGACTCACATTGCAGTCAGAATTCCAGAGACTTGTGAAGGAGATACAGGGTAAGTTACAACAACAAACCTGATCATGATACACACTAAACTCAGGAAGACAGCAGCTATGTACTGTTTGACTGGATTCAGGTCCTGGATGACATAGAATTACAGTAAAAGGTAATTGCAGATTCCCAAATACATACCCAATAGTATCGTCCACTTTTTAAGACTGTATCATGAAAGAAACTTTATTCATGTTTCCTATTTTGCCAGGCCTGCCACCTAGGATCCCATCCCTGTGTGTGGAGCTACCGGTGGTCTTCAACCTGTGCTACCTGCAATACACCAGTAAACCTCAAGGGGGAGCTGATCTGAGCACAGCACTTTGTGGTGCATTGCAAAGAGGTACCCCATACTACACTTTGTACTAAACCAGGAAAGCTTATTTGAGTTAAGATGTTGGTTTACAATTTGTTTTTCCTGGTGGTTCAACATTTTTCCTTCTTGCAGTATAAAGCTATTTTTGACAGTCTTCATAATGTAGAAGCCACAAATAAAATTTTTTTTGGTGAAATCTGTGTGTTTGTACAGTTCTGAGAGCCTCCCAGTCAGGACAGGCAGTGCTGACAGTGGAGAGGTTACTGAACCCTGACCCTGATGTTACTGTACTGCTCAAACATGTCATACAACTGGCACAAGGCACAGGTGGGTTGATAAACAATTATTATAACTGATTCAGTGACATTCATTGTGTCCATAAAACAATGAATGTCCATAAAAGTGCACTACATGTGTATGCCTAATTGTAATGTACTGAATATATTATATAGGATACACATCTTTATTCCAACCTTGTTAAAGAATATCAAGGAACATGTGTATATTGATCAGTATAATTGTCTCTGTGTTTCTTCCATAGACCTTGTAGAACCTGTGTGTTTGCTTGCCACCCTCCTGGCCCTGAGGTTGCTGGGAAGTCAGAGAGACAAATCCTCAGCTATACTCCAGACTGTCAAGACATGTAAGACTCAAACATCCTCTGAATCAGAAGGAAACACTGCAGCATCAGGGAAAGGGTGTGTCATACAGCCTCATCTCATACCAAGCTGTGTCCTGGGGACAGGTAAGAAATACCCTAATTGAGGGTTACATTACCTAAATTAAGGTTACGCCCTCTTGGTTTAATTACTGTCCCATGGCTCAAGTTTACTAACTGATTTTTCATTTGGTTAGAAAAGAATGACTTTTCAATTTCTGTAACCCAGTAACAATAACCCAGCCCTGGCCAACTTTCTCAAAGAATTGAAACTTTGCCATTTATTAGATGAAGACAGCAGATGTCAGCATCCACCAGTTGAGTACCTGCTGGCCTGCTGTTACTACCTGGATGGGAACACAGCTGTGTGCCTTCAGGAGCTGGAGAGACCAGCAGCAGACCAACAGTTTCTTCCTGCATCTTATCTGAAAGGTACATTAAAGGGGTCACACTCACATGTATGTCAGAAGTGTTAATTTTTTAAGGAAATAGTTAACTGATTAGGGGAAACCAGAATAACTCTTTAGGTGTGATAATTAGGAAATGACTGAGTGTCAACACTTGCTTGTTTGGAAAGAAAAAAAAGCTGATTTAATAGAATTAGATCTCAAATCTGCCAAGAACTACCTGATCACTCTAAAAACTTGTTTGCATTGTCTGCATTGCTATTCTGCCAGGAGAAGGCTGAAGTGTTGTTTTGATACTCTCCTGGATATGTGAAGCTGTAATGCCTTCTGAACTCTTTTTTGTCTCCTCACACAGGCTATGTGCTGTATGGTGAGAAGAGGTATGAAGAGTCTATCCTGGCCCTCCAGGACTGCCTGAGCTCTCCAGTGTTAGACATGTGCTCCAAGGCCAGGGTACTCAACCTCATGGGCTGCTGCTGTGCACAACAGGTGGGAAAACTAGTAGTAAACAATGAGGACATTAAAAGTAAAGATTTAAAAGATTACTTGGTTCTCATCTCTTTTTTTCATTGATGGGAAAGAACTCTGAAGGTAAGAGAACACAGAAAACAAGACATTTTGCTGTTTTAATTTGTAACATATTACACATCAAATGTTAGTCACACATCTTAAAGATAATGTGTAAATCCTTTTTACATTGAATGCTACATTGTGATCCCTTGGAAAAGTCATATCACCAATGTTTGAAATGTTGTCTAGCATCTCTTATTTCAGAAAAAGTAACCCTTTTAAACTTAATATTGGAACAGCTCTAACTTTTTTTGCACACACCCTTCTCTGTGACCAGGGTAAACCTCACACAGCCGTCCAGCTGTTCAGGGAAGCCCTGCAGTGTGACTTCTCCCTCCACATGGCCCTGTACAACATCTCCCTGCAGTACCGAGCTCTGGGGCTAGGGGATGTCGAGCTGGAAACACTCAACTTGTTAGTCACTGTAAGTAAAGTATCATGTTATTCTGGCAGTTGTAAAAAAATGGATGGGGAATTTTGAGTTCAAAATTTCATTGGGTGAAAGGTTTCAATCAGTTAGATCTGTAGTTCAGCATCAGCATGAAAGTTTTTGTTCTGGAAAATCCATCAGTTAAGATACTAATTTTGAAAAAAAGTTATGATTTTAAACAACATCATTTTATGACTTTTGTAGCTTTAAGTGTTGTTATTTCATTTGTATCACATTGTGGTTATATTGATATTGCAGGCATTAGAAAATGAGGACAGCAGAAAAGACAGCTGTAAGAATCATCAGGTGCTAGACTTGGTGCTACAGCTGAACAATGCAGCACCTGGAGCTAACTTGCTGACAGACCCACAGTCTAGTTCTATTCTGCTGCATCAAGCCCTGTATGTCCTGGCTAAAAGGTGTCTGGAACAAGAAAGGTATTTTTATTCTCAAATGTGCTGTTTTCTTATCCATTGAAATGTATAACTTTTTGAATTTTGTAGTGCCTTTTAGTAACTGCAGTTGCTCAAAGAGCAGAGTTGAAAGTCTATCAACTTAGCATGAGCTGACGAATGTTACTCCCAAGTACAACCAAGGAGGTTCTCCTTGGGTAAAAATGCCACCTATTTTATTGGTGACCACCTATTTTATTGTCTAATGTGTGTCTGACATACTTTGTCCAGGTAATGAATAGCCTCCACTTCTTTCCAGTCTAATCTGTGACCTTTCCTTAATCATGTAGGTATGAGGCAGCTGCTCAGAGATATGTGGACTTGCTGGCAGCTGTCCTGGAGGCACCAGTGATGCAAGTAGGTGTTCTGTACTATGTTGTTTCACCAGACACATGGGAAAGAATTTCAGTTAGAAAATACATACAGTCATGGTTTTACAATATCTTGCTTTTTCTTGGGAACTTGAATGCAAACTACTTTTACTGTAACAGTTTTGAAATTAGCATTTTTTTGACCCTGCATTTTGTTCTTAGACATAAGAAGATGTACACGTATTAAGTTTCATAACATCTTTAGAGTTGTCATTTTGTCACACTTAGAAAATGGTAAAGAAATGTTGAATTTGTTTCTCCAGGCACCAACACAGACTGGCAGCCCCTATCCCTTGCTGGATATACAAACTGTGTACTGTGAAGCAGCACTTTCTCTGCTGAAGGCACACAGATACGAGGACGCCATATCCATCTGTGACAAACTGCTGACAAAAATCCCACCTCACAACCAATGGCAGACTGACTTGGATCCACTCAGTCTATCCCATAATGCTTTCAGCCAATCCCATGGTGCAGTGCAGACTTCCCATGATTCTTTAAAATTTGAAGACTCTGTCCCCCCCTCAAGCAATCGTTGTGACAGTGGAGATGATCTGTTTGATTCATACGAAGACTCTGAAGAGAGAACTTCTGGAAAAATGAGTAAGAAGAGAGGGAGAGAACCCAGTGAGCAAGGAGGAATGCAGAGTGTTAGAGAAAATGTAGAGATCTGCAACGGTAGATTGAAAAGTGTTCTGCCGTTGATGTACAAGGCAGAAGCACTGTACAGACTGGAGGAGTACCAAGAGGCAGTTGGCTGCTATAATAGGTGAGGACTTTGTGTTCATCTATGATACACATACAATATGTGGTTTGCTACTGTATTGTTAAAGGATACTTTTGGCTGCATTGTGTTTACTTAGAAATGAAATTACTGCTTATCAAGGAATAGAATCATTGATGCCCTCAAACATATTAAACTCATATTTTGTGTTTGTAAGGTTTTGCCATTTACAAAGTATGATCATTGATCATGACATTAAAACCCCTCTCAAAAGTGCTTACAAGTTAACCTACATTCACACTTCTATTTCAGGCTGCTGAAGATGCTGTGCGATATCATACCTGAGGAATCTCATACAGATAATAAGATATACAAGAGAGCGGATTCTTCACAACCTACCCAGAAGAGAAGAAGAACTGAGGAAGGTCAGTCAGATTTGTTTTTCCTTTGCTGGATTGGACATAATACTGGTACTTTCATTTCATGTACTTTCATTTAATAGATGACAAGTTTGGTTACTAGAATATATTTTGATCCTAACAGTAGCTTGAGCATTTGTGATAAAACTGCTACAAAAATAACAGCCAGTGACATGGTCCTTCGTTTGTTACAGGTTTTCTCCCTATAGTTCCTGATAGTGGCTCTACTTCAGAGGTGTCAGAGGTCAGAAGAAAACTACTGACGATGAAGGCAGAAGCTTATCAGAATAAGGGCTTGATTCTGATTGGTCAGGACAAACTACCGGCCGCCCTCCAGTGCCTGAGGCTTAGTGTACAATCTAATCCAGGTAATAGTCAGAGATTAACAGAAATATTTTCATTCCACTTCTTGCATTCCAGTTACTATCTTCCTTGTTTCAAAACTCAGTTACTTTGGATCCCTCTTCTCTCTGCGATTATAAGCTTTCATTATACTTGCGGATACACATCGCTGTCTCTCTCTATCCGGTTTAACGTCTGTTGTTCCCCGTGTTCCAAGGGTTACATGTAGATGTGCTTGCACTCTGATGCTGGGGCTTGATGGTAACTGCCAGTCGCCTCAGCCCTATGGTCCTTGGGCACAGCAAATGTCAAAACCCTTAGTTAGAGTTAGGGTTAGAGTCTCAACAACTTCACCAGCTAGCCACTCAGTGACATGTACCTTTGAATTTAGTGCATGTAGTTTTTCCAAATTTGCAGTACCTTGCCTAATAAAAGTACCCTGTGTTTTCTCCATGCCACAGACAGTACGGTTGCCATGTACAACCACACCCTGTTGCTATGGAGGATGGGGAGGAGGAGGGAGGCTGCCCACAACTGGCTGCAGTACCGAGGAGTGGACACCAAGCTGGACAGTTTGCAGCTGGCCCACCTGCTCAGGCAGAAGGAGCAGGCAATGTACGCCACTTTTTTCTTTCCTATGGTTTCCTCTCATATGTTTATCCCCATAACCAATGCAAATTTGCTACCAAATTGGACTTAAGCAGGGAGAAAGTTAAAGTTGAATGTAAATTGTATTATGGATTGGAAAGATTTTTTAAATATTTGTTTATCATGCACTTCACTTTTTAAACAAAACCTAAGTCTGTAGATTTATTTGTATTGATGGGCGGTGTCAGAAGATGCCATGATAATAGATTCAATTTGATGTTTTTCAAATGACGTACTGCTAGAATACTGAAATTATGTCTCTCATTTTGTAGCTCAACTGTATCTGATGATGCAGCAGAAGGCATCTCAGACAGGCACCTGGCAATGTTGGACAAGGCCACCCTCCAACAGCTGATGGACTCGAGGACCCCTCAGAGGGGCTGGGGCAGTTCTGCCACTCTGCCTTGCTCAGGTCTGTTCTGATCTGCTAGTTCAAGTCTACAGAACTTGGCAAATTGATTACACAGTGTAAAAGATAGAATTATTATTTTTTTGTATGAACTTGAATTTCTCCTCAGTTTTATGTGGACGTTTTAATTTGTTTTGTTCTGTTTTGTTTGATGAGTTGCTGAAAATTTCCAATTTTGTTCTGTCTTGTGTAGCTGACTATAGTTCAGTTTTTTTCTGCTATTTACTTGACAAGAACTGACACTATGTTATTTAGCATGAACTTGTAGATGCACATGTAAGTTGAGGGAGACAACAACAAAGGAATTTTCTTCTTCAGTGTTTTTTTATTCAGATGAAATTCTGTTCACTGCAAAATATCCTTTTTACATATCTGTATGTACAAATTGCATGGTAGTCAGAAACAAAAGATTGACTACTAAGTATAAAGCATTGTATTGTCAGCAGTTTTTTGTGGAACAAATGAAATACATAGCAGCAATTTCTCTTATTGCATAGTTGCATCTTGAACAAGAGATGAAAAAATATGTCGCAAGGATACCCATGTAAATCAACACCATTGTACAGTATAAAAGTTTTTACAATTTTTTGAATTTGTATTTTGTATTCTGACATAGTCCAGCAGGTGTAAGGACAAATTAAAAATGAATTTTGCTACAAGTAGTCAACAAACAATGTATTTTGTTTGCTTTTAGTCTTTTTAGCAAAAGTTCTTGGTGTGTAACCATAGCATACAAGTATGCATTAGAAGAATTTCACAAAATATATCCCCATCATATGGTAGTAGCAGCATCGTTACAATTATAGTACAAAGATACAGCAGGCAACAACAGATTCTTTTCGCTAAAAACACATTGCAACTGCAACTGCTCTGAGCAGGTTGCTAATGCTGGCACCATTATATGAATATAGAAACACCTCTACAATGTTGTTTCCTTGACCAGAAATGACTTAATATGTAACTACTTGTGTTACTGTAGCATGTATGAATGGCGAATATCCCAAAGTGCAATTTTTAAGCCCTCATGTAGTATTTTTTCACGTACATCCAAACAGAAAATCTCATATTTCTCTTACATTCAACACAACAGCAACAATAACTATAGAATTGGAAAAAGAAACACCAAGACTTGAAGTCTAGAAGTGTTAAGAGGTGACTGGAGCGACTGAAGCGAAAGGTAATCTCTGATGGCCGTACAGGGATCTCTTGTCATTCTCCCATTCCTCCATAACCAGTGAGAAGGGTTCCTCAGGTTGGCTAGACCAGGTGGTGGGGAAGTCAAAGTGGCTGGTGCTGTAGTTCCCATGCATTCTCCTCCTGTAATACAGATTTAACACATGTTAGACTTGTCAAAATGTACAATATTGGGGTTTCATTATGTGTGTCAACCAACAAGTAAGGATGCTTGAATTGAACTGTGGTTTTGCATTGTGAACACATTTGTTATTGTATCTTTTGAAATCTATGACATAACAATGCTTGATGTTTGTTACTGTATAGAGTTTCAATACTGTTCTAGAACATGTTACTGGTACTGAACATTAGTGTGTTTCTATCCAAACCTTCTTAGGCAAGACAACAAGACACATTGTCTTACAGAATTTTAACACTGGAACCAAGTTTTCTGTATGGTATTACTTTTTGTTTCTCTTGAAGGATTGATACTGCTATTGATTAGGAATGTAGAAAACTGTCTTTCCTGTTTCTTTCATTGATTTTCAGGAAGATTGTTAAAATTAATCCCTCTGTTCTGTAACTCACACCTGTCCTTGGTGCTGAACACTATATCAGGGAATATTCGTTAGCACTCTGACTTGCTGTTGATTCCTACAAGTACAGAATCCAAGCCTCTTCATGTCTACTTTATGCCTACATAGTTGTATTATACTACAAACTAACAGTTGGGACATGAGAACTGACCTGCTCTTTAGCCTGGTTTGACTGTTGATGTCTGTGAGTGGCATGGCTAGCCAGGTCTGACACTCGGTGCCATGCCGGCCCAGAGGCACTAGGGGGAGCTGTGGCAACCTATGCTGCTCCACCTCCCGCTCTGAAAGGGTTTTACCTGGAAAAATGGACACAAAAATTTAACATACAAAAATGACATTTCTGATCCTTAAAATGTTGATATTTCAGCCTTCAGCCAAGACAAAATTCACCGTATTACCACTCGGAGTATGTTGAATTATCTTTGATTAAGAATGCTGGCTACACTTGACATGAATTCATTTTAATGCATAGTGACAGTATATGAAAAAGGATATGTAGTACCTACATGCTGATCAAGACAATGTTTAGGAATGTTACCTGTGAGACATCTGATCACAGTTCTGTCTTCATCTGTCCTCTCCCTGCCTTGAGAAATGAGTGGATCTCTCAACAATGGTGTCTGTGCCTGGGGGATAAATAAAACATGTTTAGTAAACATATTACACCAGTACCATGAATGTCTGTATCTGTATATACACAGATACTCAACATTTCAGGAAACAACAAAAAATTTACCCTAAAGAACACCCAACTGCATAGAGCAGACTCTTTTTAACAGTTTTACAATTTTAAGCTTTTATCAAAGGTACCTCATTTGCTTTAACCATTAGTAGCATTTTAGTGCCTCAGATCTACACATGTACTGCAAAGTCTTTCAGGAAATAGCTAAGAAATGAATCCACTGAGTCTTCACCCACCTTAAGAGGCTGTGGTCTGTTGCTAATAAGGATGAGGGGATCATACTCCTTAGGAGACATGGTGTCCAGAAATACTGTACCCTGTGGAGGTTAAAACATTCTCAAGTTTAGTACAAGACAACTGTAAGCATCCTTGTTCTAGAATGCTGTGTTGCTCATGTAATACAAAGATGAAGTTACAATATTATTATGCATTGTGTGAAGCAGATTTTCAACAAGTTCTCACCATGCAACAATGTCACATTTTTGCTTCATGAATGTTGACATACAATGGAATAGTGCTGTTTCATCCTACTATGTAAATAAATGACCAGAATTAGGAATCTGTTTTTCACTGCATTGAGCACTTTTAAGTGAGTGAAAGAAAGGTGCTTACCTTTTTGTTGTGATAGTCCAGGTATTTCTGGTGCAGCGTTCTTTTTGTCCTGTCCAGTTCTGGGTACATGGGACCATTCATCTCCCTCCGTATCTCCCTCCGCAGAGGGTCGTGTACACGCTCCTCCCACTTCTTGTGGAGAATCTCCTTCTTTCTCAGGTCCAGGAAACTTTTGTAATCTACCATGGACTGCAACCCCTGAGAGATGAGATAAAGATTATCAGTTTTCATTTTTTTTTTGACTACAGAGAGATTAGCCTGGTGACCAGCCTTGTTAGCTTACGTCTGTTCCCCAAGATCCGCTACCCTACCAGAAAGCGGATCTTGGGGAGCGGACTAAAGCTAACAAAGCTGGACTCCTGGCTACAGAAAGATACCAAGATACCAAAATAACCTATTGTCTCATGTACCTGTTATGCACCCAAAAATAGAGAAATTTTACATTTTGCCTTTTCTTTGACTGTGTTCAAGCTACGGCATTTGCTGCTATGACTACCTCAGATACTTCAAGCATTCTCACCTGTACAAATGTGTCTTCTTCCCTCAGCAGTTTTGAGTACATCTGCTTTGTGTCTTTACTGCTGGGATCATACTTTTCCTGCAGAACAAGAAAAGAAAATGTTTTACACATACATGTACATATTGCATTCTATAGGCAATTGATCTCTTGACCTATTTACGAGCGTTTCATTTTTGTCAAGGGGCCCCTTAATCTATCCTGACAGTATAGAGCTTTCTGACTGACCTTTTACAACCTTTGGGTCTGGCCCTGGGGGAGTGAGAGGCTTTGTGTTTGTAAAGGTGAGAGAGGTTTTGTGTTCTAGCCGGCAGTTAAGTACAGAATGCATCTTATTGTCAAAATTCTAATTCATAAGCCATAAATGTCAGATCGATCCTAAATATAGACTATTCATTTCAACCCTCAGGCTGGTAAATTTGCATTTGGGATTAGTAAAACTGATGGCTTTCAAGCACTTCCTTAAATGATGGCAATAAGTGGGCTCCGCTAAAAATTCATCTAAAATTCAATTTTAATAGCCTGGGTTAAAGCCTTCTTGATCTTCAAGTCCATTCTGAGTTGCTATGCCTGTTGGCAAAGTGGTGACTTGGGCAGTGTAAAGGCAAGGAAGCTGGTAACTAGGCTACAGAGGAAGGGACCAATTATGACTTTTGCATTGTTCTAGAACATCTCAGTATGGCAGCAGACAATGTATATTTTCAGATGGACTTTGAGATACTTGACCCAAGTGCAAAGGCACTGTCTATCAACCTTATGTTTACTCTTCTAATCAAAATTGTGCAGCCAAGTGAGAGTGTTATGTGGCCTTTCATGTCCCCAACATCGCTGACTTTCCTCTTTGATAAAAAACATTACGAGGCACAGCTGCTTTTCCCTGGTTACTGGCAGATCATGTAAAAAATCGATCACCGTTCCCTCTGCACCTTAACAATGTGTATGACCTTCACAAAATGTTTAAGTATTGTAAAAGGCATAACTCATTACATGCAAGGCAGACTGCCCTAAGGCTTGTAATTTTTTTTGTTTCAGTCACAGCTCTCGTTGACCTAGCAACAACGTCAGCGTTTACTGTGTGGGCTTGACTCCATTGAAAAAGGTGTTTATTACTAAAGCGGAGAACACAAAAGTCTCCTTGGTAGGTAATCCTAACCAATAAGGGTAAACGTTTTGATGTCACATCTATCTGACAATACAGATTCCCCTATAGCTTGACATCGTGAGCATTCTCCGTGGATATGTCCCGTTTTTGTTGAGCGTTGCTGGTGTTTTAGTCAGCCTGTTGATACGCTAAACACCACGCTTACAAGTAAGCCAGGTTTGCAAAGCACAACCCTTGCCAAAACAACACTGATCCAACCAAAATAGTCACAACAATGAACAGATAGATACTGTATCACATAGAGTGTAAAGGTAACTAGGGAGGCCACCAGCATGATACACTGGTCTCATTCAGGCTCTGAACCATGTCAGATTACTGTTACATCCTCGTGTGGTGTCCATAGCACTAATTGAAGCTATGTATTCATTAGAAATGGCCAGCTAAAAGGAATATTGACCCATATGTGCACAATGTGAAAGGTTAAACTGTTCGACAAATATAGGAAAGCTACGGTTCGTTTGGCGTTAATTAAAGAAGTGTGCCTATACATACAAACTGACCTAGGTGGTCAAAGAGAATCTTTGTGGAATAAGTTACTTTATTTGGATGTCTATTGTATCGAGAATGTTGGATAAAATTGTTTTCCTGTCTGAGTGTGTTTGCTAGTCTATCAAATGAACAGGTGTGTGTGTGATTTTGGCTCTTGACCATCAAATATAAGGTACACAACACCAAATGGCACCAATTTGTCTGGAAAAACTGGACCAGCGACACAGATCACATAGCTGGCCTCTTTATTATCTTTCCATATTCATTTCTATTCTATGCATTATTTACATGTAGGCCACCTATTTTAGATCTTTGGTTCTACAGCTATCATTGTTCACCTGTTGCCTCTATGGTAACAAAACCTTATGCTTCCTAAATAAACAGTGTTGGACTAATTAAAAAATGTGTCTGGAAAAAACAACTTTTATCTGCATGTTCCTAATGTGATTGTAATGTATTAAGTGGTATAGGGATCCTAGTATGAAGTACATATGGTAGTAAAATGAAAGGCTATATTCACCTGAATGCCTTGAACAGACTTCTTGTTGAGCCAGTCCTGTATCTTGTCGGTCTGTGAGATGGCTGAGTTGGTCCTGCTGCTGTGAGCGCTCCTGACTTCCCGCTGGTCACGGTACATGTTCCGACTGCCGCCCGTCGGGGAGGACCGGGGACGGCACAGCTGGCTGGAACCCATGCCTCGACCCCGACTCGTACCCTTCAATCTCTGCCAAACAGAAATATACTTTACGTTATTTCAAAGTCAACACTCCAAAATATTAAGATTACTGAAAAAAAATTGTGGCTGTGTGGGAAAGATAGGAAAAAATTGAGTTTCCCTGGTTGTATCCTTGCAGGATAAAGCATTTTTTTTGCACTCTGAGTTGTAACCTATTGTTGCTTAGCACCTGTTAAAGTTGTTCTTGAAACAAAGAATCACAAAATTTCAAAAGGTCCAATTGTCGACACTCACAGGGTATACAGCACATGTATAGTATAGGACAGAAACATACAGGTGGTGTGGTATATTTAAACTTTTGTCTCCCACATTTTTACTGTCTTGTGGTTAGTGTTCTTGTTGCTAGGGCTTTCTGGATGTTTCTCTCAGAGGTGGTCCGACTTACAATAACTGCGAAAGGAAGCCTTAAATTCATTTCTCTCATCGCTCACAAAGGGACACATTTAGTCTCCAAACATAAAAGCAGTTTTATGCTGTTTACCAAGGGAAATCACATTTAGTAGCTCCAATAAAGAGAAGCCATCTGTTCATTATGACTTTTCACAATAGACACAATAGAAACCACCTTCCTTTGGCAACCTGGCTGTCTTTCAGGAAATACTAAAAGTAAGTGACTTGAGTCAATTTAATGGCCATTAATTACCATTCCATCTGTGTTATTGCGGGGAAATAAAGACAGCACATGGGAAAAAGGAACTTGGAGTGCCACTGCTAGTGTAAAATTGGATCAGTTTGTTCTAGTAATGGCACATGGTGAAAAGGAGAGGGTGTGGTAGATGAAATAATAGGAGAAATCAATTAGCGTTGACAGCTCCGGGGGGAGCCATGAACACAATACCATCTGAGATTAAATTGCCTCGTGTGGGGTTGCGACAGTGTTGTCACAACTTTTTCTGCGTCCTCCAGGTTCGTGTGGACTGCGATACGTGTTGCCGGGGCGTCTCTATGGGGAGTGGGGAATGCCCTTTGAAGCCCGCGGTGTGTGTTTAACCATGACTTATCAGTTGGCTGACATTTCAGATCGTGATGTTTGTAGCTATGGACAGAGCTAGTCGTGAGCCTTTTGTGGTATCTAGCCGTAGATTTTTCACCCTAAGGAACGTCTGAACTTTTCGTTAGAAAATTTGCCTGATACAGAAATGCAAAAACATAGATAATACTTAATACCCTGAAAGGGGAATTTGTCCCCAAAACCCCCATAAGCATAGGAACTTTTTTTTTGCAAAATTGACACAGAAGAAAGGCAAAAGACAGCATGACTTGCTATTTTGTATTCCATACTCCAAGCAGGTAAAAGTGACAAAATCCTTCCATAATTTCATAACTTTCTTTAAGTGGAAGACAATGTTCAAAAGGATTCACTGTGTGATGAATGGCCTCACTTAAAAAGACCTGTTACTTCTCAAACTTACAATCATCATTTGACACCTGATATTGCTTGAAGCACCCAACAGTGACAAAGATAGGAAGATGCTTCACAACAAACATGCATGAAATGACACAGTTAAAAAGAATTACTCTCTGCTACAGAAATTTAATCATGGACACAAAATAGGTCAACTGAGTTTTTATCTGCATTAAACACCTGATTTAAGCTCAACTGAGTGTGCAAGGGGTGTCAACTGATAAAACTCTTATAATGCCTTTAGACATACTGACCCATCGAAGTAAACACTAAAGCGCTGCATGCAAGCAAAGAAATGTCCAAGATGTGTGTCAATGCACCTACTCAAACTTAAGACCAATTTCGGCATGTACTTAAGGTTTGAGTCATTGTGGACATTAGTCAAATAAAGCATGATTTCACTTGGATTGGCATTTTCTGGTCGTATACTTGAAGTTACAAGTTAAGGAGTTGGCCCTGAGCATAAGAAGCCTCGTCACCCATACCAGGACGTGTTGTTACCTGTAAGTCAGGTGTGGTCAAGTGTAAGACGTGTGGTGGCAACAAGAGGGGGGCTGAGATTACCAAGTCTGCTCCTTCAAGAAGCAAATCAATACCGAAAAGAAATCGTTCCTGCTTTCTTCGAGCCTTTTATTCCTAGTTATAAATCATGGTACAGTCGACAGAATCAACACCCAAGGAGGTATATTGTAGTTGTAAAGTTTTTTTCACAGCTGTTGTTGACCAAAGTCCACGTCTGGTATCTTAAGTGGCGGTCTTCTTACCGATTCGGATGGCGGCCTCCTTAACTGTTACATACTTCAACGTGCAAGCAGAGTCCTTATGTTTGACTCAGACATTTGTTCAGCTACAAGACTTACTAATAAGAGTCCTTTCCTCAATGGAATCAGAACTTTCACCGATGGTGACTCACCTCAATCTGCTCAATTTCCCGTCGGCTGGTCTGGGCGAGCTGGTCGGCGACTTCTCGGTCGTGGATCTCGATCGACCCCGAGCCCTCGCCGCTCCACGTCGACGTTCTGCCGAGCGACTCCCTAGTCAGCTCCCGGCCCCTAAGCGCCATGACCGACATCGTGGCTATCTTCTCTGTGAGGAACTAATCGCTATGAAATCAGAATGAGAAGCTATGCTACTCAAACAGCGTGACAAGTTGCCATGCTCAAAGCTTGTTGTGGTTATGCAAATCACCGTTAGGGTAACGCCCCCGGCCGTACTACATGAATATATCCATCCGCATAAATCTATTCTACGGCTATGACAAAGAAAATTGAAGTGAATTTTTATGAACTTTGCACTATTCTCGTTTATAACATTATTGCAATGAATATGTGTCCCAGACAACGCAAAACATGCTTCGTATAGGTATATTTCATACGGACTAAATTGTTTGTGGTGCGGGACGACCGAGTGACGTAGCGCAGTGAAGCGGCCCGGCCCCGCAGGTTGTTACTCCCGTTGCCATGGTGATCGTACACAAACCACTTCCGCATCCGGGACATCAGGGCGCCATTTTGAAACTCCAGACGACGACCGGCGCGAAAGGTGAGTGATGTGTGTTTCTGGTTCCTTCGTTTTGTACCCAAATACTGGCCTTTTACACAAGTATTTGGAGGATAGAAAGGTGTGTTTATGCCGGGCACGTCAAAAGCTTGCATAGAAATACGCTAGATGCCGAAAACTTCATGAAAATGTTACGAAAATGATAAAAGTTTAGATTGAATTGCCGGCGGCAAAAATAGCTCTCGCTAGCAGACGATATTTTGTAAACTCCATGACGATATGCAACAGTGTTATGGCACATTTTTGGTTCACAGTGGCAGATACAATAATTATGAGAACAATTCAAGAAGGCTTGTTTGTTCATGATTGATTGTGCCCTCTGTGTGTGCATGTGTGTGTTGGGGTGGGGGTTATGGCATGTTGTGTTTTAAATGTCAGCCTGGACATTTGTTCAAAAATATATGACAAGACTGCTGTTTGCAAATACACACGAGACAGCAGTCTGACTGACGTCTGTTTACATCACATGATCAGTAAAGTGCCTTAAGCCATATAACACACCTGTTCCAGTTGTGTACAGTAAAATACAAGCTGTCAGTAAGAATTGACAGACTGACCGGGTTGATCCCCTCACTACTCATTCTTATCTATAAACGTGGTGGATATGATGTGTTACATGCTGTTTAATGTGTTTGAGGTGTGACTATCCTCAAACATGGGACCTCTGCTTTACGTCCTATCCAAGGGACGTCCCTAACTGAAGCCTCATTGTACCCGAGTCAAGTGAGGAAATTTGACTGTTAAGTGCCTTCCCACAATGTCAGGACCTGCCAGAGATTTGAACCCAGGACCTCTAGAGTCTAGATTCTGAGTCAACGACCCTTACTACAAGGCCACCAATGCCAAAATAAAGATTGTGTCAAAGTAAAATAAGTTGTAGTTGTAGATGAGTAGCCAAATGAGGATGGAATGAATATGTTGGGCTCATATCAAGGAAGGTGTTTTTTACTTGTAGTACAGTTGTATACTTGCTCTGTTGAGTGTTATATATGCATCTATATATATGGGAAAATGAAAGTTTCAATTGGTTTCCATTGGACAACGTGTTAATGTGTTTCTTGTGAGCTTGCCATCAATTTTACGTTGTGAGTAGGATGTTGTTGATCTCAAAAATTAACTTCAGAGATGTTTGTGCATATATATTTTTACCCACCGGATTAAGTGATGAATGTGATTGAATCAGATTGATGGCAGTGAAGAATTAAGTAGCCAGACACTACTCAGACTTCTGTATCCTGTTGGTTTTGTCTGATTTGTATAAGAGATTTGAAATGTAGACAGAGGTTGTTACATTTATCCTTCATTGTCATTGAAGTACATGTATATCATGTACTAGTAGTAGTTAACAAACATATAAACTTAAGAATTCCTGGAAGTGAAGTGATCCTCTGTCTTGTTGTGACTAGCATTTGCAAATGCAGAAGATGCAGACTCTAGAACTTGTCTTGTTGAAAGAAATTGTCAAAAGAATGTTTATCAAAAAACAAATTAAGACACCGGGTGCGCTCCTGTGCTCAGGTGGTTACATGAGAGGAACCTAATGGCCTTTGTGCTGAAACCGAACACTTGTCGGATAGATTCACTTACACCGCGCCGCATGTGGCGGCATAAATGACAAAGGTCAGGAGGCATTACTACAGCTAATGGATCACTGACGTTTTCATGTAACAAACTGTTTGGTGTGGCCAGAGGGGAAACTGCTGGAAAGGTGAGGATAAATCCGGAGGATGGATGGAGGGTTCCTGGAAAGGGTAGATTTGGAGATTAGGCAAAGAGCAGCTGGATAACAGGGAGGGATTAGGATGGATCATGTTTTTTCCCCACAGGTGCATCCATTATGCAAATGAGCCGGATTAAGCCAAAGGCTTGAATCACGTACAACTAAACGTGTATCAGCAACAGTTGCTCAATGTGCTTCATAGAATCTTAGAGAGAATCTTACAGGCACTGCAGATGGCATTAGTGTTGTTTCCTACATCTTTTTCACCTGATGGTGAAATTTGGCTCCAAGCTGTATGCCTGGAAAAGAGGTGAGGCAATATTATTGTATCAAACAGTTTGACAAAGTTTGACATCTAACTCTAAGATATCAGTTATGACAGTTTGTTTCCAAGGGTAGACAGTTATGATCATCAGTTATGACATATTTTTTCCAATAGTAGGCAGGGAAATACATCTTTCAGATTGAATTTTCTTTTCTGTGGTAAGAATTTTACAAACACTGATTGTACCTCTTTGTATATTGTTTTAGTATAGGTTTACGCCAACAGAAACGGTAGTTAATTGTTTTCTTTGTCCTTTTATAGAGATGGGCCAAAGTCTTACTTAAATGTGCTTATACTTGGTTTGGGGCTTCAGAAAAGTTTGAATGTCTGCTAATAGACTGTTGTCACGGCACTGTCAGTGCATTTAGCACTTGTCATAGCTTAGTGTATCCTTTAGGCTGGAAGACATGAATTTTAAGAGTAATTCTCACTGAGAAATGTTTATAATGAGGTTGCTACTGGAGAAATTGCACAAAACATCAATACCCTAAGTGAACTTTTTTTTAACACGAGAGATCTGCATATTTTGGGCCAACGCTGAGAGCAGATACATTATATAAACAGGTGCAAGAGTTACACCTGTTACATACTGCAGTACTGCTATGTGTCAATAGGGGGCACTACAACACCATGAACTGGCAAGCTGTCTAAGGTCTGGAGGTTTAGACATGTAATTAGTCTAGGCAAGGTGTTTTTTTTAACCTCAATGGTCTAGGTTTGGAAAACAACACCTTTTCTTACAAGTCATGCTTTTCTCTCTACAAAACAACAGCTACTGGTTATCAGTCCACAGTTGTCATAATAAGGTGACAGGTGGGATGTCACCAAGGTCATGCTTTGAACTTGAAGCAGAATTTATGGTAAACAGGTATGTTTTCATAACATTGGTTGAGAGTAGAGAGTGAGTACAGACTAGCTTGGTGTAAATGGCAGTATGTGACAAAAGTAGTTGGGAATTGTTTCCCAGACTTGCTGGGTTAGACTTACAGGTTAATTAGTATTTGTATGGTGAGTGCATCAGTACCATTGTGGATGGTTGAGTTTTGGCCTGATTTGATGAATCTGGCCCTGAACACAAGTGAGATGAGCTCCTGCTGCCTGTATGCCCTGGATTCTCATTGACAAATATGACAGGAGGAGATACAGGAGAATATATAGTGCAATCATACATAAGTTTAAAATTTTTTGGTTGCAGAGATGTTCAGTGAATCATTCTTGATGTCATCTTAATGGACATGGAAATATATGGGATGATTATGTATTTTAACCATTTGTTACAACCAATTGTTCTTGTCAGGGTGGTGTCTATACTTCTTTTGATCAGTTGAATTTCATTGTGGCATAGTGAATTTTGAACTGAAACCCTCCACAACCTTTCTCACCCCAAACAAGCTGACATAAATGACATCAATTCCCAGGGGATTTCAACTTCTGAAAAATCAAATTTTCTTTAATATGAAGCAATTCCACCCATTTCATAAAATACTTTCATCTCTTAATTGGGCAAAGCATACAGAGGCTCAAATTTTTTCGGGAAATGTCTCAGATAGTTTGTTACCAGGGTGCACCACACGGTGTATACAACCAATCCAGCCACAATGTCACACTGAATCACATGCCATGTCAACATACCCTGTCCCACATACTTCCAGGGCGTGTACTGAGTAGCCGGAGAGGCTGAGGCAATGTTTTCCCGCCAAGGCGGGCGACACCCTTTGAAAACCAGCCTGGGGGCAGCCCTGAAACTGCCTCTAGTACTAATGCCTTCAGCCCTATAAATAACCAGCCAGTCAGATCCAGCCTAACTGAGGTAGTGAAGTAACCCTACCCCTGTGGTCATACGATACCCTACAGTGTACAAGAGTGCCAGCTTATTTAGCACAGTGCTGCCTGTGATTTGATTTGAAATCTTTGTCATTTTTGGTGAGAATATTGTTACGATGTGCGGACAAGAGGCGGAAATTCAATTAACCGTGCCATTTAGCGTCTTGATGGAGTCTTCTTGTCCCTATTCAAACAGACTGAATTGTGAATGTTTGACCTTAAAAGTGCAATGTTGTAAAGAAGTTGACCTAAAGTTATGGCCTTGAACCACCTTCACGGCGCAGGTTTTGTGGAGGTTTTGCAGTTGTGCCACGTGCAAGAATGCATGATGACACCTGGCAGTCACTGCCACGCTCGGCCGAACTTTCCCAAATATGGTGCCACTTCAGCGGGCGAGATTTGGGGTGGATTTTGGAGTGCCGCAGGGCGTGTCTCATGTTGCTTCAGGTTTTGGTCTCAGATTAATGCTCGGAGCCTGCTGCATGGCCTGAAAAATAATTTGTTTTCTTACCAAATTTCACAGCTAATTAGAAAAGGCTTCAGGTTTTCTAGATTCGTGTTTAAACACTTAGTACATATAATGATGATTCATTACTGTAGGCATTTGGCAAATTGTGCGTCTTAAAAAATGTGATTGAAGAAAGATAGAAATTTTTAGGAGTAATTGAAATGTTTTTCCATCATTTAATACCTTCAAAATAAAAAAAAATGTCAAAATGGTTTCTTTCTTAGGTTTTGCAGCCTTTTTTTTCATTGGAGCTCGGGGTGAATATGTCACAGAAATGACAGCAATCAGAATATGAAATCAAAATTGTAATCAAGCAAAGAAAATTCGCCTCAGATCCAAGCTACCGTGAGTTAAATTTTTTGCAAGACATTCCACATTAATCCAAATTTAGAGACACCTATCATATCATTCTAACAACAGTCATATTAGGGTTACACTAGTACTGTGGCTAAGTCCAGTGGAAAGTCCACGAGTAAGACTGAATGGACGACTGAAGCCATCCGTCAGGATAAGAACCTGTCCAAAGCTGCACGGTGACATGTTTGTCCTGTTATGCCAACAGACCTTGTACCTTCCTGTTTGACTGTCTGTCCAGTCCTGACCCACTAATCCACAACAACCTTCCTGACAATTCACACCTGTCCTGGCTTACCTGGACAGTACCTCCCACCTGTAGCATTACCTGTTTACAGGTGTATCAGACTTCATGGTAATGATGGTGTTGGAAAATACCTGAAGTCATAGATAGCATAATGATATGTCATGTGGCATAATAATGAGAAGACGGCATATACAGTATCTTTAATGTCTAAAGATACTGTACTGATATGTTGAATTCTTTGCTCCTATAAGAGTATTGATGCTTAGATATATTTTTTGCCCTGTCGCTTCATTTTTTTCTAACAAAAAATCTGAGAACAAATTAATTGGTGTGGTCTAAGCAGCTGAACGTTGTTGTGTCCTTCTACCACCTGCTTGACCTATGATTGCACTGTTCTTATTCAGAAATAAGACATTGTTGTATACTCATGAAAGTTTATCTTTAATTTTTGGTAGTTACATGTTCAAAGTTAAACTTTTGTTGCAAGAATGGTTCTCATCCTAAGAGCTTTCCACCAGTCCCCCTAGTCTTCCCTGTTGTATTGTTGATCTGTGCTGTGTTGTACTATTTGCCAGCAGGTGAAACATGGAGTACTTGCTTGACATTTCAAAGTGTTTGCTCTGTAACAGGTAGGTCAGAGGTCACTGAAGCAGCTCATAGATACTGGTATAGGGTTTGTTTTTTGTCCACATCCAAGTTTTCGTATCCTCCTAATGCTTTGATTCATTAAGTTCACCAAAAATTTCAACATCAAGACCATACATTTGAGAGAGAGAGAGAGAGAGAGAGAGAGAGAGAGAGAGAAGCCCATAGATTTGCTTTTTCTTTGCTTATGATGGATTTAATATAGAGAGGTTTTCTTGGCACATCATACTGTCATATCTCATATTCAGAATAACTTTAATATTGTTATTTTAATTACTGCCATATGCAAAATAACTTTTTTAAGCAAGGATGATGCTGAGAGAATGTTCTTTAAATTTCTTATGTTTGGGGTGTTATGACATAAATGCATCTCAATTTGTCGTAAAAAGGTATTTACATGTAGTAGCCAAGTGTCCAAGCCATAATATTTGTCATTATATTTGTTTTGTTTATCTATTCCAGAAGTTGTCAGTGAGAGATGTGGTGATTTTGCACTAGTTCCTCTGTTTAAGGTATCTACATTGGGTAAATATTCATGTAAACCTGCCAGCTCTGCACCTTTTGTGTTGTTTGTTTTGCTACACAAGAAGGAGTGACATGGAATTCCTGACATGGTCGTGCTTCAATTAGACCTGAACGTGTTTATAGAGCGCCCCCATCAAACATCCCCTGTCTTCAGCACTACATGCACTGTTGTTGTATCTGTGTATTAATACTAGGGACTTTTCAACCTCGAGATTTTTTTTGTTAGTCCTTCTTACCTGTCTTTAAAAAATTGTACAGCAGGCTAGGTGCCTTAAATTATCAATCACAAGGTATGCAAGAGTCATAAAAAGTTAGAAACTCTGAACAGAAATTTGTAATCTGTACATGAAAAAAAATGTAAGATCAATGAGTTTTTGCAACTTTTAGTTTGAAAGAAAAAAACCTCAAGAAGAGGGAAATCATTTGATGTAAAATGTAATGTTTAATATCTGACCCATAAACTTTTAAAATTAAAATTTGGTAAAGAAGATGACTGCTGTACAAGATGCAACACAACCTACAGCAATGCTAGTTAGATAAAAAAAATTGTCAAACTTTATCCAACGGAATGACAGTTTCATCTGCCCTTAAGTTAAAACAATGAACCCATCACACCTGTCTTTGTGCCAGGCCAGAGATACCCGACCTGGGAAGAATCCCAACTATGCCACGGCCTGCCCCCATTGGCTATCACTTTACCCCACGGTAGGGCGGACAGGGCGCGAACGCTGTCTCCTCAACGTGCCACGGACGGTGGTCGCGGTGAATGGATGCCCCAGATCGCTTGCTGAAGGGCCCTGTCCGCAGCAGCAGCTCCATTATCCTCTGTTTGAACTGGTTTTAGGACGTCAATCACTCCGTTAGGAAGATGTGTGGGAAAGACAGGCTCTTACAGACATCTATCAGTGGGGGGATAAATTACCATGGAATCAAGTATACCTCACTCAAGCTGCAAATATTCGAAATAGAATTCCTCTTCCACATAACTCCAGCAATGCATATTTTCTTGGACCGTGGTTTCAAAAGCCACTGATTTCATAACATTTGTAGCTATAAGAAGGTCATCATCATTTATTTCTGAGGATAAGTTATAAACTGAGTCAGTCAATCATGCAAAATAACATTTCATAACAATAACTGGAATTATCTCAATCTTTTACACTTTTTTATTTAGAAAGATGCAGTAGTAATGGAACCACCTGTTAGCATCCAACTTCAGCATGCAGAGGTCTGGATTAACCCACTTCCTAAATCACAGCAGGGGGGGGGATAAGACAAATCACACAAAATTCTATGTTGAAAAGCTTTGGGCAAACTTTATGTGTTTTTACCTTATCTACTACTTAGTTAAGGTAGGAGGATTTAAGTAGAGCAGTGTGTTAGAGATGATTAAACGAGATAAGTGATTGTACTTTACAAGAAGAGTTGGTGAGTTTGATTGATGAGGAAGTGTACAGAGGATTAGCACAGGTGAGAGAGTACAAATGTTTGTGGTTGGATCAGACATGTGAGAATCCAGGATGGCCTAATTTCTACCAACACATCCTCATGTTAGCTTAGAGGCAGGATGTGGTGAGAGACTGGAACTGGAAGGAACACCTCTGTGCAATAGAACAAGGGGTGAAATGTCATTACAACTGCTTATCACATACCTATCAACGGGTTCGATAATGACTGTTTAAAGAGTTTACACCTACTTATTCATGCACAAATGTAGGCACTAAGGGCTTTGATATAGAGATTGTAGGTACTGTCAGCTTTGAGATATAGAGGACCTTAAATCCTGCCTGATGGTAGACGTCCAGGTGATGTGGGCAAGAGAGGTGCAGTGGCTAACCCCGTCCCCAATGGTTGACATATGATGATGATGATAAAAATGTACCTTTAGTGGTAATACATAAATGAGCCCATTGCTGTTTTTAGTTGGAACTACCAGAAGACTAAGGTTCATCACAATTTAATTTACTAAGAGTTTTACATAATGTCATGACAACTTACTGCCCCTCCACTATGATTAGCTTTTTAGGCATTGCAAGTTTCCACACATATAGGAATGATGTCTGAAATGTTGTGATAGGTCACAATGTTTGTTACAAGATTGAATCAGACTTCTAACAGTCAGGCTGTTTGTAGTGAGTCATGAAAAAAAAACATTTACATGTTATGTGTTGCTGAGCAAATATGTGGGAACAAAACAACAATGTTGAAATAAACATACAGGGGGGGGGCTTTGATCTGGGTAGTTTCTTCAAATTATCCCAAAATGTAATTTAGTAACCTTGCAATGTAGTCAAATTTAATGACTTTAAAATCTATTTCACTGCTCAATTGTGATGAATATCATAATTTTATTACATGTATTAGCATTGTGTCTATTTGGTTAATGTTCTTGTGGCAATTTTAGTCTTTGAGATTTTCACCATGTTTTTAACCAACAACATTATTTACCAATGTTTATTTACTGCATACAAATGTATTTGTAAGTAACATTTTTGTTACGATGGACGTTGACTGATGTATTTACTCGATATACCATGCAGGGTTCATATGAGGGCATTGCCCTGTTAACATATGTATGTACACATAGGCACGTACTTTGAACAATGTTATACAACTGTATGTATGAATGGGTTAGCTAGGTCAGCAAATTTAAAGGTCCTCTATGTGAGCGAATGGCTTAAATGCTACATTCTTCAGTCCCTTATAATAATTCTCAGGTCATAATCAGCCATATAGACTCAGGTTGGCTTGCTTGTTAATGGACCCTGATGTATTTAGGATTCTCATTGCCAACAGTAATGCTTAATCACAATAATTGTATTGCCTGTCTTTTTGATATTGTTGGATATGTGGGATCTCAATGTTTCATCACATTATGGAGACAAAAAGATGAATGGATCTAGAATATGCCCAGACTCTGTGATCTATTATAGTCATATGTATAACAAAAAATATAATATTTTCATGAAACCTGCAGCAATGTACCAACCATTAGATATATCATCTTCAGAACTTTGGCAATTGATTTATTGATTACAGAATAATAATGCCTGAGCCCCTAGTAGTCAGGTATGAGTTAGTGATGTTCCCATCCTGGCATGTTGTCGTTACAGCGGTTCGTTTGCGGGGGTTAATTAGTCCTGGGGGCGTGGCCATACCAGAGGAGGCAGTCACGGTAATAAGCCAACATGTGTACACCCCCTACATAGTGCTGTGACCCTTACTGGGCGCCCTGGGGAGAACTGTCATTTGGAAGGCACCCAAGTCTGAGGCGAGATGTGTATCAGGGGGTACCTCGATCGTGTACAACTCACAGGTGAATTGTATCACACTGTTCGGAGCGAACAAGGCTCAGTAACAATGGGGAAGGAAGGTGAGGAATTTAGATGTGAATTGCAGTTACTGTATTTTAAATTTAGACAGAGAACAGTCTATTGTAAACCAACATTAGATTATGTCTTAGAATGGGTAGAATTGAGTACCACCTGGCAGTGCAGGTATGAAACAGTTCGTGCCCACCTGGAATGTTATCTCCAATTGTTTTACTTATAGCACAATTCTGGCTCTAGCTAATAGAGTAGTATGGTACAGACTTGTTGATCAGGGAAGAGAATTTTTCTAATTCTTTTTTAAATTTTTCCAGTTTCAAATTTGTACATTTTATGGAATGTGATAGTTATGAGCCAGCAGTCAGTGTAAAAAATGTACTGATGCTATAATTATTTGTAACTGAACAGTCAAAAGAAGATAATTATAGTGTCTGTTATTTATATATTACTGATCTAATCAGTGTTCAGAGTGCTCATGTCTTGTAATCAAGTGATTCAGAAGCTTTTTGTTAATTTCTCATCGTTCTTAAAAAATGTCAGTTATGCAACCTTAACTCTGCATATTACCTGCATGGAAAAAAGGACCTTTTTTTTTTAATCGAGGGGCATTCAAACAACCTGCCAGTCAGTTCTCTGTGGTACGTTTCTTTGTTCAGTTGCCCACATGTTGATTGATGTTCGGTGCTGCTGAGGCACAGGTCAGTAGTCTACTAACCACATTGTTCTTTGTTAAGGGGCGGATTATCGTTAAAACATGCAAGGACATCTTAAACCACAAATTAGGGGTTAGACCATATAATGAGAATTACAGTAATAGCCATCTAAATTAGGATATTTTGCAGATGTTTGATATAAATGTAACTTTTTTTTATATCTCTCTCACCAGGTTTGACAATATGCATTTTGAAACTATTTAGAATAATTATCTGTAGATGTACTCAAGTATTGGGGGCTCAAACATACATTATTCTGCCAATAAGTACCAGTTTTTAGCCTTAAGGAATAGGAACAGACATTTTGTTTTACAAACATCATTTCAAAACGCCCATTATCCCAATTGTCTTCCGGGCTATCTCTGTTGAATTTTTAATGATATTGAAAGGTTACTTCCCATTACTTCTCCAATACAGCAATTGTGTGACAAAACATGCCGCACAAAGCTGTTTTCTGTTGAGTGTAGGAACAGTTACTGTAAATACTGCAACGCCAATTTGCAATGTCAACGGCATCTTTTAAATTCAGAGATTGTTATCTATTCTCATTGAAACTGTCAACTACCTTCTGGAAGATATATTGATAGGATTGCTGCAGCATTTTGTTGAAGTTGGGTATCTGGCGTTGCAGGGACAAAATAATAAGTTTTGGTTGTCATATACATGGCATTAATGTATTAATCCTATAGTCCACAGTGACAGTGCAAAATTCCAGATCTTTATGTGTGCTCAGACACGTAGAACTAATGTGAGAGTCCCGGGCTGAACTTTTGACATGGCAGTTGAAAGGACCTCTGTATCGTCAATAACCAGGTCCCTGTCACCTGTCCTATTGTTCCAGCTATCCACCTGTCCGGGTGGGTATGGGACTAACAGAGCTGTCATTGTGTTCAGACCTCCCCTGGGGACTTGTGTCATCTCTCGAGTTACCCATTGTTCCAGTAGCGTCCCAGCATTCTCTGTGTATCAGTTTGAATCCTTTTTCCGTTGGAGGTTGTTTTGCGACGCCCTTTTAGACCAGATAGGGCGGGATCGTTGTGCCACTTTTGTGTGGTTGTGCTCATTACTTGTTTCTCTTGCAACAAGTTGTAACATCTGTGCCTGCGATGACAGCAGTGAAGCATGAGGGAGAGGATTTGATTCATCGGACAAGGAAGCCATCTTGAAAACCAAAATACCAGTGCATCGCATAATTACTGGGAAGGTACACCTGTTAGGTCAAATGCCTGGATTTGTGGGTGTGTATTCGTCTTTCTTTGTGTCTATTTTCCTGTGGTATGCTGCCCTTGTAACATATTTATACATGTCGTCCTTTCACGTACTCTTTGACTATACTGTGAACTGATGGCACGCCATAATCAAGGTGAACTACCAGATGTAGTACTGTTGTGGTTGTAGCTTAGAACATTGGGTCTTTGAAAGAGAACGGCTGAGAAAACTGCCCTTTCAAGGAGCCTGAATTGCAATGTCTTATTTTTATAATGGCAAAAGTTGCTGTTACTGTATTAGATGTTTATGGGTATGTTTGGAGACAGGTGTTTATTGCCTTGCACAGGTGTGCAGTTGGTACTTAAGGGTTGTGAAACAGGTAAATATAGAGGTAAACAAAATGTTCCACCAAAAGGTGGTTTTTTCTCAGTCCATATTTAAAAAGCGAGTTTGCAAAATGACAGTTTATACAGCTTGAATAATACAGACCTTATGGGGCATGTTGTCATTGTTTTGTTAACGAAGCGATGCCAGTTGTTCCTCAACATGCCGTATTAGGGTCAAGAACAATGGAGAAATTCCTGCCATAGTTCTCTGTCTGGAGGCCACTTAACATGTAAAACACCAAGCTCAAAAGTTATTAACATGTGTGCTCTGAATCTTCTGAATAAGTACGAAGATGTCCAATACCTTAAGGGTATTCACACGATGACGTGAATGTATTATCTGTTATATCTATGAGGAAGTTCTTGTTCAGGTAAATCAGTAGAGCAGAGATACTAGTATACTAGAGCTTAGTTGTTGATCTACTACAATACCTAGTATACAACTTATTATATGCTGGTATATGAAAGTTACTGTACACTGTACATCATGTGTACCAGCATGATCCTGGTTTAAGGTAAGCATCTTGGAATTCATTTGATATTTTACAGTGGCTTGTTAAAAAAATGACATACGTGTACACACAATTTGGAAATATGGCTATGTCTGGTTTCCCAGTAACAAGTTACTACAAGTCAATATTAGTCAAAGCAAGGCCTCATAAAGTGATGTTTAAATAGGGGAACAATTACGGTTTTTGTCACAAAACTGTAAAATAATGAACATCTACCTCATAAAATGTCCCATCGCAAAATTTGTATCTCATTTTGTGTTTGGACGAATTAGGATCTTTACAGGACAACATTTATGGACTAAAATTTGTCCAGCATTACTTTTTCAATAACTGAAAGATTTGATGCCTTACACTGGGACTGTCTTATCCAATGATTTGTAAGCTTGGGCATTGACGGGGCAAAATAAATTCATCAGTCTGCGGCTGGAGATATAGGGTTGATAGTGAAGCGGGGGTATATTGAATGATGTGTATTGCCTCCAAGGAAGATGACTGTAAATACAGCTCTTCCAATACACCCAACTTGAAGATATGGATCCCGGGCCTGATACAATCTTTCACCTTGGTTGCACCACGTCCGTACAGCTGCAAACATGCCCGTCATGTGTCTGCCGTGAGGCCTCCCTGGGCGTGGATAATATTTCACCTCCCAAGGTAAAGAACAGGAGAATGTCATCCAGGATGTACATGTATATGGCCATGGAGTGTTCACCACTTCATATACACTGGGAACAATCGTCAGATTTCCCCGGGCATAAATGACCACGGCCACCATTATAAATGTCACCGGCGGCAGCTTTGAAGACTTGACAGGTTAACGGCTTATTACTTCTTATATATGTGCGCTGTGTTTGAGGAAACCCTCAGCGTGTTTGCTTGTAGTGTTACATGTAATGTTGTCTGCGTCCTGTCGTAAAGTTTTACGGCCTTATGGTCCTGACAGGTGCTTGGGTGGTTCAGGGTAAAACGACAGGCATGCACAACCGCGACTCAGAGTTCAGGGCAAAACATTTGGTGGCAGTTAGGCGAGTGTATACAGCATCTCGCTGCCACCAAGATCAAGTTTCTTATTTGTTGGTGGAAAACGTGCTTTGTAAAACATCAACTTCATTATCGGCTGTGTTCGTTAATTCCACATCGCACTCGCCATGGAGGTTGGGGAAGGGGACCGATTGCTCCACAAGGGTCTTCCTGTGAGTTAAACTTGAAGCTTTCAGCTAAAACCAACCTCTTTGCATGTAGTTGAACCGTGCTGTATCCATCTCTCTTTCTACTTTCACTGCCGACATTTCTTTTATTCAGGTTGTTAGTTGATCTTTGTGAGCGCTCCAAAGGTAGGCTTAAGATGTTTACAAATCATGTCGAAAGTTTCGTGTAGCATTCACCGTCCACGCCAAAGATTTGCCTTACATATTGGGGTCTATATCACACCTCTCGATACCACTTTGCCCAACACCTAGCTTCTTAGAGCACTCTATCACCTCTTTGATGGATTAGCAGGCTTCCTAAACACGTTTGTTCGCACATGCTGTTGAAACGTCGGGGTCACAAGGTTCAGCAGAGCCTGAATAGACTCCAGCGATCCCTGGCTAACCTAACACACTCAGTTTTTGTCTATAAGTCTTGACTCCTGCCCCCTATCTCGGGACAACTTCATTATTGCTCGACTCTGTAGGATTCTCACGTTCATTTGCCGTGTGGATTAAAGCGCTTGTCTCAACAGGCTTTAGAATCTCGACTCCCCTATTTGTTTTGACAACATTTGCGCAGACATGCTATGTGCTGATGAAGGTGGCTGGGGTTCCGCTTTTCTTACGTGCATAGCTTGTCTGTCAAGTGAGAAAACAAGACATCTTGGCTTGGGTATAATTGTGCCAGTATATTCTTCATTAGCTTTGGGTGATAAAGCATGTGGGTAGGTGCCAAAAGAAAGGTTTCTGTAGTTTAGTTTTGATGGGGTGTTGATTCTGGGAATACCAGTCACACCAAGTGCTAAGCTGCCCCATGCCGTTGCATTTCGAGTGCCATTGTCTGCCGGAAATTTCCTGAAAACCCTACTTATCCGATTGTCCGGAGAGGAATTCGGGTAGCCTTAATCGACTTAGCGGAAATTTGTGTGGAAGTCTGGTTAACACGGCATATAATTTCCATTTACTTCCATTCATCTGTTGGGCTTACTGGTGATTAGCATAGGAGAGCCCCTGAGAACAATGCACGTGCGCTCGCAAAGGGACATTAAGTCGTCCTTAAGCTATCAAAATCTGCCCACCTGAACTCAAAATAAGATTTTAAAAGAACTTAGGCAAACGCACACACTGCAAAATGGAGGGGTATTTGCCTGTATTAAGTAGCTGTATCGCGGCGGTGCATTAGCGGAGTTCTGACGGGGCATGTAAAGATCCCCTGACCAAACGCTGATCCTATAGTGGCGCTTTGTTCGCTGCCTCGACCATGCAGGACACCTGATCCCACGCTTTTAGCTCCCGTAACGCCCAGACGTGCAGGCTGCATTGTCTGCTGTCAGGGGCCATCGCAGCACATGAATAAGGAATTTTTCCTCCACAGGTTTCCTCAGATTGTGCACTTCCATCGATATGGCCACAGGAGATGTCTCCTGACTACAGTTACCTGGTGACTCAGGGCCAAAGACACACAGAAAACACACGCTTGTTTCTGTGTTTTAGACCGGTTCTCTTCTGTTGACGAGGTAGCGTCTGTCAGGTAAAAACAGGGAAACATGGCATCCATTGAGAGCAGCAGCCTGAATTCTGGAACGGGAATAGCAGCAGCATACAAGGTATGGCAGTTTCCTGGCCTTGGCGAGCATAACGCTGTAGCAAGCTGTCTGCAGGTTTTTACCGCTTGTCTCGGGAGAGTTTGTTTTACTTTTGCCAGTGGTTTGACAGTTTGTCGTTGTTTGTTTGCTGTAGTTTTTGTCCGAGATGGTCTTGTTAATTAGTTAAACTGACCTAAAAGGGCCTCGTTTTGACTAATGGACCCATTGCAGCGTCCTACTCGCTTGGAGGAAAGCTCTCGGGGGAGTTAGTTTGTCAACAGGGCGCCGCCGAGCCGCCATGTTGTATGTCGACATTTGGCATGAAGAAGGGGGTCGTCATGCGATAGCCTGGACTAATGTCTCCGCACTGACTTTTTCACCTGTGGCTTGTTTATCGCATTCTGGCGTATTTGTGGCGTACTTTGCCGTCACAGGCCTGCTTTTGTTCTGGTGGCTTTGATGTTGTTTTCTACACGGCCGTACCTGTCAAGTGGGGAGGTCCCGGCAGGTGTTTGTAGTGGGAGCACCTGCCTCGTCAAATGGACACTTCCTCTCGACAAGTTGTCTTTGTCAGAACTGTTTTCTTAGTGGGGGTGATTCCCAGATCTTCTGGTGGCTTCAAGAGATGGAATTCCCTCTACAGTGGTATCATCAAATCTTTCCATCTCTTTGGTCTGCCATTTTGCATGATTTATGAATGCCAGGTAAACACTTGTACGCATGGCCTGAGTACATGTACCCAGCGGTAACTCAACCAAACGAAAAAAGGCGTGCCGTGTCGTGGCATTCCCACATCCACCATACAGAAGCCTCTTGTGCTTTTGTAAGTAAACAGACTGAGTATTTATTCATTTAGGCTTTCCTCGTGTCAAATGGCGGGAGATGGGAGTGGCCTACGTTTTGGGTAGGACTAAAAAGCGACACATAAATGCCGTTTTTATTTCTTCTATGGCCAATCCATCCAAGTCATAATGGCTCCATAAAAGGTGAAACAACAGTATTTTTTATTGTTTCATTTTGCAGGATGAAAGGAGGTATGTTTTGAGTCTCATTTCATTATTTCTCATCTATTTCTATTGTTTTATTGTACGTCTGTAGGACAAGGTGAAGATGAACCAGTTGCAGAACCTGCTCCATGATGCGCTCATCTCCACCGAGCACGTCGAGCACTGCTGCATCCTCCGCAGGAAGGATGTGTCCCTCCGAGCTAGCTCTGTCGGATTCACGGTAAGTTGCAAAGAAGTTATGAACTGGCAAATGATAATTTCCCTTGTAAATATGTTTTTTTTTGCCATTATTTGGTTGAATCACCCAATCTAAGAGGACGAAGGTAATAGAAATTGCAATAGCCTATTATACATGTACATTTTATTACTAATAATGGAGTTAGATTAGTTTAATTAGTATATGTTCATTGTTGTACATTGTATATGAATGTAGATCCGATTCTTAGAACGGTTAGAAATACCATCTATTACAACTACATGTATTAGATACTGTTAGCATCACATACTATATATGTATGTATGTATGTGTTTTGCTATACGTTGTACCTGCTACAACTGTTACACAATAAAGTTCTTTTTCTATTTTAGTATTTACACATATGCATGTGGCAGTGTAATTATATGAGTTCATGGAGAAGTGATTGACTGTTTAGAAAGCTATTCTTTGGTTGCACCACCCAATCTAGGGTCAAGACAGGTTGGTATGTGGGGGTATTAGTATGAACTCGAACAATTACAGGGATCTAGATTCATTTCAAATCTGACTCAAGCCCCCATCAGATAAGATTGAAACAGCACAGAGGGTATTTGACGCATGGTGCAAGGAGAAGGGTTTAAAGTTTTAAAACATCATATCGAGTATTGTGGTGGTGTTTCATGGCTTTTGTTGCTTGTTGGTGTGATAGGTAGGAGATGGCAGGTATGATAAAGCCTGGATCTTAGCCCTATGTATAACTATTATGTTATGATGCTTGTACCCTATGCCAGTTTAACTACATGTATGAACAGTTGCCCATAGTTAACTGTCCATGCTTTCTCATCACCAACTGAAGAGAAAGTAGGAAACATGTGGAGTGTTTTTAAGACAAAAGACATGAAAATCCTCATTAGAATTGAGCCTTCTGAAATATTTGCAAAGTTACATGATGTGAAGTGTACTCCACTCAGAGTCACTGGTAAAGCTTATCCAGCACCAAGGACAGACACATGTACAAGAAGCACTCTTATACACTCATACAGTGATTGATGACTGTCAGGAAGAAACATGGAGTTGAACAGCTCTTGACTCTACTTTACACATACCAAACACTACAATGATTTACTCCAGTCTGAGAGTGAGAGAGCCCCCCCCCCCACCTGGGTGTGGCCGAGACTGCGTTGTTTGTGGAGCCCCCTCCCTGTTTGTTGTCACACAGTCACGCATGCTAAGTACTCCATATTGGGACAGGGCCGGGGCGGGCAGGCAAAATGTTTGTTTTGGTCACTTCTTAGTCAGACAGACAAACAGACGTGGACTTCACCACACCAGGACTCCCCAGAGCTGGAGAAATCTGGCATTTCTGGGAGCAGTATTGTTAGCACTATTGTTATTCCTGCATGGTTCTCATCACCACCGAAGACCTTCACCCTGCAGATGGTTCATCTGAGGTTACCTTTTTTTTGGAAGATGTTTGGAAGAGGTGATTTGGTTAACCTTTCAGTTTGTTAAAATCCATTAATTTAAAAATGTTCAGATACTTACTCATCCTTTTGAAAAATGTCCATGTCAATTGCACTTATTTTGCTTTTCCTTTAAAAGTCCTTTGACTTGAGTAAGATGAGTTGAGTGTTATTGATTTCTTCTTTTGGTAATTCTCTGTCCTTATCTTTTAGCCTACATCTCTTTAGTACACAAAGTAAGACAATATCTTGTAAAGATCATTAATGATTTGAGGGAGAATAGATGTTGTGGAGGTAGCCTCTCTATGCAGGCTTCATGTGAGGGGTGGCTATCAGGAAAGAGGATCCATCTACTGGAAGCTGAACGTGCCTGGAGTTGGAGGCTATCTGATGTACAGTGTAGTATACTTGGAAATACATGTAGAATGGCATAATTGATTCCAACCATAGGCTCCAGGGGCACAAGTCAGCTCGCAAGACAAACTGGCCAAATCCGACCATCCTTCACTGTTAGCTCAGCAGCCTTGCAACAACATTTTGCGGTCATGATTTAATTATCGGTGCACTCCTGGTCCATTAAGCCCGGCTTTGCCCTAAGCCTGGTTTGTTCCCACAAACAGATTTTCCTTCAGCGTATTGTTTTAAGCCCATTCTTCACTGCTGAAATCTCCTCCTGCAGGGCAACTATGATATGTTAAACTGTGTGCATCCTGTGTGTGATGTAGTACCTGACAGTCTGCAGGAGAATCAACATTTCAACGCACAAGTTCAGCGTTGTGGTTGCTCCTGCTGACTGCCCAAGTCCAAGCACTGTTTGTTTGAACAGACAATATTTCCCTTCCCTGTTGTCTGTAGCTGTACCAGGATCAGATCCAGATGTTTGTGGACGCCTTCAAGAACCCGCCGCAGACGAGAGAGGATGGTCTGTACTTCGAGGACAGGCACTACAAGTGTGTGAGGGCGGACAAGAATGCTGTGTATGCAAAATGTGTAAGTAGAACTTACAACTTGTGATTTATGCTTTGCAATTATTCTCTGTGGCAATGGCAGTACAGTCAGTTTACCGTAATATATCAAACTCTGTAGTAGGCATAATAGACCTAGCTGGAGACAGTTGTGGATTTCATCAGTCAGATTTAATGGGGAATGATGAGAAATCCTATTGCTAGGGCAATGGAACAAATTGCTAATATGAGGTATACATGTATTACTAGTACATGTATTATATCCTAAGCATTTTTCAGTGTTTTCTAGCAAGGTTTGCTCCCAGCACTAGTCCTAAGTTTCTACACCATTCTGCTATCAAGTGATTAGCTTACTCTGATTCCTACAGGGCACTTAAAGCCAGCTGTGTGATCCAAGGGTTTACACAGTGTTCAACATGTTCATCACATGGCTGGAAGGAAGCTACGGAGTAGGAAAAAAGGGTATATTTAGAAATTAATGGAACCGTCGTGAGGTGCCTTCCATCCATGACTAAAGATATGGATTTTCCTGTCTCTCATTACCTAATACCTACTTAAGTGGCAAATGACTTTGGGCTGGACTGGGTAATGCTCTCGCTGTATTGTACTTCTGAGGACTTACCATATCAGTACGGCAGGGTTGACCATCTTAAGCATGCGTATTGTTACCGGGTTTTCCTTTAATGTAACCCTCACGTTTAGTGTGATAAAGCCAAGAGAAGTACACATACAGGTTTTTCTCTGGATAGAGGAGTTGGGAGATGTTGTTTGGCTTTAGGCTAAGAGTGGTGTGCAGCTAAAAGGCTGTGTGGGGAGAGCTGAACTGAGTGCAAACAGGGGCCGCTCTTAGGTTTCAAAGGCTGGGAGGGAAAAGTTGAGATTAAGAGCTATTCTGCACACGACGGTTGGCTTAGAGCACCTGGAATATTCATGAGCAGGTAGAGCTGTGAAATCCTCCCCGTGACCAATCACGGGAAGGGAAGATGAACAGGGCTTCTGTGAAAAAGTCGTCAAAGCAGATCAGAAGAGAGCTGGAGCCAGGAGGAAGCAGGCAGCATCTCTCTGGGCAATGATGGGGTGTGACGAGTCTTTCCACAGCCTCTACACATGTCGGCCTTTCATAGCGCATGTGCATAAGCTGTGGGAGTACTCTGTACACCATTATACAACACAGCACTGCAACAGCACAGACCATTCTACAGCACAGTTTGAAGGTAGTATTGAATTGTTAGGAGAAATTTGAATCAGATAGTATACTCTCTGAGTCCATTCAAATGGTTCCCACTTTTATAATGTCCTGAAACAATGATTCTTCAGTTATTCATCAACTACACGACTTGTATACTTGCTTTGTTTGTTGAGTGGTTTAGTGGAGTAAAAGCATCTAGAAGGCTTTTCTTAATTTGTACAATTTTCTATTTGTTACTTGTCAGGATGTTCACAATTATACAGTTTTATACATTTGTATGTGTATATCCTAGGAAGAGAGACATGATTCTGCCTGCTGCAATTAAATATTTGCCCTTGCCGCAGGAGGGCTATTGTATTTATGGTAGAGTAAGCTGGAATGTTTATTGTGTTGATATACTGCAAGATAATTTACAACACCTTCACTACAGGTGTGCTTAGAAAAATGGGGGCTGTGACTTAGTTCATTAGAGAAGGCAGTCCATTGTATTGTGTGTACCCAGTCATGTGGACAAGGGGATCAACTTTATGAAGTCCAGACAAACTCAGACAGGGGTGACCTAGCTTTACAACAGGCAAGCCCTGGATGGTTGTTGTGTATTCAAGTCCAATCCACAATATCTAACTTGTAGTCTATAATAACTAGCCATATTGATGTGTCCTGTTTCTTTGTGTGATTCATAAATCGTTTATTCAGGTTGTGCAGTAATGACTGGGTATGCTGTCTGGCAAGAGGATTTACAGATATGTGGCCTTTCACCTATCAAAAACATGACTACTGTAATGGTCTTTTGCCCCTGGGTAAATGTTTTGTTGGCTTTGTCAGCGTGAATATTTAGACATACAACTGTGCAATAAATTACCAAAGCAATGGTTGAGCTACTGCCTTGAAGTTGGTTCTGTTGATCTGTAAGTGAGGGTGAATAACTATCTTTATAGAAATCATAATACATTGTACAAAAATCTGTTCTTTCAGAAACTACATGTAGCGCACTCACTGTAAACATCTGAGGGTATTTGGCGGTAACCCTCACCTTTCTGGAGCATTGGGTTAACATAATTACATCTGTACAATAGACCTGTGCTGCACGTAAGGCAAACCCGTGATTAAACCTTTCAGTGTAGTTTTGTGACAACTTCATTCCAAAACACAACCATTCTTTGTGGTGACTCATTATGTTCAGGGTTGTAGTGCATTTGTGCTTTGAGAAAGTTTGACAATGTAGTCTTCTGGGCTACTACATTGTAGATCTTAGAGATCTAAAGGCTCTGGCTTGTTTCACAGTGTTTCTGTGGCATTTTGCTCATCTTTCTAGTTTCTTAGTTTTCTCTTTAAAAAGGTGGGAAAGATGATCACCACTGAAAAGACATACAAATTGCCCTTAAAAACAGGTGCATAGCAATCGGGTAATAAGTCCTGCAACAGCTTGGAGATTATATCACAATAACTGTTTATGCAACTCAGAATGGTATTTTAGAGACACTTTTAAATGAAATCCCTAGTTTTTGTTCAATCTGGATAAATGTAATATTGCAGCAGAACTCCTAGGCTGCTTTTGAGCAGACCATTTTAGCATTGTTTAATATCCATACACTAAAGAAACTTCCTGAAAGATTTCATCTGGATGTGTTGCTTAGCAACCACATCCAAGAACAAATCCTGCGAAATTGTCGTCTTCCAAGGCTAAACCTCTACTGCCATTGCCACAATACCTTTTTCTGGTTTGCAGTTTTGGTACTAGCTGTGTAAATCTTGATTAAACATTTTGAAAAATCTTAGTTCTGTATGATGTAGTATCAACTGTGCTTGGTGGCAACGAGTTCCACTCTACGAACATTCTTGGAAAACACCTCTATTCTTGGTTGATAACTTTGATGTTTGAAAACATGAATGTGTCTTGTTCTCTGCAGGGGAAGCGAGGGCTGGTGATAGTGCGGACCGGCAGCCTGCTGATCGTGGGGACCTACAACGACAACATGTACCCCAGTGTGTGTGTGGAGGCTGTGGAAAAACTAGGTGGGTTCAGTGCCGAGGTCACTTCTCGCTAGCCTGGTTACCAGACCTATTATAGCTCCTGAGTCCTACATCCCCTCCGCAAATAGCAGAGAGGATGTAGGACTCATGAGCTACAATTTATAATAGGTCTGGTAACCAGGCAAACTTTTCACTCCCACTTAAGCCATCATTTGTGTAAAATCTTTATAATAATAATTGTTTTATCCTAAGATATTATTACATTGTACATGTAGGTGTACAGTGTGCAGATGGTATGTTAATCCCTCCTACCACCAAAAAATCTGATGCAAAAGTAAATGGATTTACAGTAGTATAAAATAACAGTTAGCCTAACATTAAGTAACCAAATAAAAATGTTGTAATAAGTAGAAACAGGATGCAAAGCACTGCCAAATAGATCCCCGATGAGCCTACTTGATATTGTGTGGGAGGCCCTAACACATGGCTACCATAGCAATGCTCCATAGCATGTAAGCAGCTAAAAATAACACTGAGCATTCATACTGATTTGGGCCCAGTTTTGCAGTGTATCTTTCATCAGTATGTCTAAATAGGGGGCTGATGCAACAAGCTGCCACCTTCTGGTCCCTGTAGCAACAATCTGATATATTTGTAGCTATTTTAAGAACAGAGACACTCTATCCTGATACATGGTGGCAAAGTAGAACTCATTTGAGTTTGACAATGTACTGTAGAAAGTAATCCAGGTAGTGTCTTTAGATTCCAGATTCGTAATATATAGAAATTAAACCAAATCCTTGGACGATATACCCATGATTGTGTATTAGGGTCATCAGCAGTTAATGTGCATAATGGTTACTGGACCTTTTACTGGCCTTTGAAGCCATGTTGCTAATGCAGGTGAATTAGCACCAAGGCCATGCATGGATTTTGTGGCAGGTGAATCCTTGATGACAAACCAAAAGCCCCACCACACTCTTTAACCCAGAACTGCAGCTGGACGAACCGGTCAACAAGCTATGGTGCACTCAAGTTTAATCATGTGGTTAAAAAGCTCCCTATAGCATCTCAACACAAAAGCTTGGTAACGTAACCATACAGGCTCTACTATTGTAGTATTCAATACCAAAACGCTGTTTTTGAGTTGTTTGCTGCTGCTTGACAATAAAATACAAATTTCGTAAGTGGAAATAGAGGTTGATGAAAATTTTCTGCCCTACTCATAGTGGTGGGTTCCATTGCAACAGATGTGAACTGTAACCAGGATTTGATCTAAGCTAAACCAATTGGGGGACAGCACTCCAAATTTGACAGCGGTTTTGGCATCTTGTATGTTTAAGTCGACAAATGTCTAGACTATGTCAATGCTTTGCAACAACAGCATCCTCCAAATACACCAAAGTCCTGGCATCCAGACAACTGGTAAATATCCCTTTGAGAATTCCAGAAATCTCTTGCCTGTGAGGCCAATAGCTGTTGAGAAGTGAAGATCTGGCTGTCCCCATGGACTTGATTTAGCTGAGAATATGCTTGCAATGGGAAGATCAGTCTTGTGCCTTGCCATCAGTTGAACTTAAGTCATGGACAGCACATAAATATCACTATTGCAGCAGCTTCTGAGGTTGTTATGCAAACGTTGGGTCAGTCTCATGACCAAGTTCACACAAGTCACAGGGTGTAACTGACCTAGTTCTATTGCCAGTTTAGCTACAGACAGTCAAGGGAAAATGGTTAGGGGGAAAGAGGGCAATTGAATTGTTTTTCTCACATCCACAGTTTGTAGTACATAGTGGATCATAATGTATTTCATGAGCTCTAACATTATATATGGCCATTAAAAGAAAATAAACTTTCGAGTTTGACATGAGTTACAATTTAGATACTTGTAAACACATGGTTTCTATCAATCAGCAAGTATGTTTGGTGAAAAATATCATAAATTGATGGAAACAAATGTCTTATCCAAGCTTGCTGTACATTTTTCTCAATAGCTGCCTCCCTCGGGGACCCTAAATACATTGTGAACAATAGTCGCAATCAAAGAGGGTCAGTATTCCCTTTCAGTACCTCGAGTGATAAATGATCCATTCTGTTCTTTGTTAGCTGTCAACCCCATGGCCTTTAGGTCCATGAGTTATTCAAGCCATTCTCTACAGATTGGACCATGGCCAGAAAGTGATTGCTTAATAGTGATGGAACCTCTAAAACATGCAAGGATGCCATCTTCATAAATGGGCTTGTTTCCTTTGCAGAATTGTTTTTTTTATGAGATGTTTGGAATACAACACATGTAATTGGGACGTGTGTAATCTGGCATAATATCACACAAAAATAATTGTGTGATATTATGTCAGAAAAGGTACATGTATTGGCCTTGACTGCTGTACTACTTATGCCGTATTGAAGTTGACAAATTGAAATGCATATTGTATCAACCCTCCCTGGCAGTTTAGACAATGCAATGTCAGCACCATCCTTCCGTACATTTTTTCTGCATTGTAGTGTAAGACTACAGGACATTAAGATAACATGGCATTTAGAGGGCAAGGCATGTTGGCTTGTCACTTATCAAAACAGTGGCTTCCGAGTCCAAACCTCAGAACAGCTGTAGAAACTACACACATAGAGGAGCCTGTGTGAAGTAGGTTATGTGTGGAATCCCAGCTCAGGTTTGAGTTTTGTGACGTGCCAGGCCACATGTTAAGTATTATTAGCGTTAACATACCATCTGTACCAAAAAAAAAAATACTCTCCATAAGTGGTAGCAGAGATTCATGTTGTTTATTTACTTCCTATTAAATATCATTGACATGGTGTTTTTTTTCTTTTCTTACAGCGGACTACTTTAAAGAGAAGGGGAAATGAGTTTGGAGGATGCAGCAAGATTTAAAACAGAAGTGCTGTAACGATTATCTTACTCATAAAGTTTGTAAAGCATTGTGTTTACGGTGATATGATGTATTGAGCACTGACAAAAGTGAAGCAGCAGTTGTATTTTTCATGTGCCAAGTACGAAGGGAGGCACTGGTAAAAATTTGTGTGAAAATATTTGCTCGTTTGTGCAATTTTGTAACATCTTAGCACTTTGTAAATGTTGTACAGGATTCTAATAAAAAAATCATGGAGATTTTATTTTTAAGACATGTGTACAGAATAGCCATGGAAGCAAGGCCCAATGGTAACCAACTATCATCTATATGTATCAACGACCTTTTATTGATCCATGGATGTTGAGTGTTGGAGAACCCAGTTCTAGGACCTGTGCCAACATACGGTCTGCATATTACGTGCCTTTCAGTATCAAAATTTTATGAGAATGCTGAGAAATTATGTGCTAGAGTTCTCCAAGATTGGCCTTGGAAGGTTGGTGAACACTGCACTGAATGTGAAGTAGAGTCAATTCCGCGTCACCGAGTGGGTTGTTATTGTCATTATTTAGAAATGTTTTGAATTCTTTGTAATTGTTTGTCTAAGAAATTTCATAATTTGGAAATATTCTGAACATCTTGTCAATATTCTAAATAATTCCCTGGTTTTCTAAAACGTTTGAAATATTCCTGATGTGGATTATGACATTTCCAATAGTTTCTAAATATTTCTAACAGCACTCTACCATTTTTTACCATTATTTCGAATTATTTCTAACATTTTGTAAATAGGTCAGTGGGATGGGAAGGAAGTAATTCACACATCCCTGTGAAGTACAGGGTAGACTGCCTGGGTGTCAGGCATTGATGCCTTACAACAAAAGAGCCACCAGTGTCCAGCAGTGAAATCTAAAAATATACAGAGGAAGACAGAAGAGTAGGATTAGCACCTACTTTTATGGGGGCAATTACCCACATCTACCATTTGGTTATTTGTTTGAAATAGTTCTAAATATTTCGAATTGTGAAAGAAACACATGGGTAGTTCAAATTTATTGTAAAGAAAGAGATCTTTGTACAGTGACATTCAAAATGCTTCAGAAATATATAAATGAATTCAAATATATTCAAATTTTCATTTTCAAATTTTTGAAAAATTTAGAACTTTTGTTACTGGGGTATTCTTTTCTTCTAAATAATTCAAACGTATTAGAAACATGGAGAAAAAACCCACTCGGTGACGCGGAATGGACTCTACATTGTAAAGAGATTAAAGTACATTTTTATATACAACCTGGCTGCTGTCTCCACATTCTTTTAAGGCATATTTATCTTAGTGTGACTACGTTAAATCATAACATGAATTATACTCATTCATCCATACTTTGCATATAATGGCAGTTAAATTCCTATATTATTTCATCTGTCAGTTTTGAAACGAAATATTCATCTTAACACAGCTGCATATAGTTTGCACACTCTGGCAATGGAGGGGAAGGAAGAAATTATTTTAAGAGGCAAATTGGCCTGAACATTGGGGGCGGTCATTGTAGCCTAATGGGAAGTCCAATATCTATAATGGAACAGTTATCACTACCTAGGCCAGCCTTGATTTTACCTATATTATGCTGCATGATAAAGCCTTAGAAAATACCAATTTCATAAAAACTCAGTGAAGAATATCTTCTATATGACACACTCCTTTGAGTATCATAATCTTATAAAAGATGTAAGCAGTTAAGGTGAGAGTACATGTATGCCCTTATGTCATTGATTTTAATGCGTGAAGTGATGCAATAAGCATGGTGCACTTAGATTCTGGGCTATATCAATAATGAGGTAATGATCAACAATAAACACTCCAGGGTCCTCTCGATGCTTTTTGCTGTCCCTCTGTGATAGAGGGTGTCATCAATTTCACAGTGGATGAATTTTGATGGTAATTATGTAAGGTAGATGGTAACCTTGTCTAGTGAATGGCTTCTCAAGATGGGCATTCAATAGGCTCCCCTGGTGCAGCTAATTGTCCCATTTTCATGGTGGATTATCTCAAACCTGCATGGTTACCATTTATGATGCAAGTCCTGCTTGAAAAATCTATAAGCAAGGAGGCTGGAAATCCCATTGGCAAACCTGGCAGACTGCCATCAGGGGGAGCTGGGTTCTCATATAAGGGGTTTTGCCTGGACTCTTTTCAATTTACAATTACGTGTACTATCCAAGCAGATATTGGGAGAGATAATTGTAACCATTTCTGGGAGGTCTGGATATTACAAAATGTAAATATACTTGGTAGTGGAACAGGTAACACTATAAGGATGATACAGTTTGCAAAATTCTTTGTGTCGTCCCCAATTTAAGGTGATACAGTCATACATGAAGGCCACCTACAAAGAACTGTAGAGCCACATCCTTATAACATGTATAAATGGCAAGTTTCAAAGGGTTGCTGAGGGGATTGCTGCCTATTGGAACCCTTGGATCATCACAATATAAATTGGTACCAGTTTATATCTGAACTTAGCTGGGCTTTGCAGGGTTACCAGTAATTGGACTTAAGGTCACATAAGTGAAATTCTCAGAGGGACCAGCCCTTTTGAATACCATATTGGCAGAAGTCCAAAAAGTAAGGCTGCAACAGAAGGTGTCTGCATGCTTCTTGAGCTAATACCTTTCAAATCCATAGGGAAATAGGGGCCAGTAAATGAAGTTACAGCTTGCTATGATTTAAGTGGTAAATAATTGGTGGCATGTATTATCATTAAGGTCTCAGTTGAACTTCCAGATATGTTTACCTACATACCATTACCAAACAAATTGTAGATTCAATTAGGTAAACAGGTCAAATGGAAGTGCGAAAACAGAAGGCAGTTTCCCCTCCCCAGTCATCAGATTTTAGGCCCCTAGCAAATTCTCCAGGAACTACAATTACTAGTACCGGTATACACATTTGTACATGTTATCATTGCAAAACCTGTTTTGGGCCCCAATGTTGACTCCAATGCATGGGAACTGTTGTGGGTTGTACAGATTTTAAGTTAAAAACATAACTTTTAAAGCAAACTTAGTACTTGAAGGTATTGAATGGATTTTTATTCAGCTGCAAATGCATGGAATAGTTACAACCCCAAGTGTAGAGCGCCGTGTGATCAAAAGAAAAGGGCTTTGAATTTGGCATGTTGACATCCTTGCCACAAATTACCATGGCAGTTCTTTCCTGTTCGATCTTGGAATGGTCTGTAACAAAGAAAACAAACTTTAGGGCTTCCACCTCCGTCTGTTGAAACTATTTGCCAAGCAGTGTTTATGTATAATGCCATCTCTGCTGTAGTACTGTGAGGACTGTGTATGTAAAGCTCTCTGAAACTTTGCAAATGTTGTCGGAACTTCTACTCTGTATGTATTGGTACCCGATTAGTGAAGGTTTGTATATGTGCCAGCACTGGAATGTGATCCATTCATTGCCTGTATTTGTTTATTAGGCAACTTGGATAATGTCTTCCTGCCAAGGACCATGTTTTAAGCCAACAGAGATTAAAGATGTGTTGCTTATTAAGATCTTTCCCTAAAAAATAGTAATATTTGCTGGTTGAGCTGAAATTCCTCCATATGACATAGAGAGGAGTCATGTACAAAGTTATGAAACAACCAGCATTCCTTCTGCATATTATTCTGGTAAAGCACCTAAGTTCCCTGCTGTGGTAACCTTTGGTACAAAATGATTAGATACATGAACCTGGGACAAGGTTACTTTAACAGATACCAAAAATATGGATTTTTTTGGCTGCGTATACAAAGTTTTCTGCAAAGACACTTGGTAATTGAGGGTTTTCAACCACAGAGATCTATAATTTGCCCAAGACGTCAGATAACAGTTGTGATGAGCACAACCGGATAGGCCTGAGGGGATATCTGTTGCAGCATACCAACCATGTTTATGTTGTTCTTGTGATAGTAAATGCCATACTTTCATGTTATGTGCCCAAAACAGATGTCTCCTGCTTAACATGCACAAACATACATGTACCACCCTACAACTTTCAGTCAGACTGTATCTATCTATACATCAAGGTGGTAAGGCTGCCTCATCATATTCTTCAAGAACTATTCTATTGTTTAAGATTACATTGGATCAACAAACACACATACAAGTACGTAACCAGGATTGCTGTTTGGCACTGATATCAATAAACATGCAAGTCAGGGAAAGTCAAGTAAATGTATTTAATAAGTACTGTAATACTCCAACCCGTGGGTTGCATGGTGCAGCCCTAACCATAGGTGGTGCTATGTAGCGAAGCAGAAGAGCACATACAGGATTATATGTATACGATCTTAAATCCACTCCTTAACAGCATACTTAAGCACCGACTGTACCAGATTAAGTAACACCTAGATAGTAACAAAGGGTTTTTCCTATTTTCGAATATATATTGACCTAAGTAACAGATCATCATCAAGAAATCTGAATTGATCAACACAAAACTAATTTCAGGAGTGACTACTTCATATTGGTTGTCAAGGTTTACACTTACAGCGGTCAAGTTTTACACTTACAACTGTCAAACTCACTAATGAAAACCTGAACTATTTTGTTCCACTGCTATATAGTAAATTATCAGTAAACTATCAGTACATGTTGAACATTATCAGATGCTTTTAATTTCTACATTCCACAATGAGCATTCTAAGCTCCTCAAAGCTTAGGGAGGATTCACATGGCATTTTCTTCATACGTCTATTGTACACCACTATCAGTGCAAAAAAAGGAGCTTTCAATATATATTACAGTTCAAAATCAATAAAATACCATGTTTGATAGAAGAGATAGGATTAAGTTGCCCCCATCTCTGGTCCAGAAAGAGTATTATTAAATGATAACCATGAAAATCGATGATACATAATGATAGAAGAGATAGACCTACTGTGCAAGAGATACACACATGTAGGAACTGACATGCTGGAAGGAGGGATGCTAGTGCTGACATGGCGTGTCCATTCTTTGGCACAAATATACATGTACAAGGGCACAGCAGGTGACATATACTGAGAGACTTTGTACATTTTTGCAGGTCTGAAAATGTAACACAATCAGCTGGCTTTGGGTGCCACATGCACAGCATTCCCACGTGACATCTGGGCACTAGAATCTGAAAAGTCAAGAAGGCAGTGTGCAGAGTTAGGGGGGATGACGGAGAGACGGAAATGGGTTCTGCTGCAGAGCAAGAAATCGGAAACACAGTAAATACTGAGACAGAGGCCCAACTGTTCCCAAAGCGCCCTGCCACCTGGTCTGTGACAAAAGAGTTATTTTTGTCCTTTGGCTTTTCTTCACAAGAAAGCTCCTAATGGTTTAGGTCACTTGGGTTTATATCCAAACATATAAACAGACGAAACAAATGAGACCCAGCTGTAGAAAAAAATCCACAAACTTGTCTCCCTGCCCTCTAACTGGTTTCACCCAAATTTGGTATCACTTCCCCTGGTGTGAAATCTGTGTACAGCAGGTTAGTATACACCACTGATCCCAGTCATCCTGCTAATGAACTTGTTTTCCGTCCATGGGGCTTTGGGAAGCCTTGATGCTGTATCTCAAGACATAACACACACAGAGGCATGCAGGAAGAAACCCATGCAGCAGGCACTCAGGATGTCTTTGATCCTCAGTTACCCTCGCAAAAGGGAAGTTTCAAAGACATGATGTCATCCTGAATGGAACGTCCTGTTGGCAGAGCTAGGGAAGCTGTGAACTGGGCAAACCATATGGAGCACAATTTTGGCTTTGTCACAGTGTGTTCGTCACTGCTATGTGAAATGGAGGATACAAAATGTACTTGGTCTTGTGGCTGAACTTTCCTGACATACTCTTTCATGTTAACCAACAATGAACATGAATGTTTTCCTATTCACAGCATGGACAGAAAATCTTCAGTACAACCACTTTCCTCCACAGAGCTATCAATGCACAAGAAAGTATCACATACAGACTTCACCATTACATCTATCTTTGAAGAATAAATTATCTCTAATTCCTTTGCCCATGTTATGTCCCTAAGGCCACAACAACAATTTAATACCAGCATGTTGTTTCTTGGATTCTTTCTGGGGAAAAGTTACAGTAGCATGACGAAATAAAAATAGGAAAAGATGACTTAAGTTGCAAAAGTAACAACAGCAATAATCTGTAATTCTTTGACGGGAATTATCATTCATGACTTAATGCATAAATATTTCAACACTGTGGGTCAAAAGAAGTAAACTTTAGTTAGATTAAGAATAAGGAGACCTTGTGTAACAAATAAAACCTGGATTTTCAAGAGAGTTCATCCAAGAAACAACTGATCAGATTAAATCGCTGTGGCCTGAAGTAATCAGTCTTGCAGCAAAGACTGCCTAGCTCTGCCAAGAGAACCACAGTTTTACACGCGAATGCCTACCTCCTCAGTACGGTAGTTTGCACCTTTCCTAAAAGCATGAAAGGCATAGGAAAGACATAGAGGGGGAACAATGGGTCAGCAGAGAAACATAACATCACAGTTAACTAAAAAAAGAACAATCACAATAAAGGAAAAGAAATCATCACAACTAAACATTCTTTACTTTTCATAATGATATTGTTTTTGCTTCTCCCACTATCACTCCAGAAATTTTTCCTACCCAAACTGCAAAAGCTGAAGTCATAAACTATTACAAAAATTATTCTCTTCTCCATTTGCTTAGTCATCATACTTCGCACACCGATGTTATGCCTACAAACATCTTCCATTCACATACAAAGCAACTATAGTCCTTAACATTCCAAATTTTACTTAGTTTTTTTATGTTAAACTTTTTAGATTAGTATTAGAGCAGTGGGTGCATCAGAGGTTTTCTAATGGTTGAATTTTTAGTATTATTGTGAAAGGATACATGCTAATTAGTAAATCATCACTTGATTATAGACCTCAGTACTGTATGTGTGTTGAAATGGAGGCATAACATCATGATGAATCTAAGTTTTTAGAATGATAATTATAATTGGCCTTCCAAATTATGATAAATTTTGAAAGATTTTTTTGCAGAGTCAACTGCTTCTACCTCAGATACACCCATTTAAGACTATAACAGCAACACAGGTAAACTGATAGAAAAAAAACAAGAACTAACATATTACTTTGTTAATAATAGTCACAACTGAAGAAATTGAAGTTTTATCATTATGTGTTTCAACTAAGGCAGTACTGGAAACCATATGTTACAAATAAAATAACAGCAAATCTGGAATCTTTTTTTTTCCCGCATGCAATGGCACATCCTGAGGAGTTGTTAGTTCATCATATGAAACCACATGCATCGGCACGGCAAGTGGAATGGGACTGTACTATCATTCACTCTGTGATGGTGGGCTGGGGTGGACATGCTGCATAGTCAAGCCAACTCACTTCCAAACCTGGTCTGTAAGAATAGCCAAAATGCTCAATGTTAATATCAGCAGGGCTCGAAATTCGTTTTTGGGAATAGGTGAATGTTTTTTTTTGAGGTGCACCATATAACATAAAATAAGTTGAATGTGAGCAAAAAATGATTATGTTTTTATTTCTAAAGAGAAGTACAGTAACAATGATTTTTAATTTTTTTCTCGCACTTAATTCGAGCCCTGATATCACACTAATCAGTGACAACAACCACCTTAGACAGAGGCAGAGGCAGCAAAACCTGGCAACAAACTTAACATAAAACAAATTCGTGATTACAGAAGTGTTCACTGCTCAATAAATGTCTAGAATTATAAGTTGGCCTTTTGCAAAAGAAATCACCCAGGAAAGGTAGATGTAGATCTATGTGGATGATGCGATAAGAGAAAATCAATTATGAAATGATTGAAAGTTGTGGATACTACATAGATTTCTTGTTGTAGTTGCTATGGTTGTGATCAAAGTAATAGAATGCTAGAATCAGATGAGCAAGGAAAATTTCCGACAGAATTTCCCTTTAATTACAGGAATTTGAGAAGTCAAGGACAGCCGACCACCACCAGAGGTACTAGGAGATTCCACATGATTCTACTCATCTCAGTCACACTCATTTTTGCCAAGCTGAAGCATACATGCAAACATGATTAGTAGCACCACAAATTTGTTAGGCAAGTTACTACAGTCATCACACTGACGTTGCTAGATGTGAGCATGACCAAACAGGATAACCATCTTGCAAGAGATGTTAAACTGTTTTTTTTTTTAAATAATGCTTTTCAACTGTGCATAAATGTCATACTATGTCATACCAAGTCAGAATTGGTCATTATGATGATCCTTCTTTGATTGCATATGCATGTGCACTAAATGTTTATTACTTAGGCCTTACCCATGTGCTTTTTCCATGTCAAGCAGACCTCCTCGTCCGGGTACAACGTCTTCTTGAACTCCTCCGTTTCGTACGCTGCATTGAGGTACCTCCACAGTCCTGTCAGATCTTGGGGGATTTCCCACTGCCTCAGTTTGACGGCCACTCTGACGTGGTGAAGCTTGGGAAGGAGATTGCAGTCGGGATGCGTTAGCTGGTTGCCGTCGAGGAATTTTCGCTCCGAAGGGCTGTTTTCATCTGTGTCGTCATCTATCTCATCGGGAAGCCGCCTGATCAGGAACTCATTCAGCTGTACCAACGAGATGTAGAGGGCCCGCTGCAATCGCTCTGTGTCATCCTTGTTGTTATTCTTGATAAACTTTGAGAACTTCTGGAAAATTTCGGTGCCTGCCATGGCGGCCTCAGGGTTGTTGGGCTCTAGCTTGGGGTACATTGGGGGCGCCAGCCTCTTCTCCAAGTAGTTGGCCATTTCTGTGACGTCGGTGATGGGCTCTTCCCCTTCTATCATCAGGAGGGGGATTTTGGTGCCTAAGGATGGAAGTGCCTTGAATAGGTGCTTCTTGGTCATGTCTACTGTCGTGACACTGAACTTGATCTTCTTAAGGCACAGGATCATGAAGATCCGTTGGCAGAACACACAGTCGCCAAGACTTGTGCCATCTGAAGCAGCCTGTGAAGACATAAATTTACAGATTTCGCTGAAATATAGCATTTGTTGTTTCATGTGACAACATGAACTACAACTTATAGTATATACTACATACGGATCACATCCACTATTTATGAGCCCCTATTTATGAGTATTATGATAAAATAAGTAAAATTGACAACTTAAACTATGAGTCAGATATATTAGATGTTCCCAAAGCATTGAATGTTTCCACTGGTCTACTCGCTAGTTACCACAGTATGTTCAAAGGTAACAGGTGCAAAGGTCATGTTATTCTTTCATGACTTCAGGATTGATTGTAAATTTACATAGTGCTCTGACATGATTTAAGTAAAAAATTATGACTTCTTTTAAGCAATTGACAAACGTCTTAAATCTTTTGCAAATAGGAAAGCATTTCAATACCAACTGTGAAGCACTTTTGAAAACAAATCCCAACAAGCATCATTAAAGATGCATCTACATATTCATCAATTCCTAATGTGCTATTCATACTATGTACATCGATGTGGATCACATTTTGCACAAATCTGTTCAGAATGGAATGAAATCTACTTAAATTGAACAATCCAAGTAAGTTTACCATCAACAAAACATGCAGTATTGGCGAAGGCAAGGACAAATACTCACACTGAATTTCTGGTTACTACGGTAGTAATAATACAATACATATACACATTTCACATGCAAATATCTACTTTACAGATCCAATAGTGAACAGCTTTTGTTTCATTCAGAGCATCAGTATCAGTATTGGTCATATCCATTACTAAAATGTAATTACACAAAGTGCTTTATCCTGGGAAACCTACAGGTACTTTACAAGTGAAAGCAACATAATTGTCAAATCCAACAGAGAATACATGGGATATGAATATAATATGAACCGTGATTTAATTTTGCTTCTGGGTTGCGATTTCCAGAATCTACCACGAGTTTCAGCCAAAGTGTGTATCTTTACATGCATGTGTATTGACAAAAACAACCAAGTTACTCTGTTTACATTTTGCATTGTCAGAAAAAAGAATGACGTCATCAGAGGCATTCAGCTAACAATGGATTCCAACCGGTTTGAATAATGGCCCAAGAATGTGGTGATAAATGCCCCTCTTTATCACCACCACCATTCTTAAATCAGAACAATGTTTACATGGCCCAACTGCCTACACTTGCCCAGTAAACACCACTTGAACATCAATGACACTCTTGTCAGCAAACTTTACAGTGGTTTACAAAGACTGTTGTTACAATACTTGATGTTTTATCTAGCATTTTGTGGAATGCTTGCATGTAAATGCTTATTCAGAATCTTGGGTCATATCCAAAAACAAACATGAAGAATTTTTCAGATACAAGTCACTGTTGAATACATCTATTGAGTCAGTCATATTTACCACATAGTGATACATTTCCTGAAACACTTGACAAAGTGTGTTTTAAGTGATAAAGTAATAAAATGTCATTTGAGCAACAAGATAAAGGAACCATAAAACTCTAGGGTGGCAGCTGCTGCCCCCAAGAATATAGACTCTTTTTCCCCCCACCAACATTAACAAGATATGGAGTTATCTTATATTTACACATAGCAGCTGACCACAAACATGACATGCCAACTGTGTTAGGGAATTCTACAAACCGCAGCAGTAAGTCTTCTCAAATATAGAACGTACTGTGTTACCCTGCCTAGAAAAATGATGGGTGGGGTTGTATTTACTCTGAGGGATGTTTCTGACCCTTAACCCTCAATATACTACTCTGCATGTTTAATCATGGGTGGGGTGGGTATTTTCATTGGTGTTTCTTTCAATCCTTGACCCTTCTTAGGCCATGTGACCATTAGTTGTTTTTCTTTTTTGGCCCTGTAAATTTCTGATAAAACTGAACTGGCGGACAACACTGGCATCAAAGGTATCCAAGCACTGGTAAGAAATTCTGTTGGCTCACACAGTACAGTAAGAAAACATCCCTCCATTCCAAAGAGCACACTCCATTTACTCTAGATACAACAGGCTTGTCTTATCTATCCCTGATGAGGTGGGGAGGACAGGAGGGGGCCCCATTAGGTGATTCCAAATCTATCAGCACATAATTTACGGCATGACAAACTGGGGCACTATGCAACAATCCTTGCTTTTTTGCTCCACACTTCAGTTGGGAGGTCTCTTCATAAGCTAAAAGGAATGTCAAGTGGGGTGAGCCGCTAAATTGCAGTGGGAGGGGAAATCTTTGTCAACAAGGCAGCAGGTTCAATGCTCTCCTCTGTACGGTGGAATTCTTTGACCCCAAGACTCGTGTCTTGGCAATGAAAGGACAAGATAAGCTTGGCAGGGAGGCGGGCATGCTGGAATGAGCAAATATAAGCCACCCTTTTAGGAACCCTCCTCTGGGGCTGTATTGTATGGCAAGATGACATCATTTCATACAGGTGTAGTGTAACAGTACTGACACACTAGTTCCTGGCTTCATTTCCAGCCAGGACTTCAGCCTATTTAGGTGACCCTGCTACTGGTCTTGCAAGTTTTGACTGCCAGATGCTCAATATCACCCCATGGGGAGGCGTGACATCTGATTTTCATGCTCCCAAAAGCCAGCAGGCCCCTTCAAGTAAAGTATTCGCGGTTGAAGAGCTAATAGCAGGGTTCACAAAAGTTCATTCTCAAGTGTGCTCGTCTTAACCTATTGACACTTACACATTCGCCTATATATACTTTTCGAGACTTCTTGTAATCTTAAGAATTTAGGGCAAGGCATATCTACTGCTGAATGGAATTCAATCAGAAGTCTTTCACGGTAAAATGCTAAATCGACAAACGATTAGCATAAAACACACTAGGTACAACACATTCTAAAACCTTGACGTAATGACGTGACCAGTAGTACGTGGGACAAGGATTTGGGCCCTGAGGGCATCTATACAATAGCATGCGCAATTGCACTGACTTGACAACATTGGATTTGTAGGGGCAAAAGATCAAAATAAATACCAGTCTTTTCATGTTTTTGTGTGTGTGGCCCCACGGGCGGCCATTTTGAAAATTAAGCCAGCTAGCTTATTTCGTCGTCTGACACCTTCACTAAACATCATCATTTATCTCGGAGAAGAGACATTCTTCCCTCTAGAAAGTCCAAAACGGGGACGGATGTTTCTCTTGGACATTGTGTTGCGTCCATTAAGAGACACACCCTTTTGTAGATCAGAGGGATTAAAATAATGGCAGGTTCCACGTTGTTTTGTCAACTACTCAAGCAAGCAATGCGCGCTCGAACACTTCAATCCCGACCACAGAACGTCGGGGTGACTTTCTCGAAACCACGACGCTTACCTTCACGAAAAGCTCGATCTTGGGCTCCTCTGGCTGACATGCCTGGTCCCCTCCGTTCTCCATGGCGGCGATTCTGTGGCAGGGTTTTCGGTCTTGCTCGGTTCAACGCCCCTAGAGCAAACACAACGGCTCGCAAAGAGACTGCCCTGTCGTCCACTCAATGCATGCAAAATGGCGGCCTCGCCCTCGTACAGCCTGAGGAAACGCGCATGCGCGCAGTGTCAAGGCGACCCGCTTGGCCCGACGTTCTGGCCCCAGTTCACTAAAACCGGTTTTGTCGCATGACTCGAATGATTTCCTGCTTTAGATCGTTGCTACGGGGGAAGTGGTGAAAGTATGTTGAGCAGGACAAAATCCTAGTCACAACAGTGCCAAGCTTTTGCAGGACGTTCAATTAGTTCTCTTCTAAGATGATGTAATATAAGCATCCAATGGTCACCGGGCTTAATGCTCTTCAGTTGTTACAGTTGTCCGAACACCTGTCCCCAGCTTCAGTGCACACCACCGCTTGACCCATTCACAAAATAAAAACGGAAAACAAAGCATTGCATAACAACACTTATGATGTCACCAACTTCTAAAGTTGGTGCATCCAAACAGAGACCAGAATACAATAACAAAATTTTATCGCCGTGGCTATATACACTCCCGGTGTGTATATAAAAGACAAATAGATTTTATATACACTCCGAAATACTAGCCTCCTTGGTAGGCCCCAAACTTGGGTTTTTGTGAGTGTTTGAGGATTCAGGGGCACCAAGTTTAAACCTCGGTCTTCAAGTTTATCTTATTGGATGATGAAAATCAGAAAACAACACGGAAATCTCCACCGAAGTTCGGTCGAGCGGACCGCCCCGCCCCGCTTGCGCGGGGCCCGGGACCCTCCGCTCCCGGCGGCGGCGGCGAGACCGGTCGCGCGCCCCTGGCGTCCTCGCTACCTGGTTGATCCTGCCAGTAGTCATAGGCTTGTCTCATGCACGTGCAAGTTTAAACTGTCTCAGTGAAACTGCGAATGGCTCATTAAATCAGTTATGGTTCCTTTGATCGTCACATCCTACATGGATAACTGTGGTAATTCTAGAGCTAATACATGCGGAAGAAGCGCCGACCTCACGGTCTGGCGTGCATTTATCAGACCAAGACCAACCCGGGGTTCGCCCCGGTCCCTTTGGTGACTCCGGATAACACAGCCGATCGCGCGGTCTTCGCACCGGCGACAGATCATTCGAATGCCCTATCAACTTTCCGGGAGTGTATATAAAAGCAAATAGATCTTATATACACACCGGGAGTGTATATAAAAGACAAATAGATTTTATATACACTCCCGGAGTGTATATAAAAGACAAATAGATTTTATATACACTCCCGGAGTGTATATAAAAGACAAATAGATTTTATATACACTCCGGGAGTGTATATAAAAGACAAATAGATTTTATATACACTCCGGGAGTGTATATAGCCACGTTCAAATTTTATTATTACGTGCTCATTCTGCGTTATCCTCATGTACGCGAAAAGTTTCTGTCGTCAAGAATGAAAATGTCGACATGACATTTGATGACCTTAACATGCCGCCATGTAGGCGTTGGCATGGCGTCAGATAAGTGAGTTCCAATATGTTGGTATTCTAGGAGGGGCGCGTACAATCTGTTTTCTTGTAGTGGACACATTATATTAAGGAGGTTATAACTTATATTACCTCTTTGGACACAGACACACGCCCAAGTCCAACAAACTTCAGTGCCGTGGCACGTTGTTCAAAACGTTCTCGACACTAGTTAAAAGTGAACGCCTGGCTCATATTTGAAACAGAAAACTCAGGATACGTATGAGTTGGGGAATACAAAAATGCCGTATAATATGAATATTCGGACAGTCAATTTTATATGCATATATCGCAGCGACACCGACTATTCTGACATAAAAGTTAAGAACGTTTTCGTCGTTTTCAGATAGGACTATTGCTAAAATTGCTAATATGCAGGGTCGTCTGTAACGTTATTATGTATATATAAGTACATATGTCCCTTCTTTTGTCACGCCTAGCAACGAAGTCATGTGGACATGTGAAACCGACAGACCTTTAACCCCGGCGGGAAACGCCCAGGCCCGCCCGAGACATGCGTCAGTTCGGCACGAGTTTCCACATCCGGACAGACGGCGAAAGCATATTTATGTCTCTATGAGTCATGAAAGGACATCCTTACCAAAACATCGTCTCGGTGTTTATATAATGAACAAGTTAGCAATCAAACATAATGGTTGGATATGTAACTAGTCTTGTTTTCGTACATATGAGTCAATACACGTAACAGCTTATATACTGTAGCTTTCTGAGCTTCAAACTGTGTCAAAGTCCAAACTAGCAACAAAGCACACACTAGACATGACGACGCTTTTTAAAGATATTGCATGGAATGCACCAGCACCAGAATTGAACGCACCGTATCATACTATAGGTAGGTAGCTAGCCATATAGCGTTACCCGTGCAAGCATTCAATTCGCGATCGACTGGCTGTCTATTTCTCTTGCCTTGCAACGAAAATAAGGGCGTCCCCAAAGTCAACACAGGCTGTTACATGACTGGCTCTTTAAACTATGTCTCAGCGAACAACGTAACCGCCCTGCAGCTGAGCTCATTAATTAAAGAAGCACAGGAGGCAACGCCCTTAAGGCCCTTGATGACGTATGGCAAAGAGGTAGCAGTGATTCGACACGCCACCTCCGCATGCAGTACTTGTTTAATCTGATAGTTATGAGAAAACACTTCCTAACGGTTACGACAGTTGAGTATACATTCTTTTTTTAGACAAGCATTATGTACACATTGCCACCTGCCTGGTATTAGCACAGAAGGATTTGTATACGTCAACTTTAGACGACAGTCACGCTTCACACGGTTATGGTTAGGGTAGAGCGTGCGCAAGGTTAATGAAAAGTCATGTTCACGAAAGTTCTACGTTTGATAGCAAGTTAGCTACAGTAAGGGCTAGGGCACGCCCCTGGCCATTGTCCACTATAGGGTCCATCTTAAGTAGATACAAGTACCTTTTGTTGTATACTCTCTAAGCTTTACTCAGGAGGCTGAGACAATAACATAGTATGTTGTATAAGTACGTGCTATTGTATATGCTACTGACAACTCAGTTTCTTGTTAAACACACGATGCTGTAATACATGATACAGTTATAAACACACTTAAATTAAGTAAAATTCAAACAAGCATGTGGATGATATTTTGTTACAACAGTAATAACATAAATTGAGCTTACTTTCCGGCAATTAAAACTGTAGGACAACATTCGCAGTACTTCTGTCTACGTCTACACTCAGAGCAAGCTTAAGTTTTTAATCAGTGAACAAACGTGATTCGTACGTATTTGTTACGCGGGAAGGTAGTGTGTACAAGTATGTTAATTTCCACCAGATTCTTTTGCAGGCTGAATAAAATGGGGAGTTGGCCGGCTATAGCGGGTCCAGTTTGCCTGCATAGAGCAAACTGGACCCTCCCATGATGGCCGACCAACTCCCCTGGTCAGCTACATTCTTTTTAGGCCGATTTCTACTCTTTCCAGCCGCCTCCTCAAGCCTGGTAGAGGCTAACTGATTTCTACTATCTTATTCAGCCTGCAAACTAGTCTGGTGGAGACTAAGGCGACTGTTCCGCTACATCCTCGTATCGGACTCCTCTGGGTCCTTCCGCTCGTTGTACTCCACCAGGGCATATCCCATCATGCCCAGCACCAGCACGGCCAGTAAGATGTAGAGTTTGACGTCGGTGCAGAGGAAGTTACTGTAGGCGAACGCCACCACGAACCCCAGAGACTCCCACAGGCGGTAGTTGGAGAAGCCTGCCTCCTGGTTCTTACGGAACAGATAACCGTACAGAGCTGGGGGTGGGGAAATTGCAGATAGAAACTAGTGAGAACACAAAGAAACATCGAGAGGAGACAAAGTATTGAGCTGTGTTGCTTCCGCCCTTGCCTTTTGGATTAAAAAAACTCTGCCATTTCTTTAAACCTAGCGTGTCGAAGTTTAAGTCGATTTGGCCCATTTCTACTATTTTCCGCGACCTAGGAGCCTATAATAGAGGCTACAGTCAACATGGAGACGAGACAATGGCGGTTAAGGTTGATCATCATCAGATCTACGAATATTCTCCATCTCAAACCTTACGACGCTCACCGTTGATCTCCAGCTGCCAGACGGCGTCGCCCAGCCCCCAGAAGGCGGCCAGCACGAAGAACACCTCGAGCTTGCCTGGGTCGGGGCTCCACACCAGCATGGTGATGATCATGGCCAGGTGGGCAACGGCGCCCGTCACGAACAACGGTATTCTCCCTGCGGTTCAGAACACGGACACAAAATTACAAAAATTAACATTAAAACGTCCAAACTCATGCACATTGGCTGTGGGTCTCACTCTGAATCAGTTTGGTGAAACTCTCAACTTTGAAATGTATTCCATCATCCAGAAATACTCCTAAAGGAGAAAGTCTGCATGGCTGCAGTGGCCAATTATGTTAGCCTCTAGCAGGCTTGGAGAGGCGGCTGAAATGTTCCCTCAACGGACAAACTCCCTTGGCATGCTTATCTCTCTATTTGGCCGATTTCTACTCTTTCCAACCGCCTCCCCAAGCATGGTAGAGGCTACAATTATGTATTACTATATTACTAGAAAATAAATGCAACAGGAAATAGAAATGAAATGCGATGAGTTTTCTACAAGTATACGTCGAGAAAATTTGTGTCTTTCTGTACCTGTCAGCTTGATCAGACGGCCCAGTAGGAAGGAGAAGATGGCGTCACACACGCCGTAACAGATCATGACGTACCCGATCCACTCGATACCCAACGCGCAGCTCACAAAGGACTGCAAGAACAAACATTTATGGTCAAAACAATTTGTTTTTTATCTTAAGTAAATTGTACTCAAGTCAAGGCAGCAGTAGTAGATGTGTTTAAAGCCTCTGTTACACATTTAGAACCTTCCCCGAACGCCAGCCGACCACGTTTGGCTGAAGTTCCGGAGCAGTCATCAGATTCAGCAAGCCACGAGATTATAAGAGCCACGTCTACCTTTCTATACGACTAGAATCGAATTTGAGTTAAATTTGAGTCAAGTTTGGCTGCCAACCACGCCCTTATTTGCTTCCGAACACCAGCCACTCATGACCGAACGTCCCTTCCACACCCGACCTGGCTGAACACCAGCCGACCCTACCCCGACCTACTCCTAACCCCAACCATGGCCTATGTGCGACAAAGGCGTAAGACCCACCTTTGTGTAGTCCCCTGCCACGTAGGCCTGCTCCAGCCCGCTGTAGATGGTGATGGGCACCAGCAGCACCTGCCGTTTGTCGTCCTTCAGGTGTTTCAGAGTCGCGATCAGGAGTTGGAGCCCGGGCTTCTTCTCTTCGCCTTCACCCTTCAGCTTGTCCAGGAACACGGCTAGAACCAACACCGCGAACAGGCCGCAGCCCAGGTAGATACTGTTGGTCAGAAAAAAAGCGTACATAAGCTTTATCTGAAATTCCACCCTCATTCATTCATTTATTCATTCATTCATTCATTCGTTCGTTCGTTCATTCGTTTATTCATTCGTTCATTCGATTGCTCATTTCTTCATTCAATACCTCATTCTGTCAGCCAGTCACTCCCTACTCCTACTCCTACATCTACTTCCATCTCTGTGGAATGTTATCAGAGGAAACAACATAGCATGGTTGCCTGAGCCCATATAATCTAGGAAATAAAGAGAACACGACGAAAGGACAACATTGACGAAGAGAAAAGGAATAAAAGAAACGGGAGGAAAAAAGAAGAGTGGTTAAACAGAGCGCTTCTGTTTACCCGACTAGCAGGTTGACGGTGCTGGTGGTGGGAGGTTGGAGCGCGCCTGTGGAGTTGGGACAGTTGTTCGCCCCGCAGATCGCCGACAGCTCCTCGGGAGTCAGGCCCAGTGACGTCACGTTCCCGCGCTCCAGGACCAGGGACGAGATCAGGTTTCCCCAGATCTGTCCGGACTGGAACACCTGGGGGGGGGGGGGTGCAGATTTAGGACGTGCAGATAATCTATTGTCCTACCAATTTGTTAGGATAAGATTATGTAATAATTGAAACAAGCTTCTCTCAATATATCATATCTATCCATATTTGTGCCGCAATGCTCGATCATGATGTTCATACCGATACACAAGCGTCGCCAAGCGATATCAAGTAGCAGGTGCACCAGTTCCCAATGCTGCCCCCTTCCTGACAAACGGATATAGTAGTAGTCTTTATGTATGTTCTACTTTTCTCTTGCCATGATTGCTATTAATCTTGTAGATATAGACGTAGCACAGTAATATAGCACTTGTTCCTCCTACCCTTATACCTCAGTTATCTAACGTAGTGTATTTTGCCCATGTAGGGCGTGAACATGCAATAAAGTTAATTGTCATTGTCATTAAAATGAGAACGTACCATGAAGAAGATGCCGAAGAACATGGTGATGACGTCCTCCTGCGTCTCCCCCACCATGCCTGCGTACCGCATCCCGCTGGTCGTCACGTACTTGCTCTTGGCGGTCCAGAGCGGAGCCCCGGCCAGGCCCAGCGTCACGGAGAACGGCATGAGCGTGTACCAGGACGCGTAGAAGTTCCCCGCGGTGAAGACGGAGTACCAGAAGATGGAGACCACCAGGGTCCACTTGCAGCCGATCTTGCCGATGAGGATGGGCGGGACGAAGATGCAGGACACGATGAGGCTGGCGTAGATGACGCTGAGCGAGGCCACGCCCAGGCCCTCGTCGTAGTTCAAGCTGCTCTGCAGGTTCTGGAGGGACTGGAAGGCTGTGAAGTTGAAGAGAAAGGCGCAGCAGATGACGAGAAGGTTTTTCCACACGCGCCACTTCGGGATGGCCGTGGTCTCCAGGGGATCTGTGGATCCTTCGGCGTTCTGGTAGCTCGGCGTGATGGCGCCAGCGTCCGTGCCATCTTCTTTCTTCGAAACGTCTGAAAACTCCATGTTGTCTATGCCGGTCTTTGCTTGGGAGTTTTTGTGGGCTAGTTGATCGGTTGAGTTGCCGAGTTCTGGGGGCAATTCTTCGCCTAGGGAGTATCTACGGGTGATGGACAGATCAGAGAATGGCATTCCTGCTGGGTCCTAGATGTCTGGTTTTAACATCTGTGAAATCGTTGGAAAGAGAACATCAGTCGTCATAATGAATATATCTATTTGTTGCGTACACTAGTTATAAGATATTCTATGAGTATGACAGATAAAAGGATGGAGTAGGCAGAAACCGTATACAAGGTATTGACAAACATTGGAATGCTAATGGTATGGAAGAATACATACTGTTCACAGTCTACACCAAACACATATGAACTGCAGATATGATCTGAACGGACAGAAAGCAGGCCTGAAGTTTGTGGATCTCCAGTAGCACAACCGTTAAGAGAAAGAACCACTCTTAATATGCCACCTGTCAGAATGCAACTGCATTTTCCATTAATCAGACGCCTTTATGCCCCCCTCCCCTGCGTGGGGTAACTTAAAAACATTTTGGAGAATTGCCAAGCTGCTATTGGTTTACAGCGTCTTTCTTTGTTCTCCTTTTCCAAACTGGGAAAATTGTCAAATTGTGGTGACAGTCACCAGTTTTGCTGCAATTACATTGATCCTCAGACGACCAAAAAAAGGCCGTGAGCCATGGCGCCAGGCACGACCCTTAAGGGCCGTGAAGAGTTGGTAAATATCCGCGACGAGTTCAACAGTGACCGGGCATCGTACTTGTTTGCTTACCCCGGCAGGGTGGTCGTAATTACTCATACCTAGGAAATGCATTTGTCGCTACTGTTGAGGTGCAGGGGTTACTAGTGACGTGGGTCAGCTTTCTTTAGGCCACGAGAAGGAAAACAAAAGGCTGTGGCGTCGGGACGACCAAGGAAAGCGCACACAAACAGGCAAACAACAAGCAAGAGACTCCTGTCGTCAGAACCGGACATGGCAAGTCTCAAAGTGGTAATAAACATTGAGTCATATCAAAGCAACGGGTCTTAAATCGCATTTATGCTAACATAGGAAACGCGTATATAGCAGAGATACTTCATAAGCTTTAGCTAAAGCAGCACCTTACCTAGGCCTCACCTTTGCTGCAGGTTTGCGTCGAAGTCAGCAGTATGTGGCGACTCAAAAGTACGTTAGACTATCATAAATAACAAGTGCGTTCTTTACTTTGGGCGGGTCAACAAGTCCACACGCACAATGGCATTCACTCATAAAAGCTTAGGAGAAAGTGTTATTTCCCCGAGCGTGGCGACGTTTCCATCTGTTTACGTCGTCTTTTGTAAAATAGTAAAATACTTTCCGTGAGCCAAAAAAGACGGTTGTTTACATCTGACTCAATAGCTAACTCTTTATCTATGATAATCGAAAGTTTCACGAACATTTATAGGGTAAGACGACATGTCAACATTCTCTGTTCGTTGTCTCCTAGCAACAAAAATGTATTATTTGTGAACCATTGTTTCAAGATTAGGGGAGAGCACACTTCAAATCCGGGTAAATTATCTTCCCTACCAATGTTTTTCATGAAATGTTGTAATGGATAAAATGACAAATTTAATTTCATGACTCGTTGGGATCCTTAAAATGGATCAAATAGACGAAATTGATGGAAGTTTTAGTAAACCTTTGGCTGGAAGCTGAGCTAGCTAGAGCTCATTTGCACCAGATGGGAAATGTCGTTTGATTTTTTAACTGTTTTTACAGACGGTCTTAGCTAGCTATAGCCGGCCTTGGTATGTCCGTAAGCAAATCTACAGGCCATTTGAAACTGACATCTTCATGAACCCCGAGGCACGGCCGCTCTCTCATTCTCTCTCTCTCTCTCTCTCTCTTCACCTTCTCTATCGCTCTCTCTTTCACTCTCACACATACACAGAGATAACTTATGCATTCCTGCACGTCTGGCATGTCTAAATGGTAAGGCAAAGCAGAAAAAAATGGCATGAGCTCTTAGCTACAAGTCTGCATTGCAACATGGAGAATTTAAGTGTTTACTAAAGGTAAAAGTAACTAGTATTAATCATTCACCATCACGTACGCCATGTAGCAATGAACAAGACTGTGAGACGCCTTCTCAGCCTTGACAACTAAAAAGTTTGTTTTGGTCTTGAAAAGTTGGCGGCGACACCACTGAGTAACAAACATATGGTTCTAGTTTTGGCCGACACAAACGCTATGGAGGGCGTGTGGACTTCATACTTACCTCTGGCACTGGCCATTGCTTCTCGGTGACCTTCTCAGTGAAGTAACGACAGGAGAATAAACACTTAAGAAGTGTTGGTTATCAGAACGTCCCACGATTAACGACTCTTGTAAACCGTTACTGTGACGACCCTGGCGGGGCAGGAATACTTGTGTACATATTTACCTCTGCATAAAGTCCGCCTGCTAGCTGCTGCTGCTCGCAGTACGAGGCTCCAGTCACGTCAGTGTTAGTCCGAGAGGAACGCGTTGTTTACGGATCCCTTGGCTCGATGTATTTGAACAGCAATCGATCAGTCAACATGTACATCAATGAACAGACCCCGAGCAATCGGTTAAAGATTAATACTGAACACACCGCCCTGTTGACCGCCCTGGGTATAACCTCCTGGTTTGAACGGGCTGACTGATGGGGTGAACTCTGACCTCTCATTGAGTTGTTTATGTTCCAAAAATCAACAGGTCGTCGTGAAGCCAGGGACGATATCTCCATCACCAAAGGGGAGGGGGGTTTCTCTAAAACGTTCTCTCACACGGTTGAGAAAATGTGTATAGTACAAATGTAGAAGGGATATTATACAAGTAGGGAGAAATAGTTTTTATGTAATGCCTATGGGTCATATTTATAGATATTAATAGATTAAACCAATAGGCAAGATTATACCGTCAACATATAGTTTATTTCTAACACAACTGTATCTTACAATACAAAGTGTTTCCGACAACACAAAATAATGTCCATTGACTATTGGTTAGTATGTACATTGTCTGGTACTGAGATAACTTTGAAGTATCTCCACACAGAAACACGAAACAGATGAGAAGGATCTTAAGAGAGTTTGTTAGCAAAATAATGTACTTTCAGCTGCACCACGAACGACGAACCCTACTTTAGTATATACGCCAGCATATATACAAGTATCGCCATCTTCTTCTTGCTTTTTAAGCAAGTCGTTAAAGTTAAATAAAATATAGTCTTGCATTTACATGATGTGCGCGATATTCCCTTACAAATACAATAGAACTATTGCTAGAAACGATCTCCGACTAGCAGATTATATCAGTACTGCAGTAGAGAGCCTCTTCCAGGTTCCCCAGGCTGCTAGAGAATAGTAAAATAAAAAAAAAGTAGTATGCCAGAGTTAGCCGGCCAAAGACGCACGACCTGCAACCTAGGGATTGTACTCATCTGGTCGGCTAAATGCTCAGGCATCCTGTTCAATCTATTTGGGTGATTTGTACCATTTTTCGAGCACGTCGGTGAACGTTAGACATCCAGGTAATAAGATACGCGCCATAACCAGTTACTGAAACAACTGGATATGATTTTGGAAACGATCAGACGTTTCAGATAGCATCCAATACCTTTCGTCATCAGTGACACTACAGACTTGCAGATCGTGCTTATAAACCTGCCTTTCTCCTGCAAGTCTCTAGTGTCACTGACGAAAGGTACTAAGTAGTGGATGCTACCTGAAACGTCTGACCGCTTCCAAAATCATATCCAATTGCTTGAGTAACTGTTTCTAGCGTATTTTTCGAGCAGCCTGGAGAGCCTACTAGAGGCCAATTTTAAGTAACTTGGTACGTCATTACGCTGAATCTGACTCGTGTGCCGTCTTCCTCCATTCCAGTACCTCCAGCACGGTGTACGTCGTCATGGACACGCCCAGGAGCGACAGGAGGATGTAGATTTTGACGCTTGCGCAGAGGTAGCCGCCGTAGCTGAACGCCACGGTGTAGCCGATGGCCCCCCAGAAGCCGTCCATGGAGAAGGCGACCTCCTGACAGCCCGGGAACAGCACGCCGTACAGGGCTACAGGAGGGAACACAGGTGGTCAGTTTTGTTCAAATTTTGAGTTTACATCTACACTTTATGTATCACAGACATGTTACCCAATGCCAGTGATGACTTTTAGAAGCTAAAATATTAAGCTTTAACAAATAATGTGGCCGTGCGACGTTTAGAAGGAATGTTTGTTTTCTCTTGATCCACAAGGTACAGGATGTAGTATGTAGAACAACATGTTAAATGTAAACATCATTAAGAGATACAACTAATCGTTGTGTACTTTAAGCTCTCGACCACCGGATATATCGTTACAGCGCGGTCACATTCGTCATAGGCCGTCGTGTGATGCATTTTCAAGCTGGCTATCGCAAACATACCACCGACAAGGATTTATTAAAGACAGCGCTAGCGTTTCTCGTACGCGTAACAAAACAGGTTAGGCATCCAGGTAGACAAGATTAGACATCCAGGTTATAAGATACGCCCCAAACAGTTTTGAGTAACTGAGATACGCAAAAAAAAAAAACAGTTTTGAGTAACTGTTTTTTTGGGCAAAACAGGTGAACTTTGTACGACATATGTACGGCTATCCTAACAATGCAACAGATTGCGATCGTGCGACAACCTACAGTTGATCTGTGTCTGCCAGATGGCGTCCGCCACACCCCACAGTCCGACGTGCACGAAGAAGACGGCGGCGTACTGAGGGTGGGGGGTCATGGCCAGCAGGTGCACCATCAGGGACAGGTTCAGCAGACCGCCGACAGCTACCAGCGCCTGTCTGCAACGGAAGGGACAAAAATATTTAGCCATTTGTTATCACTATAATATTAGTAAGACGAATGATCACTCGACACTGTATGCACAACAATTACATTCAGTCCACAGTTTTACTATGTTTAGACATTATACATTATGAATGTTCATATTCTCTTACCTCGGAACCCAGTTCCGAATTCTGCCGATGAGAAACGCGGAGAAAGCGTCGCAAACCCCGTAACAGATCATCACGTAGCCGATCCAATGGACTCCCAGGGTACAGCCGACGAAGGCCTATATAAACATAGTTGAAAATACATAATATTTATACTTATGATTACATGTAACGTTACAACGGTAGCTGCCGATGTTGAGGTCTAGATCTGTGGAACATTATATGTACTATACATGGAATGTGCATGTATGATAAATGTAAAATATATAGCCTATTGCCCTACTCTCGCCACTTTGATATGTTGCTTTGTGTAAGGCTGAAAGATGTATCTACTGTCACATACCCGTGTGAAGACGGCCACGTTGAGGGCTTGCTGCATGGTGCCGTACGTGATGAGGGGGATCAGAAGCATCATCCTCTTCTCCTGGAACATGAACCTCCAGGCGACGATGAATCGGTCACACAGCAGTCTCCAGTCGGTCGCCGAGGCTTCCTCCTCCCGTTCAGCACCTGGAGACTCCGCGGGGGCTTCAGCTGGAGGCTTGCGCTTGCAAATATCCAGGCAATGAGGCAACTCCGTCTCTTTCATCCTGTCGGCAAACAGGGCCATGATGAAAACTGCCAAGACGCCGCAGGCTAAATAGATGCTCATCAGGGTACGGCGGAGATGGTCGCCCTGCGGAAGGGTGAAGCTGACATCGCCGGCATCCGGACAGTGAGAAGCCCCACAGTGAGACAGGTTCGCTTCAGGTACAGGTCCGGGTCTGTCTGCCCCCTGCTGGAGGACCAGCGAGGAAATCAGGTTGCCCCAGATCTGGGACGTTTGAAAGATGCCAAAGAAGATGCCGAAGAATCGGGTGATGACCACAGATAGGTTCTCTTTACTCACTTGTGCGTATTTGATGGCCAGTTCGGTAAGATACGCGCCATTGGCTGCCCAGAGACAGGCAGCAGCCGCGCCGACCAATACAGAAGCAGGGATCAGAGTGTAGAACTCTAGCCAGTAGTTTGCAATGGTGAATATAACATACGACATCATGGACCCAGTGATGGTCCACTTCAGACCAAACAGGCCCATCACTACCGGCGCTAGGAAGGGACAGGAGAGGATAAGAACGCCGTAGAGGACGGCGAGAGAAGTCTGACCGATGTTCCGGTCATCATTGATGCTGCTCTGCAGGTTCTGAAGAGACTGGTAGGCAGTGAAGAGCAAGAGAAACCCAAAGCTTTGTACAATGAGATTGATCATGAGTCTTCGTTTCTTGGCGGCAGACGACGCTCTGTTGGAGGTGACTGAAACACGCTGAGGACGACTGCCCTCCACAGCCTCTGTGGCAGGCGTGTCGTTGACGTTGTTATTGTCTAAGTTGTTGTTTCTTGAGTTTTCGGGAGGCATGGGCTCAAGAGGAATCGGCGGTTGTTCCTCACCGGCCAGGGGGAAGTCAGAAAAGAGGTCCGTGAGCTGATCGAGCTCTGCTTCATCCAGAGTAGCCGCTCGAGTCATCCTCATGTCCGAAAAGTCAAAGGCGACGTTGTCGGTCCCCTCTACGGAACAGAAAGGAGGAAATGGGTATAAAAACCTGGGGTTATTGCAAACCATTATTGGTTATAAATCATTACAGTTTTTAATGATGCTATCCAAACAACGTGTCATGTAATAAGACAGATGAAAGGGTAGCCTGCCAGTTATGTAAATATTTTGGCAATTTGCCTAATAGCACCTCCATAAGAGGTAAATTCATTGGAGTGTTTGTGAAAACCTTTGATATTCAAGCTATTAAATATTTATGTTTTTACACGAGCTTAACATTTAACAACACCCCTACTTGGCTGTAAGTTTTAAAGAATATATGGCTGGGAGAGTGTGCAACTGTTGCAACATATTTTTGTGGAATGGAATGGTTATATTGAGTCTTGTTCGGCTTGCGCTATTACCATTGCTGGTGGTCCTTACGTAAATCATTACAGCAGCGTCATAGTAACCCTGTCTCAATCCATTCATACTCGGGACCTCGTATTTACACTGGCCGCCCCCGAATCACATAAACAAACGGAGCAACATGGTGTTCAAAAGAACAGTCTGGAAATTTTGAGACTGGAGTTGGTTGTCATATGTAAGAGACTACTGCATATGCTACTGTAGCGTTGAATTGTAACGAACGATTTTTCCCCATGACATCTTCATCATGAGACTGAAACATAAATATTTGTTCCCACTATTTGCACTGAATTGATCCATTCTGAATAGATTCATGTATTGTGTATGGAACATATACAGGCGATTTTTGGCATATTTTGAGCAATGTAAAATCTCTTAATTAAAGTCACAACACTGCTTCTGGTGCGAAGGATAAGAGGAAAGCAATAAAAACAATTCAACAACATTTCACACATACTCACAGAACGTAAGTGCAACTGTTGACACTTGTTACCGTTTTTGAACTGCAGTCTTACCTTCGTAAACCTGTCTTTCTGTTCCGTCCATGATTTTTCTTGCAGTTCGGAAGCCGTACTAGTTCAGGACCTAAGTTCGAATGTTTATCCAGAGTAAACATACACACGGACAACGTTTAGCGGCATGTGACACTTCAGACGCCCGCCTAGCTCCGCGGCTCTGGCGCAAGGTGGTCCCGGTGTGACCGGTCGTGCCGCTCTGTCCCGCCTTTATCGGTAACCTATTGTTGACTGTCGTTAAACAGGAGCAAGGCTGGTCGGGCTGTTTTTCTCACATTCATCTGGCGCGAGTGACGGCTTCATTTCTGATGTGTCCAGCAGAGGGGGTCAAATTTACCGTACCTTCTTTGTTTGACTGAATACTGATAGCGATTGACTGGCTGATCTTTGATGCAATGTGCTAAAGTGAGCTTTAATTGCGGCCTTGGGGATTGCTGCCCCATTGTCACCCCCTCCTCCATTCAACAGCCCAACAACAGCAAGTCTAAAGTAATGAGCAAGAATGAGATATATTACCCATGAAAATGAATTTTATTTCGCACACCCTTATTATTTATAAAAGAAATGACATTACTGGAACAAATAATGATTCTGCTCTATTATACGACAGTTTTAAATGTATACAAAGTCATATATGTGATTCGATCTGTCTCTATATATATACCAAACCAAAATATCAAAATTAACGTCAGACTCTCTATAATATGTATAATACCAAAAAGTAACTAATATGAATACAACACTCAAGGTTAGCGTTTGTTAATACTCTCCTATTGTGGGAGGCCTGGTACTGTACTATATAACGTACCTGCTACAGAGAACGATAAGGCAATACAAACAATGTCACACGTAGGTAGCTATGCTCATTTTTGACCCCAAGGTCATTCAGTTGATCTATTTACATTGGAGACAAAGTCGGAAATCCTTCTCAGTCGTGTGCCGTATTTTTCTCAACCTCTGTAGCGTCTCCGGCTGTCTCTCCATCCTCCTTCGACCTTCTCTTCTCCATCAGTTCCACAACGCCGTACGTTGCCATGGAGACGATGAGCAGGGCCAGGAGGATGCCGATCTTGACGTCAGCGCAGAGGTACCCACCGTATGCAAATGAGATGGTGTAACTGACGGCGCCCCAGAAACCGTCCATGGGGAAGGCGACCTCCTGTTGTCCCGGGAACAGCACGCCGTACAGGGCTGGGGTGGCGGGAAGAATGGCGTCAACAAGGCAAGGTAGCTAAACCGGGCGTTTTTGTACTACCCTAATGTATTGAATTTCAATGTGGGTCAAACAATCCGACCGATCGACCGACCGACCGATTGACCTGTCCCCCCACCGACGCAATGACCGACAGAACGACTGACTGGCCGACCAACATAGCTAGCAACTACAAAAGCACAACACAAGAAAACAAACAAACAAACAAACAAACAAACAAAAAATAAAACAAGCAAAACATATTATCAGTATTTTTGCAATGGGTTCATTAATGTTATTGTGTCGATACGTCCCACTTCTGTCTATACCGGGGCTTCGGTACATGCGAGAGTGAGAGCCAGGGTAAACAAAAGAAGATGGCACGTGCACCCAGGCTATACTTTCTGACTGACAGAAGTACTTTAGATGTGTGAAAACCTACAGTTGATCTGTGTCTGCCAGATGCCGTCCGCCACACCCCACAGCCCGGCGTGCACGAAGAACAGGACGGTCAGGGAAGGGTGCGGTTTCACCGTCAACATCTCAATCATCAGGGCCAGGTTCAGCACGGCGGCTGTACCGAAAAGGACCTGTCTGGAACCAGAAAACAAAGGCAAGTTGTTTGAATTTTTACATGAACAACTCGCCTTAAACATAGTTTTTGCATATTTATAGCTATCAAAAATCTATCAATTGGTTTGTCCATCAGGTTTACTACAGAAGCCTAGCTCTTTCTAATTCAAATACCTTTTGGAAATTACTGTAGAGGAAATTACTGTACTAAAGTTTTGATGTGTATCCCCTTCCCACCATAGCTCAGTTATATAGAAATTAGCAAAGTTTCTTTTCTTGTTTGGGGACAATTTCACCTTGGTATCCATTTCCTCAGCCTGCCCACCAGGAGCGCACTGATGGCGTCACACACGCCGAAACAGATCATGACCCAGCCGATCCAGTGGATACCCAGGGTACAGCCCACAAACGCCTGTGTTAAGAGAGATAAGAAAAGCAGACATTTGTTAGTTTCAAAATACTGCACATCTAGGAGATAACGTGGTACCTACTTATTAAATAACAATACTTGTTTGTAGATAGCAGGGATAGCACATAGTCACATATGATAATACAATTATACAATGTTATGAACCGAAAGAGGTGCTCTTTTTGGCACATACTTTATAGTGAAGAGTATGGCTGCTGTAAAGTACATAAACTCTAATGGTTCTATATTTAACGCCCTATGAAAGTCTCATGTATTACCTGTGTAAAGATGGCGACATTAACACCCTGTTCCATGGTGCCGTACATGATGAGCGGGATGAGCAGCATCATCCTCTTCTCCCGAAACATGAACTTCCACGCAGCCAGGAACCTCTCACAGAGATGTCTGCAGTCAGGTGACGTCTCATCTTCACCATCCTCACTGCCACCAGCCTGCCCATCGTGTGTATGTGATGGATCGTCGCCTCCTCCGCACGGTTTGCATGTCTTCAAGCACGAGAAGAGTCCCTTCCCCGCCTCCTTATCGGCAAACAGAGCCATCAGTAGTACAGCTAGGATACCGCAGGCCAGGTAGATGCTGATGAGAGTCACGCGCAGACTGTAGGGCGGTATGACGAGGTTTCCCCCGCCGCCCCCAGGACAGTTGGCCGCGCCGCAGGACGAGACGTTAGCCGCGGATGGAGCGCCCTGGTCCGCCGCTCCTTGCTGCAGGACGAGGGAGGAGATCAGGTTCCCCCAGACCTGAGACGTCTGGAAGATGCAGAAGAAGATACCGAAGAACATGGAGATAGCGGCTGCCTTGTCCTGACCAGTCACCGCAGCGTAGCGGGTAGCCAGCCGTGTCAGGTACGCCCCGTTGGCGGCCCAAAGGCAGGCTGCCCCCACCCCGAGGAGAATTGATGCGGGAATCACGGTGTAAAACTCGGACCAGTAGTTCGCAATAGTGAAGATCATATACGTGACCATGGACCCGGTGATGGTCCACTTCAGTCCCAGGTACCGCATGGCTACGGGAGCGAGGAACGGGCCGGCGGGGATGAGGGTTCCGTAGATGACGGCGAGAGATGTCAGGCCGAGGTTGCGGGCTCTGTTGATGCTGCTCTGGAGGTTCTGCAGCGACTGGTACGCAGTGAAGAGGAGAAGGAAGCCGAAACACTGAACGAGGAGGTTGATTATGATCCGCCTTTTGGTTGCCGATACGTCGTCTGGAGACAGTGCCAAGGTTTTGATATCATGACTGTCCTCTTGAGCATCTGCATCCAGAGGCACGGGCTGCAGTTCTCCCCCTGTCGGGGAGAGGGCGGTAGACATTTTGGTGAGGTGATTGGCAGAAAGCGCAGGGATTTCTGGAGGCGAATCACTGGCGAAGGACGCCTTCCTGGTCATTGTAAGATCAGAGAGATCTAAAGCACCATTGCAGACACCTAGAGGCGGAATAGATTGCACTTAGATGATAGAAATCACTTATGTTTTCTCGTTGATGATTGGGCCTCTTGTTTATTACTGATTGCACACAGGTTCATTTCATTTCATTTATTTATTTTACCAGCAGAATACACTCAGGCCAGGTTACATAAAAAAACTGTTTTTCAGGTAGTGCTGGGCATACAATACAAATAGTTATTCATCACCATTGATAATAAACTTCAGCAGCCGTACCCATTATAGACTCAATAACCACAAGCGTAGCTCTTACAAAACAAAATTCCAACACATTGCACGGTCTCTATTTGTCGCCACTTTTGTTGTTGTAGCATATCCGTGTACTTTCTTATCAGTTAGTCTCTGTTTACACTGCATATGTGTGGGCTCTGAGAGGTTATAGACTTCGAAATTCACAAGCACTGGACATTTTATGACGCCGCAAGCGATCGATAGTTTCCTCCGACATTGTTTACTTATATCAGCTCATCAAAGATAGTACAAAAACCACAAGAGTCATGCAAATGCATAAAAGTCATACAAGTGTGCCGTCAGCATCGTTCTGGAAGAAACGTAAACATTGCCTTGCAATAGTTCTACGATATGTAGTTCCTTTGATTGGAATACTTCTATAAAGAACGAAGATGATGTGGATAGATTAGTAAACAGAATGGTCATCTTCAGGCTTAGGAGCAACTTTTCAAGAGTGTACCATTGGAAAATGTCTTTTCAGTTTTATCTTGTCAATGCAAGTTGAAACGTCACCAACCTTCAAGGTGTTGTCTCTTCTTCCCCATGCTTCTTCGATGGATGGTATTCCGCTGAGAAAAAGTCTAAAACTCGCAGGTTGCCGAGAAAGATTTATTGTACAAGTGTTGTCATCCGCGGTGCCTTTTGTGTTTGTCACCCCCGGTGTGCCCCCAGAGGTCAGGTAGGGTTTAAGCGGTGGTACCGCCGCGAAAGGTGCGCTGAGACGATAATAAGTAACTCATTGGCTAACAGGTATACAATGAGATGCCTACACAAAAGTTTGGCTCGAAGTTGATGAGTGCTTGCAGAAAAAGGGAGGTGTGTTGCCACATGCACATAACTATCTGCAGTTTTTCAGTCGTATGATTAGATTGTGATGTGCTGGCCATGTATATAGATAGTGACATATCAAGTGACAGTCCCCTCCCCCAAACTCATTGTTGGAGGAAAATTAAAGGAATTGTGTGAAGTCCTAGCGGGTTTTGTCCTCCTCCTACTGACTCATGCGGATATGAAATGCATTGCAGCTGATTTAGCCAGGAACACTTAAGAACTCCCGATTTGGGTATACACTGCTGAAATCCAGTAGGATCAAACTTCGCTTTCTTTATGGATACTTAAAGGCATTCAAATCCAAGATGCAGTAAAAGGTCACTTGGGGTGATCGCAATTGTTTTCAGTATTAGAGTGCAAAAAATGAAACAAACAAAACAGTGCACATTTCTATTCTGTATTCAAATCAGGGAAACATGGGTATCCAATGTAAAACAATAAACTATACGGTGAGAAAATTAATAGGATTAAGATTTGGGAATCACCTACGCTTCACGCCTTTATTCTCATTTTATGATAACTAGAAATCTGAATGCATTGATCATCAAATATTATAATCTTCCACCTCCTTATTTACAACAATATTGCAATTGAATACAATCAAAATGTATCATTTACAAAGTGTGATATAGCTCTCATCATTAAGCTAACAGGTGGTAAAGAGAATGATAGCAATCGTCGATATATCAAATCATGAAAAGCTTAAACTTTTAGTACATGTTTACAAAATACTTAACATGGTTTATTCAACATCAAAATAGTGCCATTCCAAATATATTGATGTGAGAAAGTGAATGTCTTCTACTCATTGATCATCACCATGCACACAAATCAACATTTGCTCTGTGATAGACTTATTCATATATCACTTTTTCATTAAAGGCTTGATTTCATTTAGTAACTGTTCACAGTTCACAAAAATACACTTTATAAGGTCTATTAAATCCCAAATTGATACCATACCAAATACAAGACATGCGACTGTCTTCTGCTCATAGATCCTTACTACCATTTCAGGTCATTTGTGCAGAAGCTAATGATATGAAATAGATAGAACTGTCCATGGAACTGTGAAAGGAGTAAATCTACTACGTTTACTCGCGAATGTAACCTTTAAAATTTCTTGACTGTTCTGTACCATATGCAGGAAAGCAGTAGACTGGGTGCCTTCCTCCGTAGTTTCCACCGGCTTCCTGTCGCTGGTATCCAACGACATTAGGAGAGCCGACGGAAACTATGCCAAGGGTCTGTGCGGCTGCCATTCGGCGCCACAAGGTGACCTCAATACGACTTTCCCCAACCGAAGTTAGGTACCCATTCACACCTGGGTGGAGTGAGGAAAGTCGTGTAAAGTGCCTTTCCCAAGGGCACAACGTCGGGGCGCATGTTCAGACATGCCCCGGGTACGACTCGGAATCGAACCCGGGTCTCCCCGGTTCATAGTCGATTGCTCTAACCACTACACCACCCGACGCCACATCTTGTGAACAAGTCAACGGATCAAAGTAGTTTGAACACGTATGAAAAAAGATTACGGAAGATTCAACCTGGTCCGATACACCAATTTACAGTTTTTCGATCTTCAAGATCTCTCAACTACTTTTTCATTTCATAAAAACAGCATTTTTTCCTATTTATACTTGCTGACAGCGATGATTAAGAACCTTTCCCCGACCCCCAACCAACCAAGGTTGGCTGAAGTTCGGGTGCAGTCTGACTAGATGTGGGCCACCCCTACCATTCTATACGAATTGAACCGACATTGAGTTAAATTTGACCATTGCTGACCTATTCTTAAACACTAGCCAACTACCTGCCAACCATGACCGAAACATTCCGCCTAAATGTTTTAAACATTTTGAAACATTCTGCTGGCAAAGTCGAACAGTAGCCGACCTCGACGAACAACAGCCAACCAAAGCCGACCTTACTTCCGACCTACTCCCAACCATGGCTGGAGGGGGTTCGGTAGTGTTCTGGAGAACATATTCAACAATGTGTGGCAGGAGCTTAAGAAAAATTATAGTTCCAATTAATCAGCAAACCGGCTTACAAATTTGTTCACCCGCTCACCATGTTCACTGCAGCGTAGAGCTGATCCTCATCGTCTTCGAACACATCATATTTGATCAGCCAATCTTTCAACAAATTCCTCACCCCTTCTGGCCCTACTATACCTCTGCTCTCTAAGTCATCAGCGCTGTCCACAAGCTCCGTGAAGAGGATGTTGGCGGGGTCGATGTTTAGATGCTTCACGTAGTCCTCCCTGTAAGCATCTGTAGTCTCCTTGTCCTAACAAGTAATAGGTTCAAGGGTTATCTTGTGTAGAAGCTATCCGCCGTACATGTTTCCAGTCTGACAAAGAGGAACAATACTCAAACGTGTCGATTCTTAACTGGTGGTCGGTATGTAGCTCTAGTACCATTCATGGTAATGCATGTTATCTGGTTACGATGGTACGGCAATGTCAAAACGAAATGGAAAGTACGGGGAAGTACATATTGATGCATACCTTAAGTGCTACCTTGTACAGGCCACAGTGGCTGATGCAAAGGAGAATGGTACAGTTAAAACGGCCCGCCAGGACACGAGCTTTCTCCAGCTGTGTGACGTGATCCGTGCTGGCGTCCCCTTGAAACGGCATGACGAGGATGAGGATGCTCGACAGCCCCCCGCAGCTGTTAGCCAGGTTGGCAACTTGTTTGTCGATTGCTGTCGTGCCTGGGAAGTCTATGATCTAAACAAACAATGCACAAATTTGCGCCTTGATGAATCAAGAATCAAACAAGTAAACTATTCAAATATGATCGTTTCAAATATTGCAAGACTTCTTACCACCATTCTATCCGTTCCCCTTGCCTTGTAAAGCCTTGGGACTGTGGTATGAACTCTGTACCCCTTCTCCGGTACGGCTACATCCCATACCTTCTCGATGAGCGTGGATTTACCAGCATTCTGTGGTCCAAACAGGCCAACGAAACAGGACCTTCGCAGGTGTTGGCGAATCTCAAACAGGTCACAAGCCATCTGACAGCGACGCAGAGCCTCTTTCTGTGACTTTTTTGTTGCATTTTGCAGCTTCTTGGAACCTTTGAATGGTTTATGTTTCAATATCTCATCTGTATCTTTGTTCAGAAACTCGAGACCCTAAATACAGCAAAAGCACATAGCAACAAAGTGTGTTAGAATCCTAAATTAGCTGTGACTGTCAGAAAGATAACCAACAGAGCAGTGGAAAGTCATGATGTACTAATATTTGCTACTTGCTTCTGTTATTAACGCATGGTGGCATTGAAAAGGTGCACTTAGGTGCACCTGTTCCACAATGCCCAATGCCTCCATGTATATTATGTATGTGGTCAATCGTAATAAATAAATAAACGCTAGTGAGAAACCGCAAAACAAAAGTAACAAGCTAATTACATAATTGAAGATCCTTTATCTATCTTACGGTTAACATGCAAATAGGCATAAAATGAATATAAATGATTTTGCCACCTCGTATCGCTACTTTGAGTAGACTTTGACTTGATGCGCATTTAGAGAGTTATGGCCTTTGTTAGAAATTATATCGCCGTAAACAAAAGCTAACCTTGTATTTCTTGTACAGGGCGCGTTCCAAGTTATACACCGTTCCATCATCGGTGCCGCAGCTCACTTCCCGCTTGTTCGGTGGTTCTGGGAGTTCCTGTATCAGCATTCTAAAAGTCATAAGGGTAACAAATTTCCTCGTATTAATCCATATCGTCGAAACTTCGTGCTGATATACCTGTCCCTATTGTCCTCTCTACTTTGGGAAAGACTAAAACTCTTACATTAACATGCATTAATATATGCAAATAACTTGATCAATGTCTAACCTGAGGACAGCTTGGTAGTTTTGCTCTCCCTTACTGAAGTACCAAATAGCAGCACCGACAGCGGCACCAGCCGCACCGACAGCACCGGCAGCAGCGACACCACCGGCGGCACCGGAAGCACCGGCAGCGACAGCGGCACCGGCAACACCGGCAGGGCCGGCAGCGGCACCACCGGCAGCAGCGGCACCGGCAACGGCAGCGGCACCGCCTGCCTCACCGGCAGCAGCTGCCGCTATAAAGGGTCCAGGGGCAGCGACAGCGGCACCCGCTGATCCAACCATAAGGACAGCTCCTCCTGTAGCTGGATCATTAAGATGTACATGTATAAACATTGTCTATTGCTTGTCAGTGGAGTGGACATGTCAATCGTAGAAACACTTTTATCGCAAATACATTCTATGCAGCTCTGTGTTATAAACGAAAAGCCAACGTTTAGCCATACTGATTAAGTATAAAGGGAATCCATTAAATGCCATGAGCGGGAAGAGAAGTCAATTTTGGTGTGATATCTCAAGAACTCATTTATGCAAAGCATTTGTTCTGAGGCAAAAAAAATGTCATAGCCTGACCGACAGAGAATACGGCATTCTCTGTAGGACATGCCGTCATTACCTGCAACAACAACACAAGCAATGGTCACCAGCCCTTTGAGGGATGTTAGCCATTCTAACAGTGACGAAGGGTACTCCACTTTCAAGTATTGACCGAATTCTTCTAAGATTTCCTTTGCCACTTGGTCCAAGGATTTGGTGTCCAGGTCGTTTAGTGTCCTTGCTTTGTGAATTATGTCACGAAGCCTCACCACGTCTTTCCCTATAAATAAACGTAATAAATTATAGACACCATATTCAAACAGTTTATATGCTCTGAGTCTTCAAATACCCGTTGTATCTTTGAAAAGCTATTTAGCCTATCAAATGTTTTTAAAACTGATGTAAGGATGGTGCGCGTCTTTTTATTAAATGTTCAGTACGTACGTACTTATTTTTAAGAGAATTCTCCGGCTACGCATTGGGTCTGTTCTATAGTTCCCTATAAATCTGTGCGAAGAATATGTTTTGAAGATATCGAAAAAGTGTTTCAGTTCTACTGCTAATAGCAAGTATGGTTTGGAGCAATATGACAACATGACACAAAGATGGTAAGATGTAAGTACTTACCTTCCCTCACTAATTTCCTCTGACCATCCAGACGATTTAGAAGCTTCAATACAACATTTGACTCCATCGCAACCTTTCTGTTTGATGCCAGCAAGACATTGGACAGACTTTGCCTAATAGCTTTGACGAGGACGGCTGGTTTCAGGTGGTCAACAGAAGATTCCGACAGTGTTAGGCCTCTTGCTTCCTGAATTATGACACAGTACAGGAATCCTTCGACTTGTAAGATATTGACTTTGGTTAGAATAGCAACTTCAAATGGCTAAACAGTACTTGCAATTACATTTGGAGACTGCGCTGTGATGCCATGGTAGGAATGAATATGCACTATATCATGCCCAATGTAGGCTATCGTGAAAGGGCATTGGGAAGGTGAAAATTAATGTTCAGTGCGTGTGACAAAAGTAAAAATTATCATGATCACAGCGATAGGATCAGTCGATTAGTTGTTTCCCATACTTGCTTTATTTGACAGACGTCTTCTGTAAAAATTATTCTATAGTGCTCACCAATGAACAAACATGGACCCAATGTACAACAATGTGCAAGCATATAGCGAAACAAACACTTTCTAATGAGACGGACAGCTAGCTTTAGTGGCTTACCTTTATCATCGCCGGTTCGATCTGTATGTCTGTTACATCAAAATGTGTCGTGATGTGGACCTTTGGTACGCCATCGAACGGTATGCCCTCTTCCAGCTCACACTCCAAAGTAACCTCGTCATCATTGACATCCATCTGGATGCTCTTCTGTAGATCAGCAGGGATTCCTTTACCGAAAAAAAGTTGAAAAACCTACATTCTTTGTGTACACATCAACTTTCCCCTGAATAAATGTCACTAATTATCCTGTTTTATATTGACTTGGATCATCTAGAATTGACTATATCACTTTATTTTATCACAACACCAATGCACAGTTCTGTACCTGTGAAAGGAGTTTCCCCCAAAACAAAGAAGTCGAGATGTTTTCCATTAATCCTCATTCGGAGTTTCTTCTGTTTTCGAGAGCCCTCGGGACCTATTGAGTGTAAAAACAAGTCAATGGAAACTAAAGTAAGCAACAACATTTGGTTTGGTTGATGATGCTACCTTGTATGCCGTTAAAAGACTTTCTGTTCCATTGTTTCTTTAACCCTATGTAACATATACAAGTAAAAAGGATACCCATACAAAACGAGTATAGGAACTTACTTAGCACTTATACACTTAAAGTAATCAAGAAATCAGGTTACAGATACTAAAAATGAGTTATCATGATAAGTTAAAGTGACATTTCAAGTTCGATAATTCCTAATCGAGATGCAGGTGATTACATGGCATCATCACTTGGAAACATGTAGTTTTGTATGTTGTGCAACTTGCCTATGATAGTCAAAGAGACAGCTTCGATGGTCAACACAAACGGATTGTACTGCACCACTTCCCCGGCTCTTGCAGCTTCGCGCTTGACAGGAAATTCCGTTCGACCTCCCTGCGATGTAGTCTTGGGGTAGACAGATGCATATTCACTGATCTTGTGCTCATTTAGTTTGCTCACTGGAATAGATACAACACATGGCAGTCATATATGATGTATGATAGCAGGTTTCCAAAGCGCATGTAGCTAATGTTTTGATGACGCAAGATGTATTAAATGGAATTTCAATATACATTTCAAATTGTCTAAAAGATATGATATATATATATATCGTGTGAATACAAGTAGGCAAAATTGCATCCTTAATATATAAATATGCTTATATATAAGTTAAGTTATATATAAATATGCAGAAATTATGAAAGTTTTTATCGGAAAAACTGCTACATTTAATTTAGAAGACACTTACTGGAAAACTCCGATTTCCAAGTCTCTCCCATGGCCTGGAGGACGTCCTCTGCAGCCTCTATGTAGGACACATGCCACTGGTTCTTCTGCCCTTCGCCTGGAGGTCTGTAGTGGGTGATGAGCATGTACCATCCCAGAGGGGTGTACTGCAGGGTGTCATCCAACGCTTTCATGTGACTTCTTACCGACTGGCTGATGTCTTCGAGGTACGTCGGGAGTTGGTCCACCGTAGCGAAGGCTGTAGCCGCGGTGGCAATAGCTTGGCCGCCGATGCTGATGTATGAGAGTGCCTGTAAACTCATCTTTAGAATCGGCAAGGTCCCATTAACGATCCTCTGGACCTTCAATGAACAAATGCAAAGTCAGACATAAACATGCAAGCCATCAGAAAGTCGATCATTTTAGCAACATAGAAAGCAAATGTTGAGTCCGGAAGCATTTTGTCTAATTGTCTTATTGGGTCTTGCTTTAAACACTGTGATATTATAACCTTGATTATATTACCGTAAACGTATGAATTTGTGTTTACCGTTATGTGTTGATGACATACCTTCTTTGTTCCCACCTCTGCAGCGCATTGGAATGCCTCCGCCAACTGAAGCAACCGCGGTACAGGGTCGTTCTGGTTGACTATGGTCAGGAGGTTGTCGGACAACTCGTGCTTTTCTGCGTACTTGCGCATTTCGCGATCACCAAAGAACGGGGCTCCGATAGCGATGGACACGACCTTATTTGTGTCACGACCGCATCTTGTCAGGTCGGCAAGCATGTTGAGGGTGACAATGTGAGCCACTGCACCTCCCATGCTGTGCCCACACACAACGATACGCGCGCAGTCGTCGGCACCCCTACTATACACGTACTTACGCAGAATAGGGTCGACGGGAAAACAGGAGGCCAACTTCAGGAAGCCGGCGTGACACTTCCCGCCCATGGCAGACTCGCCGTGCGTGCCAGCCGACCCCTGCCAGATAGACAGATCTGACAGTATGTCTTCATAGCTTTGTGTTCCTAAAAAGATAATTTTCAATGTGGAAATAACAGAGAAATCATAAACTTTAATTTGCTTTTCAAATCGTATGGACTGAAATAAAAACATATGGACTGGAATAAAAACAATATTTCAACCATACCTATGGTATGGACTGAAATAACAATATACTCCATCCATATCTATGGTATGGACTAAAATATAAATACCTATACCACCTATAATTAAGTATTTGCACCTTAAGCCCGCATTCATAAGGCAAATTCTTATCGTTCATCCTATACGAAATGTCTGCACAATATGTATTCTAAACGGTGTCACAAAACGCAATACATGTACATTGATTAAACTGAAATATTGCAACAGATACGCATAAATCATATACCTGCAAATTAATCTGATTAAATTTCGTATAACCAATGCTTTAACGTATTTGCATCATGGTTGAAATGTGCACACGTGAGTGATGTTCGCAGAGGTATTGTATATGTCAGGGTAGAAGGTCAGAACTTCCACCCTGACATATACTATGTTTGATTAATGATCCTTTGCCTCAGGAATACGTCACAGTTTTCCCCTTCTTTACTACTAATTTCTTACCTCTAAATGCTATGAACAGCTCGTCCTTATCGTCCGTCTCGGCCAGCATGTAGGTCAGTCTCCCGTACCTGGACACGCAGACTTCCCCGAAGTTGTGCAGACAGAGGTTCTCTGGTTTGTTGAGAAACTGTACGACCTTCTCCGGTCCGTCCTGGTAGATGGCCTGACAGCACATCATGGCCCGCTGGATGTCGTCCATGCCGAGTTTGTTGGACAGACAAGGTGGCATGGCCGAGGTTGGCGCTTTCTTAGATTGCCCATCTGTAAATCCATCATTAAATCGTACTGTTCACATAATACCTTACTGCCTTACAGAAAGTTGTACGAGGAGCCCAATTCAAATGATTACATGAAGTAATCTGTGAAGCATTTACCTGACTGGACAGTTGAGAACTCGTACTCAGCCCCCGGCTCCAGGTCCGAGTACGGTTCCTCGGGGCTCCCCTCGGCGAACACGGCTTCCTGTGTGTCCGCGTCCGTTCTCGTCAGGTGCTTCGGAGGCTCCCTCAGCCCGAACACCAGCACAAGTCGGGCCGGTGTGGCATGTTTCAGCTGCAGAACCATGCGTGTTCCGCTGTCAGTGTGCACAAACGTCGCCTTTTCTGTCATGTTCTGGAAAAGGAAGCCAGTAGATTTACATGTCTGGCACTAACAAGGCAGCAGTACACAGTTTTCGCCTTATGAGGATTTCTATAGTAAAGGAGCCCAAAGTGAGACTATTCGACGCTATAAGATTTAGAAGAGAATAAGCTTGTGGAGGGGAAACCTTTTACACGAACGTCACCAAAAACATAACATTTCTTGATAGATGCAATCATGCTAATCAGATCTACATCGTATAAAATCAAATTAGGTTATCATATTCACCCTCAAATGACAATCTTATCTTAACAAACACCAAACAACATTTCATCATACATAGTACAACTAGATTTTCAAGACCTCATACCTTTGGCAAATGATGTTAACTTTTATGGCTGATGATTCATAGATTATTCCCCCTGATTATGCAAATAGATCCTCATTTGCATGACATATCAGTTGATCATATTCCCCACCAAAAGACATCATTCAAACAAATTAAAAATTTTGTTTTTGCACTTGATCATGACCTTTAAAATTTTGATCGCTTTAAAGCATCGATTCATCTGAACACGAACCCTGGTACTGCTCTCAGAAATGATACAATACCAACTTGTCATGGTTCGTGTATATATATATAAAACTCTAACTGTAACCAACCACCCAAAACAATACTAGAATAGAGCGTTCCTTCCCAGATATAGATATTTGCGGTTCAATATGGCGCAGGTAGAAGGGTAACTAACTAGAACAACCGGTTCGCTGTGCATATTTGGCAGCCTAAGGACAACTGTCCTTATTTCAAGGGAACGTCATGTAGAATTCTAGAATGACATATGAATATGACAGTACTTCAACATCGGCCTTTCCTTCAGGTTATCCCAGTTAAAACAACTAAATACTACTTACCACAGATGTGCTATGCCGGAACTGGTTTTCAGTTATTTACCTTATTTGCCTCACCTAGCAAAACCCTGGGGGCTGGTCGTTTTCGTCGATGAGGAGGGTCTAGTATAGTAGGGAGAATGGATATGCTGATCTATGGACTGGCAACTTCTGCTAAACGCCATCCTGCAGTTTTCGACATACCTCTGGCTTCTCGTATCGTTGGACTATTAACTAAGGCAATGCTGCTCACTTGTAAATGAAAACGAGAAATCCCCAACCAAAAACTTTCTGCTTGAAAGGACTGCAATGTATTTTGTATGGCATTGCATAGCCGCGATCCGAGGTCTTGGTGTGTGCACTCAATCGAGACGCCTGGTGTTGACGTTATCTTTGTGTATGGAAGTGCAGACTGTAAGTAGCTCCCGACCTCCAAAGCCATTGAAAACTGAATCAGCTCTGTAAAACGTCTGCCAGTCTCATATTACACGCCTTTCTTCATCGTTTGCGCCCGTTGATATAACATTCCCACCAACTTATTCCACTGCACTTCGTGTGTGTTTCCGCAACTTTCTGCTCAGCATAACTTCATAACGCCTTTATAGATTGTGATTATATTTGGTGTGTTGGTAAGTCTTTGGACGTCAAGGGTCAAGTGGTGTGGGGTTGGTCCCCCTATCAGCTCGTTCTGGAACTGCAGGGGACTTTCTGGCAAAATCTTTGAAAGCCGATAAGTACAGGTAGGAACAACATATTTTCATCATTTTTGGTACGAAGATAGCTGAGAGAGATGTACATCATGAACGAAATGTAATGGGATAGAAGCATTTACAATCTTCGATGGGATTTCGAACGTCTAAATACATCATGAACATATTACCTGGATAGGCAAGGAACGTCTGTATGTGAAAAAACACCCTACCCATCGTTACTGCCTTGTTAACTTTCTTTCCTAATTTGTTACTAACTACAGTGCCAGTGATAACAATGCCCTGTATCTGACTATGTTTTAATTTGATCTTTGCACGAGGGGGCGTACACTGGGTCAACACCTATCAGGTATTTACGGAAGGCTACCACCTGACGCTGGTCACGTGTGCTGAACTAGCACAACTCAGCAACCGGACACCTTCTGAGAATACCCTGCACCGAAACCAACTTCTCAGAATCATAGTTTCATAGTCAATGTACCGAAACGTAGTTCTGGGAAGTGTTGGCAACCGACGTATCAGCCTTTTAACCATGAAATCTGTGCAAGATTTTCTTTAATTTCGTGAGTGCCATTTTGAAGTTTTCACGATATCGCACACAGAAAAACGATTTCTCCTAGCCTATAGAAACGAGGTAAGGTTACCACTTGTATATACTATGCTTTCTCCTCTATGTGTAATGTTTTTTTTCTTCTTTTGAGCTTTCTACAACAATCCTGTAATCGACCAGCCATGTCGACCTAATAATATTCCTGTAAAGGACCGGTGACATACATCAAACGTGCAGAACTGAGGGCATTGTTGGGACAATCTGCTCGTGTAACGTTACGTGCAATACAAAGTACAGCACAGTCATTGTCTTGCTACGGACAATCCTGTATAAGATCCGTGTCGGTGGTGCTTCCTACAGCCTGTTTGACAGTAGAGCGACTGCCTACGACAAATAAGACAACACCAATATCTAGTTTTCAACGCCTATCTTACATTACCATGCATCCGCCATGTTGCATCTATATAGGCGACTACGGAAATCAGATGTTTAATGTTACATTCCCTGCATGACCCCTCACCTTTGACCGTACACATGACTTGCCTGGGTTGTGCCGTAGCCATGTAAATCTACTTCCTTGATGTGATACTGGTTTCATTTTCCAGAACATGACAGAAAAGGCGACGTTTGTGCACACTGGCAGCGGAACGCGGAGGGTTCTGCAGCTGAAACATGCCACACCGGCCCGACTTGTGCTGGTGTTCGGGCTGAGGGAGCCTCCGCAGCTGCTGACGAGAGCGGACACGCAGGACGTCGTGTTCGCCGAGGGGAGCCCCGAGGAACCGTACTCTGACCTGGAGCCGGGGGCCGAGTACGAGTTCTCAGCTGCCCAGTCAGGTAAATGCGTCACAAATTGCTGCATGTAGTCATTTGATTAAAGCTAGTAGTGACAGTCTTACAATTCATGCTATCGTTGGCCATCGATATTTCGTGTACAAAAGGCCATATTTGACGAAAGTACGTTGCGTTGCAGGGGACTATAGAATGCTTAAAAACTTACTATCGTTGCTCGTTGTGGATATAACTCAGCTGCAAGGCTGCATAAGCCTGTCTTGTCCCTCGATCTGGCTATCAGTTAGGCCAAACAGCCTCATCCTTGGTGCTGACTGGCCATTCATAATCATGATCATAATTCACAATCACTGATTGAAGAACACGGATCATGAAATAAAATAGACGCCTTCTCATTTTCAGTGGCTTTTATACGTCCTTCATGTCAAAGATTTAGTTATCAAAAACGGAATGATTTTTTTTTTTGGTTTTCATCCGTTTTGTTTTCTTTATATGCTTGGTATAAATCGAAGTTCACAGTTTCACTTCCGTCTTTTAAGCTAATGGCCACGTTAATATCCTGTATTGTGAATTATGATTGTGACATCTCATAGTGTAGATCCTCGGACCTATGGTGTGATAATCTTACCTGTTACACAGTGGCAGCCAATGTGACAATTCCCACCTCTAAACCAAAGAACCTGCGGCTAGCGGACATCCAGCGAGCATTGGTGTGCTGTCAGGCCGTGTATGAGAAGACACCAGACGCCGTACAAGAGTTCCTGACAAAAGAACTGGAGAGCCATGACTTCTGCAGTACTTCTGTATCCTGCTATGGGCGTGTGTCGTATATGGTAGCTGAGACTGAGGCCAAGGATGAAGTCTTCATTGCATTTAGGGGTACGTTACCATCATATAATGTCAAGTCAAATTCACTCAGTATTGTCATATGATATGGTATAAACAGGATAGTTAATATATTATTTTCAGAGCAAAGAAAGCAAGAAAATACTGTCCACTAATGATATATCAATTGAATTTTATATATCATTTCAGGGACGAGCAGCTTCGAGGATGTGATGGCCGACTGTTCCATCTGGCAGCAGCTGGCAGCAGCCGGGCCTGAGGGACGCCAGACTGCAATGGGTGGGCGGTGTCATGCCGGATTCCGTGAGCTGGCCTCCTCTATCCCGGTCGACCCCTTCCTGAAGAAGTACCAGCACCACCGCATAGTTCTGTGTGGACACAGCCTTGGCGGCGCCGTGTCACATATCGTCGCGCTCAACATGCTGGTGGAGCTGAAGAGAAGGGGACTCCGCACTGACAACATCAAGACCATCGCTTTTGGAGCACCGTACTTCGGGGACGAGGGTCTCCGTTCCTACGTGGAGAAGGAGAATCTGTCCGACTGCCTACTAACCGTGGTGAACCAGAAGGACCCGATACCACGCATTCTCCGACTGGCAGAAGCCGTTCAAACCGCTGTGACAACAACATCTGATAAGGTAACTACTAATCTCCAGGCAGGTCATACGGTGGCAAGGCAGTATCCATTGGCCACCTAGGCTAATGGACACTCATCTGGTCAATGTCTACTGCCTTTCCATCGCATGATCGTCTTGGAGATTAGTAACTACAGAAAGTGTACATTTGCTGCATGGAAAGCTGTAGCTACCACTACCAGCATATACACTACCAAAAATGCTTTTTCTTGTTTTTCTTATTTTCTCATGGGAAGAAAATTTTTCTTTGGGGGAGAATAATAAGAAAAAAATAAGAAAAAAATAAATTTTCTGTATACCTACATTCTTGCACCAAGAACAATTTTCTCATTTTTCTTGAGTGGAGATAATTTTTCTAAAATAGGCTTCTTTAAATCTTGATTTTTCTTCGGTGAAGAAATATTTCTAGAGGAGATTCTAACTTACAAGATTAGAATTCTTGTAATCTTGAAATTTCTTTAGTAAAGACAATATTTCTAGGGAAGGTTCTAAGTTACAAGATTAAAATTCTTTTAATCTTAAAATTCCCTCAGAATTAGTTAAATTTTCTTATTTAATCTCCATGGAAGATTTCTTTCTTACCTGATATCAAAGTGGTCAGATTTAAGATTTTTTTCTTGTGTTTGTCAAAAAAATTTCTAGTTCATGTTACCGAGAATGATTGAAAAGGGCCATTCTTGTTTTTCTTAGCAATGTTTAAGAAAATACAAGAATGGTTCTTGTCTTTCTTGGGAAACACTGATTGAAAAAGCAAGAAATTTGATTATCGAAATCTATTATTAGAATAAAGCTCTGCTTAGTGTTTCTTTCTTAAGGTTTCTTGTTTTTCTTGACTAGAAAGCTTAAGAAAGATCATTCTTGTTTTTCTTGGCAACATTTAAGAAAATACAAGTCTTAGAATTAAGTTCTTATCTTTCTTGACAAATACTGATAGGAAAAAAAAAAACAAGAAAGTCTAATATAAAATTGATCTTTGATTAGGCTGAAGATATGGCTAGTATTATATTCTTAAACATTCTTGATTTTCTTCCCTAGAAAGTTTAAGAAAGACCATTCTTGTTTTTCTTAGCGACATTTAAGAAAATACCAGAAAGTTTAAGAAAGATGATTCTTATTTTGCCTGGTAATGTTCAAGATGATGTAAGAACTTTTTTCTAGTTTTTTCTTGTCATGTGACCTTTTCTAAACCCCTGATTGGTTGATTCAAATCCCAGAATGCAGTTAGGGGGTTTTGAACATAAGTCAGATGTGGGAGCCGCGCTGGTTACTTATTTTTGTCAGTTACTGACTCATGTCAGATTTAAAGTCAAAATGAAATCAAAAAGGACCTTGTGTACATGTGAAGCAATGGTGATCGTGGTCAGCTTGCTGAAGAAACCAACTTTGCAACAGAAAAAGCATGAAACCAAACAGATTGAAGGTAAGTGCGCCCCCCTCCCCACCTATAAGATCTGTTGACATTGTTTTTAGACTTCATAGCCCAAATATTGTTACAACGCCATTGGGGTTGATTTCAAAGTCAAATCATATATCTCTGGTGTATTGTATAGTAAAGTTTATTACAGTGCTTTATGATATAATTCTAAATTGTTTACTCCAAGTAATAAAAATAGTATTTTAGCATCCTCTTTTGACTTGTTGCCTTCAGTGCTCGCATGCAAACTAACACAGGTCTTTCTTGTTGTTTTTCAGGTTTCCAAAGGGTGTGACTTTGCCAATTCTATAATGCGAAAACTGCAGTTTTTGCTGAATATGCTTCTGATCAGAATGTAATACGATCTGTATTCTGAAATCATAATGGCTTGTTAGTTACATCGTATAATATTTTGAAAGTTACTGTTAAACTGTTTCCATTCCAAGAATGTTGATGGACTGATTTTATATTTTTAATTAGATACATTGTACAAAAATCAATGTGATAATAAACATCTCTATACTGTCCAAATGCTTTTCAAAATAACATTTTGTTGCTATACATTATTGTCTGTTTTATATTTAGGTAGCACTATATACATTGTATTTCTTTTCTTGTGGGCAGAATGGTTTTCTTGCTACAAGAACAGAGTCAGCTCTTATTTCAAGTAAATCTTTCCTTGTGTACAGAATGGTTTTCTTGCCACAAGAACAGTTAGATGTTAGTTCAAGAAGTCTTTTCTTGTGGGGAGAATGGTTTTCTTCCTACAAGAACAGTTAGATCTTAGTTCAAGAAATATTTCTTTGCGTGGAGAATGGTTTTCTTGCCACAAGAAGAGTTAGATAATAGTTCAAGAAACCTTTTCTTGTGGGGAGAATGGTTTTCTTGCTACAAGAACAGTTAGCTCTTAGTTCAAGAAATCTTTTCTTGTGTACAGAATGGTTTTCTTGCCATAAGAAGAGTTAGATCTTAGTTCAAGAAATCTCTTCTTGTGGGCAGAATGGTTTTCTTGCTACAAGAACAGTTAGCTCTTAGTTCAAGAAATCTTTTCTTGTGGGGAGAATATTTTTCTTGCTACAAGAAGAGTTAGATCTTAGTTCAAGAAATCTTTTCTTGTGTACAGAATGGTTTTCTTGCCATAAGAAGAGTTAGCTCTTAGTTCAAGAAATCTCTTCTTGTGGGCAGAATGGTTTTCTTGCTACAAGCACAGTTAGCTCATAGTTCAAGAAATCTTTTCTTGTGTACAGAATGGTTTTCTTGCCACAAGAACAGTTAGATGTTAGTTCAAGAAGTCTTTTCTTGTGGGGAGAATGGTTTTCTTACTACAAGAACAGTTAGATCTTAGTTCAAGAAATATTTCCTTGCGTGGAGAATGGTTTTCTTGCCACAAGAAGAGTTAGATAATAGTTCAAGAAACCTTTTCTTGTGGGGAGAATGGTTTTCTTGCTACAAGAAGAGTTAGATCATAGTTCAAGAAATCTTTTCTTGTGTACAGAATGGTTTTCTTGCCATAAGAAGAGTTAGATCTTAGTTCAAGAAATCTTTTCTTGTGGGCAGAATGGTTTTCTTGCTACAAGAACAGAGTCAGCTCTTATTTCAAGAAATCTTTTCTTGTGTACAGAATGGTTTTCTTGCTACAAGAACAGTTAGCTCTTAGTTCAAGAAATCTCTTCTTGAATGGTACTGGTTTTCTTGCTACAAGCACAGTTAGCTCATAGTTCAAGAAATCTTTCCTTGTGTACAGAATGGTTTTCTTGCCACAAGAACAGTTAGATGTTAGTTCAAGAAGTCTTTTCTTGTGGGGAGAATGGTTTTCTTCCTACAAGAACAGTTAGATCTTAGTTCAAGAAATATTTCTTTGCGTGGAGAATGGTTTTCTTGCCACAAGAAGAGTTAGATAATAGTTCAAGAAACCTTTTCTTGTGGGGAGAATGGTTTTCTTGCTACAAGAACAGTTAGCTCATAGTTCAAGAAATCTTTTCTTGTGTACAGAATGGTTTTCTTGCCATAAGAAGAGTTAGATCTTAGTTCAAGAAATCTCTTCTTGTGGGCAGAATGGTTTTCTTGCTACAAGAACAGTTAGCTCTTAGTTCAAGAAATCTTTTCTTGTGGGGAGAATATTTTTCTTGCTACAAGAAGAGTTAGATCTTAGTTCAAGAAATCTTTTCTTGTGTACAGAATTGTTTTCTAGAAAACTTAGAAATTCTTACTGCAAGAATAATATTCTAAGGATATTTAGTTCAAGATACATAAGAAAAGAAATCTTACCACAAGAAAAATATGCTAAAATGCAGTTTCTTGAAATTCTTGTCTCATGGACAAGATTTTTTTCTTGGGTGAAGAATAATTTTCTCAGTGGAAGAAAAGTTTTCTTCTCTGAAGAAAAACAAGATTGGCATTTTTGGTAGTGTAGTACTTGTATATGACTCAGCTAGTGCTTCTGATAACCAAATCATAGTAATAAGTTTAACTTAATAATTGTTCAACCTGTATTCTCGTGTCATTGCCATGTCTGTACAGGTGAGGAAGTTCGTCAAAGACGTAAGGCCATTGCTCACCCCAGTACTGAAGATAGCGTCCTCGGGAGTTGGCGGCCCTGTCGTTGCGGGTGTCGCTGCTGCAGCTGGCACCGTTTTGGATCAGCTTCCCCGTGCCATGGATGAACTGGACGGGCTGATACGGGAACAGAACGTTACGTTACAGGAGTTGAACTCCATCTACCGACCTGTAGGGTGGTACATGTTCATCACGTGCCATGAGGCTCCCGGCAGTTTCCGCACAACATGGAAGGAAGGCTATACACGAGAGGAACGTCAGATCAACAGGTTCATAACAGACAGTGGACGCCTCACTCGTGAGTACTTTGGAAATACACAAAGCATTTGCATGTCGTGTTCGGTAATTACATGTAGGCATGGTTATGCATCATGTTCCTGGATGGTTTCTACTCATCTTAAAAGCCCTGTCTACTGGTCAAGGTACTAAACATTGGCATATAGATGTAGAAAGAACTTAATATATAGAAAATTTACTTTGCATATAACATGCAACACTATGCACATAGCACAATTTGACGTTATACATTTTGCTTCTCTTTTTCCTTCAGCGGAGATGATACACGAACACAAGGCTGTGTGCTATGCAACTGCCTTTTACAATGTCTCAACCAGAAAGGAGTACGACACAGTCCTCACACAAGCTCCAGTCTGCGATGTAGTTGACAGCTTTGCCCCCGAGGTATGGATTCAACGGAACATCTCCATGGAAACAGCCTTTCCACCACACGTCAACAAAGTTTCCCTTGTCAGTATTGGTACGTGAGTCTTAATATACTTTTGGATACAATGAATTGGGGTGGCTGCACTACTGGTAGAATTGAACACTGAATATTGTGACAAACCTTTCTGATCAATTTACTATTTACTTTCCCGGTGTCAAGTGTGAAAAATAGTTGAAGCAATTCATGAGAATACTTTGACTGAAGTAAACCCATTTCTTTGGTTCTCTTAGCAAGCCTGGAAGGTGATAAGGATAATGGGAAGTTGTTGGTGACTATTGATGGTGAAAACCTAGACTTCTTCATCCTCCCATCGGAAGATCCTTTCACAGGTAAATATCACTTGCGTATAATGTATTGTTGACTCTATTATAATGTGTGGCATAAATGATGCTGTCACAAATAAATGGACAATAAAACATGAAGCAGAGATACGTGATACATGTTTGACCTGACGAGCCTTTTTAATCAATACAACACTTAATACAATACCACAATCAAAAGGAGCAGACTATTTTGCCTGAAGAAAATAAAAGGATAGATGATGATGATGACAACATAATCATCTCACTCGTTTATTGTTCAGGTATTCCGTATGACAAGACAAGAAGGGAACCGGTCACTGTGAACTTCAAAAGCTCCCGGCAAGTTCTCTTGGAGTGTTACCTTACTGATGGGGCATTCGACCCTTTTCCCACCATCACGGTTAGAACTCACTTTGAGGAAATCCAGCATCATACCACGAAAGAAGAAGTCAAGGTAATGTTTATTGTATAAGTGTCAACCTACATTATATGATCTGTTGGATTCCATTCAAGTTGACAAAGTATATTAAGCACTTTACATTGTGTACGTTACAGGAACTGAAGGGCTGTACACTGGGTCAGCTAGCCGTTGGGCAGTTGAGGCCAGAACTCCTCATCAAGGCAACACAGCGTTGCTTGGCAACAGTGATGATGATGCCGGAATCCCGCCGACAAAAGGAACTTAGGAGTAACGCCATGATGTCGTACCTGGACAAGCTTGATAAGGGTAGACATGCCGTCAGAAATGGTTAGTTATTGGACAAGCCAAGTTATTCATTAAGGTGGACGTTAAAATTAGCCACATTCCTTCAGTCTCTTTCTAATCGTCTTGTTTCTATTTTCTTACCTTTGTTAGTGTTCAAAGAAAGATTTTCTTGCCCTGTACATGTTTAGGTAAAAACCCAGAACTATTCGACATGGTGGCAGCTGCTTTATCTGGTGGCCTAGCGGACCTTCAGGATGAGAAGCTGGGACCGGTGGTGGGTGAAATTGTGGCCGAAGTCGGGAACCATCTAAAGGTGACGTACCCTATGGGTCTTAAGGATTGGGTGCTGGGAACGCTGCTCGGGCTTACAGCGGTGGCTGGTGTGGTAGTCACAGGTAAGACTTGTCTTCAAGTTGAAAGAAATCCTTCCCACTTCAATTTCTATAGCCCGTTCGCAACACAGGCAAATACAGTAGTAAATAGCATGTGTACATGCTCGTGTGAAAACCTTTTTCAGTCGCTGACTATAGACTCTTTTCTTTTCTCAACCAAGGTGGAGCTGGTGCTGCTTACATTGGTGCCTTGGCGATCAGTATGACGGGAGGGGAGGCTATAGCTGCGGCCGTCGCTGGTCTCCTAGCGTCCGGAGCCAGCATTTTCAGCAACATGAAGTATCAGGAATTTTTCACCAATGTGGAAAGGAATTACAAGGGTGTTCTCAAGTAAGAGCAGGTTGAGAATCAAATGAACTAATTCCACAACTTAGTTTGACTTTCCTTTTCTGAATTTCTGTAAATATAAATCATCCACTGCCCAGTAAATATAATCTGGACATAAGTATGAACATCACTATACCTATACCTTATTGCAGGACTCTGATTGAGGAGCTACCATCTGTGCAGGATGTCAACGAGGAGAACTCAATCCGTGACAGGGCACTGGATGACGATGTGTACAGTCTGGAATCAGCTCTCATGACCAAGTATGAGGTGGGTTACAAATGAAAGTGTTTAGCTTTGTACCAGAGCTTTACACCGGGCCTAGTATGGTTACAACATTGCCTCTATATGCTAATAGGTGTGGTTTCTGCTGATACACGTAGTATTTACATTGTCATTGAGTACAATGATTAATACCTTAAAGAGCATGCTGTTGATGATAATAATGGCAATTATCTATCTCAAACACAGCATTTCATGTGTCTAGAAGGTACTTGACAGTAATGTTTCCTTCTTTCAGATGCTTGGATGTCTTGATAAAGATTTTGACTACATTGCAAAACTTCATCCATTCAAGACTACTTGGGGCAAGAAGCTAGGCACAGCAACTAAGGGGTCCCAACAGGAGGCGGTGAGACGCTGCCAGATGACCTGTGACCTGTTCCGGCTCCGTCAGCTGCTCATGAAGACTTGCTTCGTGGGTCTGATCGGGCCGCAAGATGCAGGCAAGACGACACTCATCAAGACGCTTTGGGGACTGGAGGAGGTGAAAGACATCGGCTTCCAGAAGCACACCAAAACAGCCGTGCTTTACAAGGCGAGGGGCACAGAGAGGATGGTGGTAAGAACTTCAAATCATACATGACTAATACACGTTTAATTTGTACTTTGTAGTCACTTGGAAAGTCCTGACAGGGTATCCAATAGCCATTACAAACGACCCATGCAATTCTATCAACAACGTGTCTATGCTCTTGCAGCAAGGAGATGCATGTGTATGTGTGTATCTACATTTTTGCAGAAATGTATCATCTAAATACTTTCCCATCATCTTGATTTGCAGATTGTAGACTTTCCTGGCACAACCACAGTTGATACTCAGGTAGCCACGCTGGTGAACCACTGTGGGGGACTGGCCAGTTTCTTCATCCTCGTCATGCCGTTCACCGGTGATCCCAGTAAGATAAACATTGACCAACTCAACAAGGTCAAGGCCTTTGGCTGCACCTTCGTGATCTGCATCAACCAATGTGGACGATTTCCTGATGCGTTTAAGGTATGCCGTTATGGTGAAATATTTTATATGGCAGGCATCAAAGGAACTTCACTTTCGAATTCTAATTTGCATGGTTAATGTTTATTAGTTTATTTGTATCAACAACAGTATGACTGGCAGCCGTGACGTACAAGGCTGAATTTCAATGCTTGTTTACAATAACATAAATCATTTAGTAGGGTCATTAATAAGTTAGCATCTACAACGTCATTTCAAACAATTTGGCTCGATCTTTACAATAATACATTGTATAACTCATAATTATCAACACTGAAGTACAATAATGTTGAATCAGTTGGATCACAGAACGCATCCTTACATGTATCGTTTTCTCTTTTCCATCTCAGACCCAGGAAAACACAGACAAGTTCCGTGCCGACTTCTCCGAGGTGCTGGACGTGAAACCTTCGGACATCTTCTTCACCGACTTCGTGTCGTGCAGCACGGAGATGCGCGCCGTGGGGCTGATGGGAGTTGATGACGTCAGGCGGTGGATCAGGGACTGGCTGGTGACGTATGACGTGTTCGAGAAGGACGAGCCTGAGCTGAGCAGGGCTGTCAACGAACAGGCAGCTGGGAAGGGGCTTACATGTAGATTTTCAGATTTAAAGATCTAAAGATTTTCAGATCTAAAGATCAGATTTAAAGATCTAAAGATCAGATTTAAAGATCTAAAGATTTTCAGATCTAAAGTCTTAGATTTTCAGAACTGAGACCTTTCTCGGCTTTCCTGCATATGGAACAGAACAGGCTACAGAAGCTACTTTTGCGAGTAAATGCAGCATATTTACTCCTTTCACAGTTCTATCTCTTCTGTATCATTAGCTTTTGCATAATTGGCCCAAAATGGAACAAATGGTACAAAATAGAATATTACAGAAAATGCTGAGAAGAAGACAATCACGTGTCTTATATCTGGCATGATAATAATTTGAGATTGAATAGACCTAGTAAAGTTATATTTTTGTGAACATTTACTAAATGGAATAAAGGCTATATTGAAAAATTGATATATCACAGAGCAATGTTGATTGCTTTGTATGGTAATGATCGATGAGGAGAAGACAATCACTGTCTGACATTAATGTATTTGGAATGGCATTATTTTGATGTTTAATAAACCATGTTAAGTATTGTGAACATGTACTAAAATGTGAAGCTTTTCATAATGTGATAAATTGACATCAATGATTGATATCATTCTATTTACCAACTGTTAGCTTAAAGAAGAGAGCTATATCACACTCAAAGCAAAAACAGTGTTTTCCTTCTGCGAAGATAATTAAACTTTATTCTGACTATTACACGTGGAATATAACAATGCTGTACATCAAATTATTGGTTACAGTCTGTACTTTGCTTGGAAGTCTATGGTTAACTGTCTAAAGTTATAATATCAGTTTAACTGAAGTTTGCAAGCTTCGTCTGCAACCGGATTTTACGCCGTTCTGGCGTCTTGACTTGCGTTGCGGTCTTTAGACTGGAAGAGGTACTCATGCTCGCAGATTATGAAGTTTTGTGTAGTTTTTGGCAAGCTTTGTTTAGGGGAGTCATTGTGTGTTGTAATTATTATGCCGTTGTATCTTTTGATCAAATGTTGTTGCCATAATGTTATTATGTTTAATTTCTTATCACTTTAAGACTTATACCTTGTAACATAATCCAGCTTGCGAGACATGGCCATTAGATAAGCAGAGGAAATCATTTAAGCAGAGAAAGTCATTTAAGCAGACATTTTGCTAATTCTCTTTGAGTTTGAACTGACTTCTGTTATGGTGTGTATAATGGCGTTTATTTTACACAGTATTTCATTGATGACAGCTTATGAGGTTTTGTGTAGCTTTTGGCAAGCTTTGTTTAGAGGAGGCGTTGTTTGTTGTAATTCTTCTGCCGTTGCAATTGTATCTTTTGATCAAATGCACTCGTTGTCCTCTAGGCCATGATGTTATATTATAATATTCAACAGTTAGACTTACACTTTCGTAATGGCTAATGTAACAGACTATAAAAATAGCAAATGACAGAAATGATGACTATCACAGAACGGTTAAATTTCATCTGTGCCTGTCTTGATGTGCCTTAATTGTTAGGAATATCAAGTAGAAATGACATGTACTAATGTTTACGTATCATACTCAAGCAAGAGTTTGACTTGCACTTGCATCTTGCACTTGCGTAATGAATAAAACACTCGTATAAATCACTACGTGTCTTCTTTTTTACCCTTCCTACAGTATTTATACATGTCATATTGTCAATGTCTAGTCATATAGAGAGGCCTGAGATATATTTGGACAGGATACTGTAATTGGGAATGGTACAACAGAAAGTGTGCATATGGCCTTCTTTAGATATAATTGATGTATTAACTAGTCTCCCTTGTACTCGGGATGTACTTAGACAAATCAGTACAGCAATGCTATTTCACATAAATTCGCATGGTAAGATAAATCCGGGATTTTTAAAAACATGATATTTAGGGATATATATTACTAGATATGAAGCAGTAATACTAGTACTGAAATGCAAACTTATATGTGTAGGAGAACATTGTTTAAAAACGTCGACAACCACGCTTTCGAAGACAGCGAAGTCCTAAATTTTCCGACGCTTTTAGTAGGTGGGAGCGACTGTGGGAGTGGACGTAAACTAACCAGGATGGTACCCAGGCTAGAACAGTCCAATGATTGCGTCATTTCTTACTATACTTACCCCTTATTTCACACCCTCCAAGACTTATGACGTAGGCCCAGGATGACGTTGACAAGAATGACCCTATCGTTCTATTTTAAGCGTTTGTCACCGTAAACTAGTTGTTTTGTGTAACCGGCCATGGATCGTGTATGCCCGAAGGGCTCCATTTCCCTGCAGTGTTTGTACAAGGCTTGTCATGAGGGGTCCTGAATAGTTCACCCATAGAAAGGCGCTGCTCCAGTGCACAGCATATTGGGTTACATACCTGGGCAAACATGTTCATAGTGCGTAAGTGCGAGCTGGTCGGAGTGGAGGACTGAAAATCGTCCTTGTCCACTGCTCAAGTAGTGTCAACAGACGAGGAAGAAGAATTCTCCCAGATTTCAGCTGTCCGTACTAGTAATTAAAGGTAAGTTGGGGACTTGTAAGGATTTTCGATCCGATCTATTGTCACTGTGGGCGTCGTAGATGTCACACACTGCGGCACTGCAGACAAAATATTTGTGCACTCCTTAAGCTTAGGACTGGGTCACTACAAAGTCTACACTTCGGGGAATGATATAGTATAGAGGCTATAAGACATACATACATAAGGGAATAAGGGTGTTTGACAGCCGATGGAGATGAATGAATCATATACGAGGCATTTCATCGGCACACACACACATATATATAATAGTAAATACAGAAGGAATTTATGATCCAAAATATTGACATATTTCCATAAAAGGCACAAAACAAATCTTTCCAATCCATAAACATTCGTCCATCATTAACTGAAGGTTTGACGTGAAAGATAGCTGTTTAGATTATACTGGTGGTAATATACTGAAGAATTGACGGATTAGGTCAGAATTTACGTTACTCGTGATTTCCTCACGACAAAAGATAAGAGGCTAGTCCTGCATGGTTGGTGGTTCTCTATGCAGAAACATAGCTTAAAGTGAACCACGTCGTGGCGAGTAATGCTGGTTTCTCATTGGCACCTGGTAACGGTGTATACAAAGTGTTGTTTGTCCCTCACGACAGCACGGTCTGGTTTTAAACTAAAGACGACGCCGGCAAATCTGTCGACAGGACGTGTCTCTGGGACTCATCCAAGATGGCGTATGTGACGTTGTACGGTAAAATCGACATGCTGTCCGTTCTGTTCCTGGTGTGGACGTCGTCATTGGTACGGTAAACTTCCTTTCTTATGATATTTCTTTGCTTAGTGCCAGTGCGATTGAGCTGGTAGAATATGTGGATTAGAGTGTAGAAACATAGGGTGTGTAAATTTACAGACGATAGTTTTACATCAACTTACTAAGACAATGTAGTCAAAGACTAAACGAACAGGTATGAAATGTCATATGTTACAAATGAAAGACGCAGAATAAAAGTGACCCGCTGTAGTGTTGTCTTTGCGGTGATTTACATGTATTAGTTTTGGGTATATGCCAAACGTTTTTGTCAGAGGTCAGTGGGTTGGGAGGGGTGTGTTGAATGAGGCAGTCATTTACAAATACAAGATACAGGAGCATACATGTAGTCTAACACTCTAAAACAGTGTCGTCATAATAAGGTTGTACATGTAATGTTAGTCATTTCTGGTGTTATGTAGCATTGAAACACGTTAATATGAAAGAGTAAAACAGTTTATGTCTCTTTTTCTCCAGTCGGTTGTTGAAGCATGTCCGAGTCAGTGTGCGTGTGCCGACACCACTGTCAACTGCACCAACCTGCAGCTCCTCACCCTCCCCGCAAACATCCCCACAGACACCGCCGTACTGGACCTGAGCTACAATAACATCTCCGCCCTCCCCCCTGACGCCTTCGCCACTCTTCTCAGTCTCACTGTTCTCGACCTTCAACATAACAACGTCAGGTGTGTATTTGTATGTTAACATGTCTTACTCTTTTTAGATGTATATTTATGTCACTACATCATGGGTACAATATTTTAGGGATGACTGATCACATTTTATTGTTTATCTGTTGATGCTGAAGTAATCAAATTGTATGTACATGTAAACTGCAACACAATTCAGGAATCACTCTATTCAATAAAGTTCTAAGGTCCTAAAGGTGGGATAATGCATGCAGGGCCTACTTGCCAGATGTCACGGCAGGCATGTCTGTACCCAGCGGACCCTGTAATCCGTGTCTCCGGACATGTTGGATGAACAATGGCGTGTGTGTACTTTTGTCCAAAACATAGACTAAGAAGGGTCTGTGGATGTTCTGGGGCATGTAAAGTCATGTCTTTTACTACCGTGCGTACCTACAATGATTGGAAAAATATAGAAAAGATCAATGGATGAAAGGTTGTGAATGTGGGTTGTGCATGGTTGAGCGCCTGCCCGACGTACATGTTAAACCTAACAGTACTAATCACAACATTATAGCATAGCCATTTGTACAGTAGACCCTAAAATACATGCTGGAATTCCATAGAGTTTCATTTAGAATTTTTAATGTTGAATAAGTCAATTTTACCGTTCTTTGTTAACTGATGACAACAGTTAATGTATAATTATTTTATTGACTGACACTTCTGTAAATAGCCTCGAAATTCAGCCCCCCAATAAAGCTACCAGGAGGCATGTAACGTTATATATCTTGTTGAGAAATATTAAACCAGTCTACTACTGCTAGTTTACTACATAGATAATGATTGAAACTCTTAAACTCGAGCAGAGCGCCCTGCACTAGAGAGCCACAGAAAAGGTGTAAAAGGAGGAGCGGTCCGATCTCTGTCAATCTTGAGAAAGGCGAATAAAGTAATCGAAACCGGTCGTATTCTGTCTCATCCCTGTCATTCTCCCAACGCTACAAATGATAGATAATGATTGAAAGTTAGAATACTTAATGCCAGGTTGATGCTGAATTCCTAGAATTCTTTTCCCACCTGTAGTACCGTGAACGAGACGGCGTTTTACCGCGCGAACGTCTTCACCCTGTCGGGTCTCCACACCGTGGACCTGTCCTATAACGTGTTAACCTCCGTCCCCGCCGTGCTGCAGGACGGGAGCCTACCGGGGCTGCTCAACATCAACCTACAGCACAACAAGATCACCAACATACTAGCAAGTAAGGACCTGGTGGTGTCAATTCGTCGCACGATCGTTGTACAAACTAAGGGGATTTTTAGGATAGTCCTGCATGTGTTGTACAGATGTTTTGTTGATAAAAAGTTTCTTCGACCCTTTTTTAATAGCAGTTTGGTCGTTCACAGCCTGCTTGAAAATTATACGACATCAAAATCGAGTATGGCGCAAGGATACTCAAGCCATCATAGGCGTTGTAACGAGCTGTAAGATATGCCACACTCGCCGCCTGTTTGTAGCTACTGCCCCTCTAGGCTAATATTTCGGCACAACAACGTTCGTTATCATCCTACCGGGATGTTACCAATTTTGGTCGGTAGATATATCAATTGGTCTAGAACTTCAATCCTATGCAAACAGTCTCTTTATCATAGCTCTTGACTATTCAACATTTGTAGTGGATTTATGGAACACAGCGTCCGGTGTACGACATTACAAATTACATTTGTAGGTAGTCGCCTTGAGAGTCTCTTTGTACCGTCTTTGTGAGCATAACTCATCAAGTAAGTTCTTCAAGCGTAGCACACATGCGTCGTGCCATGACTAAACTTGAACAGCCGTAATCATGCACAACCAGAGCGCTGACCTGAACGGTCCTCTACACAAGTATTCTCCCTGCCAGTGTTTTGAGATGCGTTCCTATATGAGGGCATGCATGCTCCAGTTCTCTCTACCAATATAGAGCTATACGGGTTCATATATGAAATTCTATCAACACCCCACCCCAATTCATTCATATCGCAAAATGTCGGCCATTTGATACTCCACTGTACACAGAAAAGAAATCAAACTCAACAATAACTAAATCCAAAGTAGCATTAGCATTACCTATTATCATTTTTACTGTTATCTTGCACTTAGCCCTCGGCCCTCTGATAATTGAAAGAACATGCTAACAAATAAACAGTTATCATGTTTATAAACTATCATTATAAAATGGATTCACAGAACATAATTTCTGTCTACCATCATAGATGCATTCTTCGGAGTAATCAACAACGGTCTCCTCTCACTGGACCTGTCCAACAACCTCATCGAAGAGGTCCACCTAGAGGCCTTCCGAGGAACTGCACCCGTGATCAACGGAACCTTGGATATGAGCTTCAACAGGATTAGAACATTTCCTGTTTTGTCGACACTGAACAGCGTTATTACTGTGAACTTGGAAGGTACGAAAAGCCAGAAATATTCCAAATGTTTGTAACTCTACAGTAACTGTTTTAGACCGCATTGCTTCAATGATCCTACGAGGTATGCGTTAAAAAAGACAGAAAGGTATCATATGCAAAGCAAATGTCTGATATTTTCCTTCACATGGGGAAGGTCTAGCTACTGATCTGTTCTTACTCAAGCACATTCGTATATACTAGTGTATGGTGTCCAGCCAGTCAAACTCTGTCCTGCAACTTGCTACATGATGTAATCCAACACCATGAGGTGTCTGCTAAAGCACCGGTTACCATGGTGACAGTCGTCTATGGAGTCCAGGTCATTTACCTTTCTGCTTAGAAAAGAAGAAGCAAAACAGAGCAAAAGTTTTATATTTCACTTCGTAATTTAAACGTAGTTACTTCATATATTTCATCTTGTCGTAGGTAACCAGATCACCGAAGTTCCCGAGCACGCGTTACCCAACTACGAGGCCTTCCCCTTCTCCGTGTCGTATGTTTACCTGCAGAACAACTCCATCCGACTGGTACACAACAACTCCTTCCACCCCGACATGAAAGTGCTCTACCTGCACAACAATGAGGTAATGGACGATCAACACTGTTGAATAATTGAATAAAATTTCATTGACCAATTATAACATAAAAACAGTTGACGCAGTCAAGAACAAGAGTGATTTATGTCAACAAAATAAATCTAGTGGTCACAGTATGTAATGTGGCAATGAGCTACACCTAGCTACTACGCTATCTATAGCAAATTGTCTTAGTTCTTTTGCAAGGGACTCTTGCGGTGAATCGGAGAAAAAGTGTTCCAAGTAGGTCCTCAAGCACATTGAATGGCATTCTGTAGCTTTACCGGATAACTTTTTTTATGTAGTTGAGAGACTTCCCTGGTTTCGAACTGTGGAGGTTAACCGAACTTGAAAACCTGACCTTGAACGACAACCCGTGGGGCTGCTGTGACGACCTTCTCGAGTTTGTGCTGTATCTACAGAACAACACACATAGGTCAGACATTCAGTTTTACTCATCAAAAACAAGTAACTTGCGTTCATTTACAGTCACTATTTATATCACAAATTGTGTATGTAAGTACAGCTTTTGATATAAAGGTTTAACACTGTCAGAAGCAACTCGTTTTGGTAGCTACTGATTAAAATAGAAGACCTAGATAAAAATTAAAAGCTTAAAGAATAAGATTTACAATAGACTAATCTCACTGTCTTAAGAAATTTTCATACCTCTGTAATAACGTTATAATTGTGATAATTATGGTATATATACCTTTATATATCTATGTAGGAGGAGTAAGTCTTTTTTTCAAGTCTGTAAGGTTTTCGAGTGGGAACAATTTCAGCTTTACGCCCTATTGGTTAAGTAAGAACATAATTTTTTATTCCTTTTTACCCAGATTGGCATTTGTGAACGACACGGGGTTCCCCGGTGTGGAGTGTATGGACCCGCTGGACCTGAGAGGGACAGACATCCTCTCCATGAACATCAGCCATCTGGCCGAGGACGCCTTATGTCCCATCAGCACGGCAGTTACGTTTGGATGCGATCCTGTCATGGCGGTCGTCTGCATCATTCTTGCAATCCTGAAGGTTACAGAGAAATGATTCCCGTCAATGTACATAGATAGAATAGCTGTCTTTACCTCAGTGTTAACTGCCTCTTGCTGTTATTACATTCAACGCACGATACTTAAAACGAGTACTGTTGCCACCATCATGCCACCCCTCAAGATATACCTGTTGTGTTTTCCATATGGAAATCCCAAACTTTGACAAAACCTGTACTTGTTAAAATATACGGCAATTGTAAGACATGCTTTTGGATGGCCGGACAGAAATCTTCCCACGTTGAACTGAAAATTAATTCTCCTGTGTGTTGTGTTCATAAAGCGATTACTATCTAGCTGTCGAAACGCACCTTGAGGACATATTTGTACTTTTAATTGTAGATTGTGCCCCGAAACGAGCGAATCCGTGTTTTGAAATGCACTGGTAACCAGTAGCAATGATAACGTTGGCATATTCACTCGATATTTCTGGCATCTAATGTTTTTATATCACTTGACACTAAATGCTGCTATGTGTAAATATCTGTCCATGTTAAGCTGAAACCATACTCGTGACATATAGTGTAAATACGCCTGGATGTACATTTGCATATTAGGTTCCAGAAGACTGGCAGTTCAGCAGAGTTCTAAAATATACTCGCTGTGTGTTTTAAAATATTCTCTTTATGAATGTTTGAAAAAGTCGGAGGAGAATAAAAATCCTGATTTGTAATCGTAACCTGTTGGGGAGAAAATATCACCTCATCATTGGAAAATTCCTCGCAATTTATGTTTGTTGTACCATGTACCATGACGTACCATGAATATCCACGATCAATGTTTGACACCTATCTACTTTTGTACAAAGTATTCTGTAGAGCAATAAACTCTTTGACACCTTCCTTAGTCTTAGTCGCATGTGTCCATGATTCTGATGTCTGTAAGTTAACATTTATTGGTAGTGCATTCACCATACGGCGTGATACGTGTACGTTCTGTGGAACACTGAAAAATACCCCCGTAGACTTGCTTTAAACTGAGCCTTTCATTGTCAGAAAACACGGCCATAAGTTTCGCGTGCCTATCATCCTTAGATTTAAGCAGACATGACGAGTCGATCTATATTCCTCCCTAATGAAGCAGTCTATGGCCCACAAGTCATCCTTATCCTGGGATAGTTACCACGAATGGTCCATATCTCTTCACAATGAAGCGGATCAACCCGAAATCCTGATAGATAGCCTTGGTTCCGACGGACACAATGTTGATAATAGGAACATATGTCTTCAACGTCTCAATCCTTTTCGCAATGAATTTGCCGAATCACACTCTTGGAAACGTGTTCCTATACATAAAAGTGTCAGGAGAATCTTAATAAAATATATAAAGAGATTGAATATATTGCTTTTGTTGAGTGTAGAAAGTTTAACCATAAAAATAGGTTATATCCAGCTATACTCTACAATGCGAATCACAAAAGGATTAGGGAAAGGCGTTGCGTCCTTTCCTACAATTATAGCTTCGAAGGTCTATCTGCCAAATTAGCTTTCCCATGAAATAGCTAAAAATTACCATGACTTGCATTCTAGTCTCCAGATATGCGAAGCACGATGTAACCTACATATTTGTATGTATGCGACTGGTTGGTAGCAGACAAAGGCCTAGCTCCTAGCAACGCCATACTAGCTGCAATGCTTGCGTGAAACTCTAGGTGACGCCTGTTTGTCTAGCCACACAGGCCCGCTGAAGCGACACAGGACAGGCCGTCGGCAACTGGTCACCCGTCAAACCTCTGGTTTTGTGGTGAATGCAAACTGAAGACAGAGAGAGAGAGAGAGAGAGAGAGTGATAGAGAGAGGGGG